>NC_047662.1:99009471-99381971 GCF_011762505.2 Arvicanthis niloticus
AAATAAAGGAAAATAAAGGTTTTTCTGTTTGTTTGTTTGTTTGCTTGTTTGGTTTTTTAAGACAGGGTTTCTCTGTAGCAGCCTCTGGCTGTCCTGGAACTTGATTTGTAGACCAGGCTGGCTTTGAACTTTCAGAGATCTGCCTGCCTCTGCCTCCCCAGTGCTGGGATTAAGGCATGCGCCACCATGCCCAGCAATAAAGGCACTTTTTAACAGCCAAATTTCACAGCATTTGTCTTCTTATCTGTGTGTGTGACTATTTCTTTGGCCAGTAAGCATGTCTGGTGCCTCCTCCATGACAGGCCCTGTTGGGGAATGAATGGTTATATTGATTTCTCTTTGGAAGTCTGTCTGAGAAGGAGAAAGAGGATAGGAGAATTTTGGGCTCTACAGTTTTCCATGGGTGCTGCTCAAAAAGCTTGAAAGCTGGGTTGATATTTTTCTCACCAAACTGAATTCCTTTAAAGGACTCTACGAACATGGCTGGAGAGATGGCTCAGTAGTTACGAGCACTGGCTACTCTTGCAGAGGACCTGGATTTAGTTCTCAGCACACACACAGTGGTTGACAACCCTCTGTTAACTCCAGTTCCAGGGAATCCAAAGCTCTCTTCTGGCCTCCAAAGGAATAAAAGTTCACAGATATACATAAGATTAAAACACTTATACACACACACACAAAAAATCAATAAACCTTAAAAAGAATAAAGACCTTGGAAACAGCAATACTTGGTATCTGTTGGACTTAACCACTTTCTTTTTTGTTCCTCATGCCTTTCTAAATTCTATAGTCCCTGAAGATGTTTGTCATACCAGGAGATCAAATAGAGACAAGAACAGCCACCACCTAAGAGTCTATATCATATGTGATTGCACACTCCTGAAGGCACAGCCCACCCTTCTTCAGCTTTGCACCTTTGTGGACAGCATAAGTCCTGGCCACACAATGGAAATTCAGTAAATGCAGAACAGAGGTTATCATCTATGGGTCCTCAAAACGGAAAGGTGTAGCTGAGCATCAAGACGCATAGATCTGGGGGCTGAAGGCTTGCTCAATGGTAAGAGTGTTTGCTACTTTTAAAGAGGACCAGGGTTCTATCACCAGCACGGACATCAGGTAGTTCATAACTACAGCTGCTCTCTAGGGGGTCAGATACCTTCTTCTAGACTCTGGTGGCACTTGCATCTACACACACTTATGTGTGCATGTGTGAATACACACACATGTATATGCACCCACACATAGTTAAAAATAAATCTTAAATAAATACGGATCTGATGAACATTATCTATGCCTAGATTTGGTATTTTACCTCTTAATTAAAATATCTTTTCTAAAGGCAGGGATAGTGGTATAACTGTAACCCCAGCAGTTTAGAGGCTGAGGCATGGGGTAGGAGGACTGTGAGTTCTAGGCCAGGCTAGCCCACACAGTGATTATACCCCATCTCAAATGGATCTTTCTGAACCTTAGCCATTCAACAGTTACTAACAGACTGACACAATAATGGTATATCCTGGGGAGCTGGTGGTGACATTCACTCCATCTTTGTGAGGTTCCAATTTTCAATTGCTTTGAGTTTAACTCAGACTGGTCCTCCTGTTTCCCTACTGTACAACAAATCCTTCTAGAAATTGTACTGAGCCTCACACAGTAAAGAGCATCCCAGGACCAGGGAAATAACTCAGTAGAATGTTTGCCTACCATGCACAAAGCCCTGGATTCAAACACAAAACATAAACCAGCTGTGACAGCTCAGGTAATACTAGCATGAAGAGGAAGGAAACAGGAGGGTCTGAAGTTCACAGTCATCCTTGGCTATATAAAGACTTTGAAGTTAGTCTGAACTACCTGAGACCCTGTCTCAAAATAAATAAATCTGTGAAATTATATATATATATATATATATATATATATATATATATATTCATAAATATGTAGCAATAGATATATAAAAGCATCTAAATGTTTGAAAATTATATCACTCTTCTGCCTAGAATCAGCAGTATTTTCTGTTTCACTTACAGTAACCCAAAATCTACACAATAGCTACACAGATCATTAAGGGCGTTCCTTCTGTCAATTTTTTCCTAAAGGATTTGTTTATTTATTTATAATTATTTGTTTGTTTGTATGCTTATTTATACACAGGGTTTCACTATGGAGTTCCTAGCTAGCCTGGAACTTGCTATGTATAAATCAGGCTGGCCTTTAACTCACATATCTGCCCTGCCTCTGCCTCCCAAGTGCTGGGGTTAAAGGCCCAAACATTCATCCATCCATTCGTCTGTTTTCTTGAGGCAAGGTTTCTCTGTACCCTGGTTGCCCTGGAACTCCCTCTGAAGACCAGGGTGGCCTCGAACTAACAGAGGTCTGCCTGCCTCTGCCTCCCGAATTAAAGGCGTGCACCACCACACCCGGCCTATTTTATTTTTAAAAATTATGTATGTGGCTATGTGTGCATGAGTTGAGGACAAGGTGTCTGTGGAAGTAAGAGGCAACGGATCGCCTGGCCCTGAAGTTACAGGCAATCAGGAGTCGCCCAGACATAGGTGCTGAGAACCAAACTCCGCTCCTCTGTAAGAGCCGTCTTTCCTGCTAGCCAGCCCCTCCACTACCGTTTTCTTTTGCTCTCTGTGGTATCTATTCCCCAAACATACTAAATATCTCAGTGTCTCTGCATAAATTGTTCTCTCTGCCCACACGCTCTTCCCTTAATCTCACATATCCCCAGATCATGCATATTTTTCCTATCCAAAACCACCTAATTATTTTTTTGTCTGATTTCCCCACACCGTTCCAATACAAGTAAATGTTCTGTTTACTCAGAGTCTCAATAAATACTTTTGAGTTAACACCGCCATCTCCGCCTCAGACCTTAGTTAGCCTAAGTCCCACCTGATGAGCACAAACGCCGTCGCTAAGTGTCCAGTCATCCTCTGTTTGCACAGGTCTCTCACTTTCTCATTCTGATCCCTACCACCTTAAGCACTAGAACCACATGCTTAGTTAGACCCCAGGCTGCAGGGAATGCCAGTCACGCTGGCTCGCGAGCTGCGACCGAGGAAAGGCAAGACCCAGACGTCCCAGGGCTGTGGGGTGCCACGGCCTCTCGGTGGGACCCCGCAGTCTCTAACCAACCCTCAAAACCAGACCCCTGCTTACCTGGCACACCTTGCTCAGAAGAGACCAAACACAGTTGGCCCCGCACCAGCACCACTTCCGGTTCCTTATTAGCTTTGAGTGGCATTCTGGGAGTTGTAGTTTTCAATCTAGCAATGCAATAGAAGATGCCAGTAGGTAGCCTGGACGTCTATACTCTGGATTATCTGTTAGTTAAGGACGGCGATTCCAGGTCCTCGTAGACCTTACATAGCTCAAACAGGTGACTAGTTGCTTTCTGGGGTGAACCAAGCTTTAAACCACCTACCTTGTCTCTTTGGTTAGTATGGGGGACCTTATGATTCCCTGGGTTTCCCCTCAGCCAACAGGGGTCATGAGCTAACAGCCCTTTCCTGAGCACACAGGGTCCTTCTGCTGTCGGACTGTCCAAGTTCAAAGTCCAGACAAGACTTAGCAGGCAAGGAGTCTAGTGGCTGGTTACATACCTTGTGCATCTCCTGTCACAGATCAACTCAGAAACAGGCTCAGATGCATGAAGCGACTAGTCCAAGCTTTGTCTTTACTTATTAAGATTTATTTTTGTTCATATATATGGGTGTTTTGCCTACATACGCATGTGCACTTCGTGTATGCATGGTACTTGGGGAAACCAGAAGAGGGTATTGGAATCCCGCTCCCCTCCCCCCACCCTCCCCAACCTGCCACCCCTGCTGGAACTGGAGTCACAGAGAGTTATGAGCAGCCATACGAGTGCTGGGAACCAAGCCTAGGTTCTCTGCAAGAGCAACCAACGCTCTTAACTGCCGAACCAGCTCTCCAGCGCTCGACGGCTAGCCTTGTGCTGATAAAGACTATTTGCTACTTTCTGCTCAATCCCAGCCCTCCTAGGAGTACC
Organism: Arvicanthis niloticus; assembly: GCF_011762505.2. Classification (NCBI taxonomy): domain Eukaryota; kingdom Metazoa; phylum Chordata; class Mammalia; order Rodentia; family Muridae; genus Arvicanthis; species Arvicanthis niloticus. The sequence goes on from NC_047662.1 coordinate 99,013,490, forward strand.
GTTCTTTCAGAGAGACCTTATAATAAATGAGCCTGAATTTTCAAAAACCTGAAGCCTGGTTGCATTCCTCCTTGGTACACTATTTTCTCCTCTGGACTTTTCTTGGCACATCTCCCAGTCCATACAACGATCAAATTAAAAACAAAGTAAAACACCACCATCACCACCACCATCACCCCCACCCCCAGGGATTATAGCTGTGTGTTCCACCATGTGGAACCTTTAAAAATCAAAATACTCAGCATGGCCTCTGTCGGCATGCTTGGGTGCAGCTTGCAAAGCGGGTTACAAGGTCTTCAATGGTGCTTTCAGATGTGGGCTCCCAGCCACCAGTCCCTTTGCCTTGTATTCAGCCCCAGTGAACTCCTCTGCAGCTCATGCTCGGGGGTCATTTTGCTTCTCCCACAGTTGAAGAAGACATCTTAGCTGGTCTTGCTGCCTTTCTGACTGCCTCCACTTCCATCTATAACTCCACCCACCCACCCACCCAAAGATGCCTCAGCAGTTTCCCGTGGTACTTGGGTGTAGTTAAAATCGAGCCCTATCCCCACAGCCTTGCAGCACCCAGCCCTGTAGCTCCTCAGTTCTAACTGCTCTGGCCTCTCAGTGCTGTAGGCACACTCTATTTCCTCTCTGTTTTTACAGCTGGGGTTTTAAATGATCGTTATTTTTAAAAACATTTATGTGACTCTGTGTGCCTGTTTGTGTACCAAGTACATGCAGGCGGCCATGGGGAGTCAGAAGAGGATGACCAATCTCCAAGAACTGGAATTACAGCCGGGGATAGACCCCTGTTGCTCTGTAAGAGAGCCAAGTGCTCTTAACCACTGGGCCATCTCTCCAGCCCTGGTTCTTACTCTTTAAGTGTCAACTTAAATAGTCTCCATTCAGAATACCCTTTTCTGGTCACATCAGGTAAGGCTGGGTCATTTTTATTTTGTCTTGGTATCTTTTTGCCTGTTTTTGTTTTTTTTAAAAAACAATTATTTGTTTATTTTATGTATATGAATACACTGTAGCTGTCTTCTGACACACTGGAAGAGGGCATCAGATTCCATTACAGATGGTTGTGAGCCACCATGTGGTTGCTGGGAATTAAGCTCAGGGTCTCTGGAAGAGCAGCCAGTGCTCTTAACCACTGAGCCATCTCTCCAGCCCCGTCTTGGTATCTTTTTAAAAAGCCACTTCCATGTCTGTAATTTTTTGTCTTTCCTACTAATTAGATGTCTTTTGAGAGTTGTGCATGGTGGGACATGCCTTTAGTCCCAGCTCTTGGGGGCAGAGGAAGGCAGATCTCTATGAGTTCAAGGCCAGCCTGGTCTACATAGTGAGTTCCAGGACAGCCAGGGCTACATGGTTAGACTATGGGGGGAAGAAAAAAAAAGGCAGGCTGGGGAGAAGTCCCTTAAGGAGCCCATGTTTACTGTGCTCACAGTATTTTACCTGTTGTCACTGCATAGAAGACGCTAGTTGACAGAATGATTTATTTTCTCTCTTGACATCTAAATCCTACCAAATCTCAGGGCCTTACACACAGCATCCAATAAATGCTTGCTGACACCCAGCCCGAATCAGTGCTGCCTCTTACAGGAAGCCTTCCTTGATTCCTTTCTCCTCACACATCTCATCCTGCCTTCTCTGGGGTGACCCAGAGCTTTATCATTCTCCAACTCTAGAAGTCATCCGACCTCCATCAAGAACCCTTGAACACAGGATGCTCCCGTCGCCTGCTTCAGGGACGGAATGTATCAAAGAAAGTATCAGATAGAATGCCTTCCCTGTGTTTTAGCTTCTCCGTTAGCAATGTTCCTACCATCTCTGGACCTTACTCTTCCTTATGGGAACCACAGAGAAAAAGAATAGCAACCAAAGAAAGGTGGAAATAGCTTCATGCCTCCGGGGTGGGGGTGGGGAGCTCAGTCTTCTTCCTCCTGTCCACAACTGTCTCTCACACAACTATTACACATGTGCAACAATGTAAAGGGTTATATTTTACAAAGTATTCATGGGGCAGTCGTGGAGCAGGCCTTTAATCCCAGCACTAAGGAGGCGGAGTCAGGGTGACCCCTGTGCGCAAGGCCAACCTTGTCTACAGATGGAGCTCCAGGACAACCAGGGCTACAACTGAGAACCCTTGTCTCGAAAAACAAAACAACAGTATTAAAACTATCTGCATAAGGCTTCTGGCATACTATAGGTTTTAGTTAATTGTACTGGTTTGGGTCAATCAGGACCCAGCCGTTAGTGAAGCCTCACTGGTGAAGGTTGAGACCCAGTCCATAGCAATGAGCAATTTGCATCTTCCTGGCAAAAGTTCCAAGTCCTCTTCCACACCATCCAACTTGCTTTTAGCCTGGTATCCTGCTCCTTTTCAGTCATGAGACCCCTTCCAAGTTCCATTCAAGAGCTTAAAGTTTATTTGGAGCTTTATAAGAAACATTATTCTGAGGAAACTAATCCTCTCTGGGCACATGTACTGATTAACGCCTTATTAGGTAACACGTATCTGGGAGTGGGTTGGGAGGGACATGTGCTCCTCTCATGACAGAGGATGACTTCCCTTCTGCTTGGAAGAGAGCACAGGGAGTGGCTCCTCTCTGATCCTGCTTTTCCTGGGCAAGGTGAGGCACTAGGGTGCCTTACGGAGTAGAGCATCAACCTCCTATTGTGTCAGTAACAGGAAGAAAAACCAGACCTCATTGATGACCTCTGACAGTCCAAAGTGAGCCACCACGCCACATTTGACCAGACAGGAGAAGCCAGAGCAAAAAGTGTCCCAAAGAAATCTTGAAACAAGTTTGTTTGGAATGGAAATGCAGTGTGTGTGTGGGGGGGGGGGGGCGGGGGGGGAGGGAGGGGAATGGATGGGGTGGGTGGGGACAGGTCACAGTACACACTGACAATGTACTATTTCCTAGATCTATGCCTCTTCCAAGTGGATGAGTCTTCTCGTGTACAAAAGAGACAACCCAACTCATGAAGAGTTTATGCAACTTGTCCACGTCCATGGTGGGTAAGGAGGATGAACCTGAGTAGTGGGGCCAGTGAGGGAAGGATTGATAGTCTTCCTTCTGATCTAATATTGTTCTAGTAACGGCACCTTTCACTACTGGACTTAATGTTTGTCTTGTGATATTAAAAACGGAAACAGCGTGCAAGATTCAGGGGTAAAGTTTCAGATAAAGCACAGGATAACCCTCAACATGGGTGACCAAGCAGCTACAGAAGTGGTTCTCAACCTGTGGGTCACAAGACTCTTTCACAGGGGCTGAATCTTAGAAATTTATATTACAATTCAAGACAGTAGAAAGGTTACAGTTATGAAGTAGCAACAAAATAGTTTTATGGTTGTTGGTCACTCTAATATTTAGAACTGTATTAAAGAGTCACAGACCACTGAGCTGGGGAATTTACTGCCACCTAGTGGCAAGCTATGCTTGCAGCAGATATGCAGCCAAGCATATCGGGTTTCTGTCTGGCCCAGGTCCTGCCTTAGGAGGGTCGAACCTGTCAATCACACACATATCCACCTGTTTTCGTAGATTAGTGCCAAGTTAATGTAACAGGGGGACCAAGAGCAGCAATTCCTGAGTTCTTAGGACAAATCTGATTTTTTTCCCCTGATACCTGGCTGGCTGGCTGGCCATCTACTCATCTGTACCCTAGAACATCTGATCCAGGAAGAAAGGCTCATGTCATACAGCCTGTTTCCTCAAGTTCCCAGTGCACGCCTGGTACAAAGGAAGTGAATGTCTGTTGACTTGTGTATGAGTGAACATTTTTAATCCAAGTTTACCATCAGTCAGAACAGGAAAGGCAGGACAAGACAAGATTAAGCAGCAGTTTATTTGAATACTCTATGTAGTAAACATTTGAAGGGGTGGGTGAACTAGAAGAGACTCCTTGGAGAACCTTCCAGGCAAGGTAAAGGGGCCCTGGGTCGGTGACCTGTTCACAGAGCAGTGGATGCCCGGAACTTCTGTGTCAAACAGAACACAGCAGCCGTGAGAGCCGTGCACTGGCGGGCCAAGAGTTTCACGCTGAGGTCATGATAGCCTCTCTCACAGGTGAGTTTTGCGGCCTCCACAAATTGGTGGTAGGTGTACACCACGTCCCTTAGGTTCCCAGCCACTTCCCTGTGCCGGGTGGAACAGCGGCTACAGTCTGTGAACTGGAAGCAGAGGCCGGCCAGCTGGACCAGGTGCTGGAAAGTGACCCGCACGGCACCCTGCATCTCCTCTGGGGACTGATCCATTCTGATCACGTGTTGACAGCTGGATAGGAGCTTCTGTGAGCCCATGCACAGGCGGCTCCGGCTTTCTGAAAAATGCCAGGTGCACTTGTCAGGGGGGTGTTTGTTTCCAACCCCCCAGGAAGCTTCTAAAATGTCCTGTAGCTCCAGCAGGCTCTCTGTGAGTTGGACAAAGCCCTCAGGGGCATTTGCAGGGGCAGTTTTCAGCTGTCTCAGAGCCCTGGAGCAGTACTCTGGCCAGATGTGGCTTTTCCTGGACAGTGGTGTGGTGCAGCTGTAGGCACGGGCTGCCCTCCAGGGAACAGTTACCTGGCTTCCTGCAGAGGGTGGTGAGGTAAGGGGGGCAGCAGGGTGTGTCTGTGGGTCCCCATCTTCTTCCTCTGTCTCAGGCTGCAGGCCACGGAAGCATGTGGCATAGGAAAACTGACATCTGCAGTGCTCTAAGCCAATCCCGGCAGGCGCCACTTCGTTTATGCCAGCAAAACTGAAGGAGGTGACCCTGCTGAGGCTGGTGGAGCCTTCAGGATGGCTCTCTGGGGCAAAGCATAGGAAAGACCGCTCAGGTGGAAGGCAAATAGGACTATCACCTTTGCTTTCTGCTGGTGAGCCGTGACCTGAATCTGCTGAGCGGGGCTCTTCTTGACATGGTGAAAGCTTCGGCAGGGAAGGTACTGTAAGGACACAGATCTGCTGTAAAGTATCCACGGGGACGGAGTCTTCCTCTGTCACATGGTCAAGCCGTTCTGCCTTGATTGTCTCTGGAGGGAAGGCTGACTGAATGGTCTGTTCCCCAAGTAAGAAATCAGGGCCCAAGTCCAGTTCTGTCAACAGCTCCTGTTCCTGGGCTTGGCTGGCCTGACCTATAGCTTCTCTGTTTTCCCCTTCAGAGTTGGGTGAGCTCTGCCCTGTCCCTGTTGCAGGAGGCTCTGAGCAGAGGGAGCTGCTTATGTCACCAGCTGGAGCACTAACGTCAAGGGCCCGTGGAACGTTATCTAACCCGTCACCTTTGAAATCACCCAAGTCCTCCCCAAATCCCTTCTGGAATAGGCTGGGGCCATTTTTGTGTGTAACTTCACTGTCACCATCCAAGGACAGCTGTCCTTGTTGCACCTCATCTGCAGCTAAGACTGTCTCTTCAGCATTCACTTCACATTCACCACTGGTAGGCTCATCTCCAGGACACAAGGGCCCTGTGATTTTGGGGGTAATCTCTTGTATGTGATTTATTAAAAAAGAACCCGACCCCATTTCTGATTGCATCTCTTCCAGCTCTGATGTGTCTTCTTGAGGGACGTGGTGTGGCCCTGGGCTGTCTGGACTAGGGTCAGCACTAGAGAGAGGAAGGGTGCCAACCTCAGGCTCTGTAGTGAGTTCTTTGGGGGTGGTACCACCTGGGTCTTGACCTGGAGATACAATTTGAAAAGGCCTGACCTGAGCAGCCTGTGGGCTGGAAGAGCCTGTGTTGAGATGATGGGGGTTGTGAGGGATGCTTGCTGAGGAGCCATCGGTGGTGACAGCCAAGGGACTAGCCTCAAGATTCTCTGTGTTGCTGGGGTCGATTCGTAGGCGAATGGCAGAGATAGAAGACACTCGAGAATCAATGACTGACTTGGTTTCCATGGTCTCTGGCTCCATCTCCATGATCCTGGAGGCTGGATTTTTGCTCTTTGTCTCCCTCAAGGAAGCCAGCAACCCCAAGGCCTTGGTCTCCAGGAGGCCTGGCTCACCTTGCATGTCCTGCAGGGAGGACACAGTTGGGGAGGGGGCAGTGAGGGTCAGGTAGGGCTCTCTGCCGTAGTAGCACACATCATCCATGCTCTCTTGGGAGGCGGATGGCTCCAGGGGGAAGGAGACCTGGGCGGTGTGATCCGTCTGTAGGAAGGACCTCCTCTTCCTCAGGGACTTGGCATACTTCTTCACCCCTCCCTGCCTGCTTGGCTCTCCTCCCTCTGGGCCTGGATGCAGGCTTTCCTCGGAGCCGCGGGTTCTAGACTGACTCTGCAATCTCTTGGCACTAGGATCGGCAGCTCTGGGCCCTGCAAACCAAAACAAGGAAAATCACATTAAGCACGGACAGGCAGGGAGGTTGTTTGTGCTTGGGTAAGCACGCTGGCTTGTGTAGACTCGAGTCCTAAACCTTGGGCAAGCTAACTTTTCACTTCCCCAGTCTCCTCATCTGGCAGATAGGGATAATGATCATGGTAGACACTTGTCGTTGCTTGTCTAAGACCCATTCGCTCCCTTTTAGTTAGAGCACGCTGAAGTTCTTTTCGGGGTATGGTACTTCCCCAGTGGTTGAACGCTGGTTGCCATCAGTGGTGCTGGAGATATAGCTCAGAACCCTATGCATGCTGGGTAATTACTCTAACACACATACTACTACTCTCAGACCATAGTGAATTTACAACAGTGAAGAGATGAGATTCACAGTCCAGGCAGTCAGCTACAAACTCTGCAGAATCTCAGAAACAAGCACATATGTATTTTTTTAAAGGTGTTAGATGGTTTGGCAGGTAAGTGCATTGGCTGCTCTTCCAGAGGTCCTGGGTTCACTTCCCAGATGTTCCATGGCTACTCAAAACCAACTGTAACTCCAGTTCTAGGGGATCTGATGCCTTTTTCTGGCCCCTGAAGACACTACACACCCACAGAACACAGACATGTATACAGGAAAACACCCATAGACATAAAACTAATTTAAAATAAAAAAATAAAAATAAATGTGATAGCCTATGTCTATAATCTCAGCACTGAGGAGACCAAACAGGTTTAAGGCCGGTCTAGGCTATATATTTGAGTTTCTAGCCAATCTGGGCTACAAACATATCAAGACTGTGTAACTCAATAACTTAAGAATAATAATTACAAGTCATTGTTTATAGCCATAATACCCTGACAATACAGCCAAGGAACTCTGCTGCAAAGACTTCTGGCCTGGCTTCATGGTGATGTTAATTCATGACCACTGCTGCTGCTACTTCTGTTGATACTTATTTTACACATGAAGGGTGTGAGGGTGCATGGCGGGGACCCTGTCTTGAGGAGTTTGTGCTTGATGGAATGATCTTCTTAGGAGAGGCAGCGTGAGAAGTGGGCAGAAGGAATTAGGATTGCATGTTAGCAGGAATTCGGAGGCTCCTTCACTCCAACTGGCTTGAATGGAACTGAATAGCTTATCAAGTTCTAGGCCGTCCCTCAGACCTGCAACATCAGAACTGCTGAAGTTAATGCTCAGGAATGGACAGACTTTAAACAAGGCTCCTCAGATGATTCTGAGGTGCAGCCATGTTTGGGAGGTGCTGCCTTGACTGATGGTGAGAATTTGTGGAGCTCACCGTGATTCAGGAGCTGGATTGAAACCCAGGTACAAGAGTCCCAGTTCTAGGCTCTGTGTTTAGCACCACATTGATCCCCTGCCTGTAAAAGGGTATCTCCTATGGAACTAAATCCTGGACTGGGTCCCTGTAAAAGATTCCCACGTGCCAGTTCTAGCCACATCCCTCACCCTGCTCCTAGTATAAGGGCTCGTCTAGCAGGGGTCAGGGAGAGCCCAGGAGGAGGTTAGTTAGCCCAGTTGTCCGGTGTAGGGCAGCATACCCATTGCTGTTCTGATCCCATGGTCTACACAGAGAGTTCCAGGACAGCCAAGAGCACACAGTGAGACAACAACAGGGGAAGCAAAGGCCAGTCCCCAATGAACAAAAAAAATAATAATCAAGTCAAGGTAAACGGTGGTGAGTTCACTCATTCATTTAGTGATGATGCCCAGGTGCTGTGTGCTGGGGAGCTTCCCTGCACACGAGGAGCTTCCTCATAACCATACAGGTGAATGTGTAACTGCAGGCAGTGCCGAGGTACAGGCAGAACGCCATCACTGCTGGCATGAACCCATGACTGAGATACACAGCTGGCCCTGGTCTGGTAAACATGGAAAATGTTCTCTGCAGAAGGGAACCCTCAGCTGAGACTGGACAGCTGATGGGCAACCAGGTGAAGACAGGGCAGACGGAGTAACAGGTGCACGGGCAACCAGGTGAAGGCAGGGCAGACAGAGTAACAGGTGCAAAGGCCAGCTGTGATGAGAGAAATGGGGAGGGAGCAGGAAGGGAGACAAACAGGCAGAAGGCACCACACAGAGAGGGCGCCCTCAGCGGCTGAGCTGGCTTTTCTGCCAACAGCATTGAGAACCACAAGAGGGCAGTATGAGAGAGGCACAGGAGAGGGCCGAGGCTCAGACCGCCATGTCTGTGCTGCTTTCCAGGGTTTTTAACCTCAGAGAGTGGAGACAGTTCATGTGACCTTTTGTACATCTGTGTGTCCTGCAGGATTTTCCGGATAGGTCCGGAAGTCTTTCTGTGTGGACTTTACATTGCTGTTTTGTTTGTTTGGGATCATGAGGATAGATTAACAACCTCACAATCTTGGTTGGGAAACACATGAGAAACCCAGCCAACACATCCCCAACCTTCTGAGGTCAGGGACCCTTGGCCTCCCTAAGGCCATCAAACACCACTGATGGCCCGTCTTGTTGTTTCAACGCCCGATTCCAAGTATTCCCAGGACCCGTAGAGGAACAGCTACTCTCTCTACTGGGCACTCCATTCTTTTCTTGTGAGTCCTGTACCCCTGACAAGGCCCAGCCCAGTTGACACCTCTTCTAGTAAGCCTTCCCTGGTTCCCACAGTGGGATGAATTCCTCTCATTGCCCTCTGCCCACCATTCTCCAAACCTCCCTTGCAGCCCTGACTCAAGCCCATGAGGCTTATAAGATGGTCCATGGACTCACGAGTAGAAGAGCTGACCCTGGGCTCTTAGAAGCCAGCTAAGGGTACAGATCTGCTGGGATGGGTCGGGGGGTGTTAGGGGCTCACCCGAGAGTGTGTCTGGCGGCGTGAGTTTGTCAGCTGCATCATAGTACTCCTCATCTGAGCTGCCATCCTCAAAGGCCAGTGGGGGCAGTGCAGGCAGGGCCAGGGCTTCCAGCACGGAGCCAGGCTGAGCCTCCATCCAACCCTGCTGACACCACGGAGGTGGAGGTGGTGCAGCTCCCTGCCGGGCAGCTGTGCTCTCTGAGCCCGAGTCACTCAGGTGGCTGCCTGGGGAGACACTGGAACACAGGCTGTAGTAGTCAGTCCGGCTGCCCTCGTACAACCTGGGGTCTAGCCTGCTCATGCTCAGTTCTGGTCCCCAGCTGCAGGCCTCCGAAGCAAGGCCCTGGAGACCTTCTATCTTCTGGCACCGAGGATTGGTGTTCTGGGCCAGGTCCAGTAAACACAGGAAACCACTGGTCTCGACTCTGCTGTTTTCTTCTTGGCTGTCAGTATCAAGGCCCTTTGAGAAGCCTGGTGGGCCAAAGTGGAAGAAGCTGGTCCCGCTGGAGGAGCACGCATCTAAGTCATCCTCTTCCAGGGCGTCCATGGACTCGCTAGAACCGCTGGTCCTGCAGCCTCGGCTCTCAGTGTTGGCTGAGTCCGATGCCTCGGATTCAGCACTGTCTGTCATGCTGCTGGCCCCGCAGGTGCTCGGGCCTCTCCTGGTCGCCTCGGGTGTGGGGCTGTCTCCAGGAAGCTGCTCCTCCCTAGCAAATGGTCTGCAGAGACTCAGCTTCACCAGGCATCGGTCAGAAAGGGGCTCCAGTACACAGTCCACTTCAGAGGACTCCTCTGAGTCACTGCAGGCCCTGGACTCGTAGCCTGTGATAGACCGGGACACTGAGAGTTACAAACCGTTCAGGTCTGACAGATACCTGTGTGTCCTGCTTCCTGTTATCCCGCTGCAGTGGAAAATACAGAAAGTGATTGACCTAAATCATATTAGACTGACTAATACCAAGACCTAAGGAGGACACACCACTGTGCTACCTGTCCTTCATCCGTCTGAGCCACCTAAGGAGACAGAGGGAGTCCATCTTTTCTTCCAAGGAGACCCCTCTGTCTGTCACTTGTTTCTCCCTTGTACTCTCGCCGTTTCCTCAAACACCTCCCCTATGGTATCAGAACATCAAAATCATGAGGCACCAAATGTGAAATGCAAACTAGATGCCTGGCCTCTTCCTAATATGTGAGTCAGAGAGCAAGTGAGTGGGGCCTGAGGCTTTTAGGTGGCTTTGGGGACTCTGCTGCGATGGGCCTTTAGGACAGTGGAGATGCATCTAGCTGTGGGTACCTGGGAAGACTATGCATCATGGAGAGAGGTAGCACCAGACTAGGTTCCTGTTTTTCTCCCAATGGCTTCTGGGATAATCTCCTAAGAACATCTCTCTGCCCACTGCTTGGTCCTTCCTCCTCCTACAGGGAAGGGCCGACATTCCCTCACGAGGGATTCTCATAGTGTGGCCTTGTTGCTCCCATCACAGAGAGACCCTGATCCCTCTCCGTGTGTTCTCACACTGTGGCTCTGACCCCACCCTTGTTACAGCCATCACAGTATGTCTGGTCCATACCCCAGCAGACTGGCTCTCCTCTGCAGCCTCCCCCAACCTTGGTCTTGTGCCATGACTCAATGTTCCCTCTCCTCAAATGAGACCCCTCTTTTCATCTGCTTGGCTCCAGGGTGTTCTTTAGGAACCAAGCCTGCAGTGCACTGTCTCTGAACTGTCTCCAGTGCACAGTTCCTCCCATCACACTCTCCAAATCAGCATCACTCCAACTCTGGGCTGTTTCCCCGACTGGACTCTGAGCTATCGCTCACTCAGAAATGCTTGGCGAAAGCAAAGGACGAGTACTCAAAGCCCATCACCTCCTAACTACAGCCGGCCCTTCAGTAGGATTCATACGTGTGGATTTGTCCATAGGCTCAACATAGAGTAAAGTATATCCATGCTAGACATGTACAAGCCTTTCCTCGTCTCATGACGACTCCAACAACACAGTATGACAATGGCACGCTAAAATATAAATGATGGGGGTATGGCTCAGTGGCAGAACATTTGACTGTAATATAAATTATTATATTTATACAGTCATATATAAACTGCCATGTGCTGTTAGCTGTTGCTAAGTGCCGACTCAGGAAATAAGAGATGACCCCGCCACTCAAACGTGTTTATTTTGAATTTCCCTCAGAACGCTCTGCCCTGGATCAGGTTGGCCCCGTGCTCTATCACAGGAGAAAGAACAGCAAACTGCTAAGGGACTTAGAAAAACTGTGTTCCTGAGAACAGCCAGAAGGCAAAACGTTTCAGACCAAGATCACTATTGTTTATCTCATGGTATGAGAACAACTGCAGTGGGAGTGAAAGACCAGACACTTCTCCATGGAGAAGACGTTCTGCCCGGCACCCTCTTCATCAGTCAGGGTTCCCGGATGACTGTTGTTTATACAAGGCTTCTCCAGTCATTCCTGCTGAGTAACCTAAGTGCCAAATCTGATGCTCTGCTACACATTTGCCGCTTGCTGTTCTGTTCTTTTACTTTTGGTTGCTATAGACTAATAAACACGCTCATTCAAAACTGAAAGCATTGGCGGGTCTCAGGACCAGTCTCTGAAACACTGACAACAGGATAGGTTATCTAGAGTTTTACGTGAAAGATATGCAAGGACGTGTGCAGTAACATTTTGGAATTTTAGAAATAGAAGAACGTGCTTTCACTTTACTATCAGGTGTAGGGAGGAGGGGCTGCTTCGGAGTCCGCAGTGCTCATATGTCTCGTTCTCCAGCAGAGGCATGTTTTGCCAGCTGCAGATAGTTTCTGCGATTCTGTGATATTTGGAATTCTGGGAACTTTTCAGAGGGTACATAAATGCTAGAGCCCCAATGTGGGGTTGTTGATCATTCATGGGGGCTGGTTGTGGTTTATTAGTAGTTGTTCTCTCTCTCTCTCTCTCTCTCTCTCTCTCTCTCTCTCTCTCTCTCTCTCTCCCTCTCTCCCCCTCTCCCCCTCTCCCCCCTCTCTGTCTCTCTCTGTGTCTCTGTCTGTCTGTCTGTCTCTCTCCCTCTCTCGCCCTCTCTCTCCTCTCTCCTCTCTCCTCTCTCCTCTCTCCTTCTTTCTCTCCTATCTAGTGATTGAGGGTGAAACCAGGGGGATAAAGGGTGGGAAAGGAAGAACCCACAAAGTAGCAAAGACTGGTTACAGACATGTATAGGCTACATATAAATTATATACCATTTCATGGAAAGGATTGAACATGTATGGATTTTGGTAGGCACCAAGGGTTGTGGAATCTATCTCCTGTGGTTACCACAGAGAGCATGGATGACTGCATCTCTTTATCCAATCATCTGTTCTGGGATGATCTATGCCTGTTTTGCCCATGTGGAGGAAACACTATTTATTGGTGAGACCCTGAGCACCACTGTCTATGTCCACGTCAGCAACACCATGATGGCACCAGTGGGAGTGTCGGGCACTTGTTTCAGGTCAGGGTTTCTCCCTACAGAGCAGCTGTTTAAAACATCATCAGGACTGCCTTTTAAGAGCCACGTCAATAGAATATCTGAGGCAGAGGTCTGATGGCAGCTAAAGCTGCCTGGGGACCTGTCTGTCTCCCCTGCCCTTTAATTTTTCTGTTTCCACCCTACTTCTTCATTCTTTACATGGCATAACGGCAAGTCTCTTTTGGCTCCAGGTATCCCTTTCTTCTAAACACGTAAGGCTGAGAATTTCTATCACACTTCAAGAATGAGACAGAGTGCAAAGGTGTGGTGAGAACCAAGTCACCCACGTTCTAAAAGTGACATCTTCTTTTGCTGAAAAATAAGATCTTAGGGATGGTTTTGGGAAACTCTGCAGGGAATCGGAGACCTAGCATTCCTTGCCATTTAGGAGAATTCCAAATACTAAGAAAGCATCTCTAATATTTAAGAAAGATTAACGGCTCAGTTGGAAACAAAGGGGGCCTGTCCTGACTGGGGAAAGACTCAGCACCTTACCTTCTTCAGCAGACACCCGGTGAGTCTGCTGTTTGTTTCCAGACCAGAGGAAGACAGAGTTGGTCGGGTCCACAAACAATCTGTAGTACCCCGAGATCAAGCAGGCCAGGTCTTTTGCACTGCTGGATTCCAGCAACAAAGTCAGAACCTGTGAAAGCAAATAGAACATTTCTGTTTGTAGAGGACCAGGATACAACAAGGCCTTACGAGGCCAAAGAGAGATACTAAGCCATGTCCGCAGACTGGCTCCTACTGTCCATATTCTCATACATTGCCTCCTTTCTTTCTATCCTGTGTCCTACCCCACTCTACCTGCCCTACCCACACAGCCGGTCCCTTAAGGACCTGACCTTTCACAGGGAAGAGCGGAAGAATGACAGAGAATAAAGACAGGATGATAAAAATACAGTGCTTTTCTTGGGGACAGTGGATGAAATCAAGGGAGGAACCAGTGACCACGGGAACTTCCAGAAAGGCCCCAGGCTGGGTTCCGCCCTCTCCTGTGATAGGTCAGGTCTTTAAGGGTCAGGGTGGATGAGACAAGTAAGATGGGGTGGTATAGAGGGTAGAACAAAAGGAGACAATGTGTAGATTAGGCATGAGGGACCCACTGTGTGTCAGGAGGCACCCTGAACTATTATTTACCCATTTCAAAGAGTTCGCCCAACAAACTCTGGGTGCAGAGTTTTTCATCAATCCAACACATGGGCCAACTAACAGAACAAAACCTTGTCACGAGCTTCTTGGGGTAATGCAGGCTCTATTCGCCACTCTCCATCTGAGGCAGCTCCTTTGAGCCAGATCTACAGTGGGCTTTACTATTGCTTAAAGCTTGTATAAATTACCCTAGAATATTTTACACCAATCTCCAGGAGCCAAACTGAGGAGCTGTTCCGCTGTGTTACCTTAACGTCCTGAAGGTAGACCTTGACCATGCTCACTTTCTCAGACTCTTCCGTCAGCTCCACACGGCTGATGTTGGCGAACTCTGCCAGTGTGGACATGATGTTGAGCTTGCTATTGATGATCTGGCTAATCCCGTACTTGGCCCCAACCAGAAGAGCAACATAGGACTCTCTATCCTGTAACTGCAGAAGAGTGGAAGGGAGATTAGTTTCTATTCACAAGCTTGTAAAAACACAAACACGGGGCAGGAGAGGTGGCTCAGTGGTTAAGAGCACTGACTGCTCTTCCAGAGGTCCTGAGTTCAATTCCCAGCAACCACATGGTGGCTCACAACCATCTGGAATGGGATCTGATGCCCTCTTCTGGTGTGTCTGAAGACAGCTGCAGTGTACTCATATAAATAAAAATACATAAATCTTTTTTTTCTTTCGAGACAGGGTTTCTCTGTGTAGCCCTGGCTGTTCTGGAACTCACTCTGTAGACCAGGCTGGCCTCGAACTCAGAAATCCGCCTGCCTCTGCCTCCCAAGTGCTGGGATTAAAGGCGTGCACCACCACTGCCTGGCATAAATCTTTAAAAAAAAAAAATAAAGAAAACACAAACATACTGCACATGATGTCTCTCTCTACATTTTTTTTTGAAATGGTTTTGCTGTGTAGCCCAGGCTGGCCTCATATTTATGGCTCCCCTGATGCACTCTCTGGAGTTCTGGGCTTACAGTATGTGTCAGGTATTGCTTCTCTTTCCACCATGTCTGTTTTCTATTTGCAGCCCCCATCACCATTTCCTGAGATTACCCCTCATGGGGCCACCCACAGCTAAATTAAAAATAAATGTATCTCCTATAAACTCTTTATTTTTTACTATATTAAAGTTATGTGTTTAATGAGTGTGTCTCTGTGTACTTGAGTCCAGTGCCAACAGAAGCCAGAGAGAGGGTGCTGGATTCCCTGGAACTGCAGCTACAGGCAGTTGTGAGCAGTACAAGGTAGGTGCTGGGAACTGAACTCAGATTGTCTGCTAGAACAGTACACGCTCTTAACCTCTGTAATCCCAGCACTTAAAAGACAGAGGCAGGAGAATGAGTTCCAGGTCAACCACCAAGTGCCAGGTATACAGCAAGTATGAGGTCAGCCCTGTATAATTGGCTGTCCGTTTCTGGTATCAGTTCTTTCCAGAGACAGGACTAGTAAAGGCAGGCTTGGGATAGGAGGACTAGAGCCTGTGGGAACATAGAAGCTTTCCCAGCCCCTTCAAACCCTTCTGTTCTGCCATCTCCTCTCTCTCACCTTATCCTTATACATAGATTCTTTCCATTCCCCCCCCCCCCCATTCCTCTAACTACCCACTTCTCTTCTGCCTGTGCTGTGAGGTCAGCAGTCTCACTGGACTAACTCATGACAAAAATAATAAGATACATAAAACCTCTGGATTCTTTCCTTATTAGTCTAAAAAAAAAAAATGCCAAAAACCAAAACAAAACAAAAAACCCAAATCTCTACTGGCCAATAAGATGGAAGGTTCTGGGGCTGGTAACATGGTGGAGGGGAGGCCCTTAATTCGTACCCATGAACACTGCTTGCTGTGAAGCTCACGTGCTAGGCCAAGGTTCCACCAGGGAAGCAGGAGGAATGAGCTCAGGGCAGAGGCTCTCCTTCACTTGTCTCAGGCCCACACCTCAGCTCATTTCCTGCACCATCAGGGCCCAGTCAGGCAACCAGTCCAACAGTCCATCTACCACTCCTCATTTTCCCTGTTGCCCCCATGTGCTGAAGTCCCAAGGGTGCTGCTTACAACAGGCTTCACCCCATTTGTGCTTTTCTCCCATGTTCTAGCCAGGTCCCATTCGGCCATCTGAAAACTTTCTTCTTGGACCCAGACTAAGGTAGCAAAGTGAATCTATCTTTCCGTCCTCCCCCCAGACAGTGGCCATAGCCTGCATCATGGCTTTGTCCCGTGGGGTAGCTTCTTTCATCTTTAAGGGCAGAAATTATAACTATGCAGCTCTGCCTCCCCAAGCATCTTCCACAGGGCTGGCCCCAAGACGGGGCCCAATACATAGCTGCCAACCTGCCAGTGTTCAAGGTCCCAGATAAGCAGGAGTCTATGTTGTCTGGTACATACCATCAAAGTAGCATTGAAGACTTTCCCGCCGTATGTCTTGAGTTCCCCAAGGATCTGAAGATAGTTTAAGCGTAGCTGAGCAGCAGAAATAAGTTGCTTTAATAGAAAAAAAAAAAAAAAAAAAAAAAAAAAAAAAAAAAAAGAAAAAAGAAAACAAAAGATTACCAAAATCAGAGTTATTTCATTGCCTAAAATCTAGGCAATGGGGAAAATGACTCCCCCAACATTTCACAACAGAAAGCTGGGTGGGTAGCAGAGGCTAGACTGCCTTACCTTCTGCCGGGGTTCCAGCAAATTCTGGTTTCTCTTCATGTGGAAACTAATGGCTTTCTTGATGTCTTTGCCTTTCATATTTCGGAGTAAAGTTGGAGATATAAAATTCTCTATTCCCCAGTCTTTCCTGCCGTGAGACATTGGAAACCCATGTTTACTTTGCACTTGGTTCTAACAAAGAGCCAATGACACATACTTCAGATCTAGAGCTTCGACATACAGCTGTTAGGAGACAGGCATAGAGACAGAGGTGTAGATACAGAAAGAGAAAAAAGAAAAAGAAAGAGAAAGGGGATGACTGTGGTGGTCTGAATGGGTTTGCCTCCCATAGACTCATGTGTCTGAATGCTTGACTCATGGCGAGTGGGCAGGATTAGGAGGTGTGGGCTTGCCAGAGTAGGTAAGGCCTTGTTGGAGGAAGGCTATCACTGTGTGGGGTTGAAGGAGCTTTGGGGGGTGTCTTCTAGTGCTCAAGCTCCGCTCAGTGTAGAATCAGAGCCTCCTCTTGGCTGCTTGAGGGACACAGTCTCCTTCTGGCTGCTTTTGAATCAAGATACAGAATCTCAGCTCCTTCTCCAGCACCATGTCTGTCTGGACACAGACATGCTGCTCCCTGTAGCAGGATACTCATTCTGCTACATTGTATTCGCAGTGGAGCTCGGTGATTAGGCAGTAGAAGAGGAGGTGGAGCTGGGAGAGAAAGAGAGGAAGGGGAGGGGAGGAAAAGAGGAAGGGAAGGAGAAGGAGGAGGCTATCAGCCATGGAGAACCACGGATGAGTCGAAAGCTGTCCTGGGTAGCAACTTCTATCAAAAGGTTAGATATTGGGTAACAACTCGAATTGTGTGGGCATCTTGTTGATTGCGCATTTCTAAATATAAAATCCTTTAGATAATCATTAAGCTTTAAGAGTCTCATTTCGACGACTTCCGGTCTGGGCCCGAGCACTGAACAGATCACCAGCAGCAGCTCTGCCCCAACCTCACAAAACCCAGAGGAAGTGGGGCTCCCAGGACTCTGACCCGGGGAGTATCTCAGATAAAAATGAATCACCCGTGATGTCTGCTGTTAGGAGTTCTAATCCTGATGCTGGCCTCCGGACTTAGACTACTCAGACCTTCGATGGGCCTTTGACAAGGACATCAAACAGCTAGAGACTGACATCACTAATCTGAAGAAATCCCTTGTTTCTCTTTCTGAAGCGATCTCCAAAAATTGCAAAGGACTTTATTGGACTTGATTTTCTCCTTTACAACAGAAAAGGCTGTGTACAGCTCTTGACTGTGAACAGCCCTTAAAGAAGAATGCTGCTTCTACATAGACAAAACAGGGATGATTAAAGAGAGCATGAAAAAGCCAGAGAAGGTCTTGAGAAAAGACAGAGAAAGAGAAAGATGAGAGCTGGTACAAGAATTGGTTTTCAACCTCTCTGTGACTGTCAACCCTACTTCCTTCTATCTTGGGACCATTCATTGGGTTATTTTTGGTTATTTCTTTTGGTCCCTGGGCCTTACATAGGTTGACTAACTTTGTGAAACAACAGATAGATAATCTGATAGCAAAATCTATTCAGATACATTGTCATAAGTTAGCTATGGAGGACCATGAGACTCAAGATGAGGCTGTTACTCTATCCAGGGTGCTCCCAAGTCCCATCTCCACCCAACCTAAAAGAGGGGACTTCTGCCCCTAGACCAAGCAGAGAGGGGCCACCCAGAACCCCCTCTGACTGGCGATCTGAATTCTTGCTTAGGCTGCGAGGCTAAGCACTACAAGGGAATATAAATAAAAGTTAAAAATACGTTTCTGGGTTCCCTGAGGGACAAGCCTGACTGCATAGGGGTTGATGTCAAAAGTATCCCCTCTCCAGGAAAAGACATCGGGACAGGTATGGCCCTCATGCCTCACTGGATAACAATAGGAGGACCAGAGCCATTACAAGGTCCCCTTTAATTACTGGAGGTCAGGCCTCTATCCCCGCCTTGGCAGGATTAGAATAGCCATGGCCCTTCTATACTTGGAGAAGGGAGGAGATGTCAGGGGCAGCCCTGCTTATACACTGAAGGCCTAAAATCAGCCATAAGCCTAAAATCAGCAATAGGCCTGACATACATGCCTGCTAACACAAAGTCTTGGGTCTCTGCGGAAAAACACTGAAACAGATGTCTATAAACTATTGTAAACAGGCAGCTTTTATGGAAATTTACCAGCCTGAGTAGCCATAGACCTTGTAAATAGGCAGCCTTGGCAGATAGTACCAACTTAGATAAGGACAAGTGAATCATAGGCAGAGTCATAGTGACCTGACTCCTGAACCTTTACCCAGCTGATACCCTGTTCTGAAAGATATCTGTACTCCCCCTGAACACCTATGCTCCTGTGTCATCCCCTTCCCCACATCCTGCATTTTTCTGTTTATAACCCCGTGTTAAAAAGTAAAAGTTATTATTTGATAATAATAATAAAAAAAGGAAAAATTAAAAAAAAAGAGTCTCATTTCTACTGGGTATTGTGAGGATGGCAGATATTGTCTGGTTTTAGCTGAGCTTTGTGGATGCAACATGGTGGATTGGCAGAGCCACCCCCCACGCTGGCATCTCGTGGGTGCCAGGGTCTATACATCTAGCTAGCCAGAGCCAAGGAGCAATGGGAACATCGTGGCTGCCTGGGAACAAGCTGGACCAGGTGCTGTTTTCTAAATATCATATCACCCCTACAGTTCCCTGCCATGATGATAATGGACTGAATGTCTGAAACTGTAAGCCAGCCCCAATTAAATGTTTTCCTTTGCTGGGCGGTGGTGGCACATGCCTTTAATCACAGCACTTGGGAGGCAGAGGCAGAGGCAGGTGGATTTCTGAGTTTGGGGCCAGCCTGGTCTACAGAGTGAATTCCAGGACAGCCAGGGCTACACAGAGAAACCCTGTCTCGAAAAACCAAAATAAATAAATAAATAAATAAATAAATAAATAAATAAATAAATGTTTCCCTTTATAAGAGTTGCCTTGGTCATAGTGTCTGTTCACAGCAATGAAACCTGAACTAAGACAATGTCCATATCTTCATTTATCTCTATATGTGTATCTCTCCATTAAAGGAGAGACAGAGTCGGGGGGGGGTTCCCCATAAACACACATGATACACATTATATACATTCTGCATTTAGGACCTCTTGACTGGCCTGGAAACTGACCGGTCTTGGTGTGGGATATTTCATTAATCAAAGCAGAAGTTCTTATCTTTTTAGAAATTTCATTCATTTATTGTGTGTCTATACTGAGTCAAACTTCTAAAAGGGGGAGCCAGAACTGCTGTATTTTAGCAAGTGTGTACATGTGTAGTCATCAGAGGACAACCTGTGGGAACCGGTTCTCTCTTCCCACGTGGGTCCTGAGGATTGAACTCAGACTGTCAGGCTTGGCCGAAGGGACCTTTACCTGCAAAGCCTTCCAACAGGCCTGTTCTCAGTCCTTTTAATGACAAAAACATGTGGCGTGATCATCCACATATAAGAACAACTCTCCCACTCTCTGCTAGGGAAGAAGCCAGGGCCTTGCGTGTGCTAGGCAAGCACTCAGCCACTGAGCTGTGTTCATGCCCAAACGCTCCTGCAACAGAGTGCGCCTGCAAATCCCCAAGGCTAAACTTTAGAACATTATTAGCCTAGAAGCCTCAGAATCCCTCTAAAGTTGCTCCTTGACTCATTACATCAGGGATCTGTTCTATTTTTAAAACCGGATTTCTCCATTTGATTTCGATACCCAGACGAGCTAGAGCCAAGTCCTGGAGATGAGCTTAGTATAATGGATGTTAGTTCTCGGAGCTAAGAATCAAGAAAAACATGGATCTTAGGACTTGAAGCATCCCCCATTTGGAGGAAGGCATAATGCAACAGCGATTGTTCACACCATTGGAAAAATTAATTTCCAAAACATCCCTGCCCTCAGAAGTTGTCAACTGATGGCTTCAGAATTCTTTCAGGGACTGGAAATGTCCAAGGGGACTCTGTTACTGCAGTGGAAATGGCTTCTACTCAGACAGGGAACCAGGCTGGGTAAAGGGAAATGGATGGAGAGACAAAGGCAGATGGGTGAGTATCAGCTTTCTGTGAAGTCCGGCCATCCTGGCTAGAAGCCAGCAGTCACAAATGTGACACAGCTGCCACCCCTGCCACTCACTCTATGTACTTCAAAGAGATCTTCTGTGGCTGGGCACAGGCATAGATCCGCTCCTGGATGTGCAGGGCTGCAAGCCGGAGGGCAGAGTTGCACTTCATCTCCACAGCAAAGCGCTCCTGGAGTACATCACTGCAGCTCTGCAAGAGATCACACAGAGCAGCTAGGCAACAAGAGCATGCACACGGTACCTCCCAGTTCTCTCTGGTCAGAGCAGCACCATCAGCAGTCAGCTTTGAGGTCTTGGCTCAGTAACCTTAGTTATGCATGGTGTCTCCCATTATTAATCGCATACTAACTGTGTATGTGATCTACGTTACTTGATTTCTGTGGGGTTTAGAAAAAATACCATGCAGCAATGTGAGCATAAAGCACATAGTGCTGCCTTATGCAAGTGTAATGCACTGGTGCCGTGCCTGCTGCTATTACTATTTTCTAGCCTTAAGCCCAAATGGGCTGTAAACTGATGACATCTCCCAGATACTCTTCCCATCCAAATAAAAATAACAGACGTAATCTTACTCCAGGCAATGGAGGGCAAGACCTAGTTAGGAGTCAAGAAACCAGGTTTCTAGCTGAGCATGGTGGCAGATGCTGTAAAACCCAGGACTCAGAGGCGCAGTCAGCTGGATCTTCAAGGCCAGCCTGGTCTACAGAGCTAGTTCTAGGACATCCAAGGTTATATGAAAAAATGCTGCCTCCAAAAAAGAGGGAGGGAGGGAGGGAGGGAGGGAGGGAAGGAGGAAGGAAGGAAGGAAGGAAGGAAGAAAGGAAGGGAGGGAGGGAGGGAGGAAGGAAGGAAAGGAGGGAGGAAGGAAGGAAAAAATGGAGGAAGGAAGGGAGGGAGGGAGGAAGAAAGGAAAGAGGGAAAGTAAGAAAGAAAAAAGAAGCCAGGTTTGGCTCTACTGCTAAGTGGGGGCATCAGACACATGCCCCTTCTTAAGACCCAGTTACGTCATCTCTAACATGAGTTTCTGCAGCACTAAAGCCCCATTCTGCAATAAAAGTGGAAAGGATAACAGTGTTTAATAGTATTAGAAAAATGTATCATCTACATTGAGGACTAAGCCTAAATTTGATTAGTCTACTGCAAATCTCCCATTACAGTAACTCAGAGCAGGAACAACAGGGAGAGATAATGAGACCCACTGTCCTCTAGAAAGAGACAATCCCTCGGGAGAGCGTTTAGCTGCCATCAACCCAGAATAACCCAGTGTGCATCCTTGAGGACACTGGCATCCCAGGAAGCACAGCCTGGTCACCTGCAGGTAGAGATACTCAAAGGCCACGGGGTCTTCTTTCAGCAGGTCCAGGGGATCCTTGGGAACAAAGCACACCCTGAAGAGGCAGCGAGAGTCCTGGGATTCTTCCCTTTCCACCACCTGCCCAAGGTAAAGGAGATACAGTGATCTCGTGGCTCTCTCTACAGCAGCTTCACAAGGGAAGAGAGAAAGGGAGGCCGCTGTTCTAATTCAGTCTTTCCCAGGCAGCACAGCCTCCTCTCTTAGCCTGGCTTTCTTTCCCATGGTGTGGAATGTGAAAGATTCAAAGAGTGTTGTTTCTTCTGTCAGAGGAATCCCTGTCCACATCTCAATGTCTTCCCAGGGACAGTCTAGGAGACCCTGTCCACATCTCAATGTCCTCCCAGGGACAGTCTAGGAGCCTCTGTCCCCATCTCAGTGTCCTCCCAGGGACAGTCTAGTATCCTCTGTCCACATCTCAATGTCCTCCCAGGGATAGTCTAGGATCTTCTGTCCACATCTCAGTGTCCTCCCAGGGACAGTCTAGGAGACCCTGTCCACATCTCAGTGTCCTCCCAGGGACAGTCTGGGAGACCCTGTCCACATCTCAATGTCCTCCCAGGGACGGTCTAGGAGACCCTGTCCATATCTCAATGTCCTCCCAGGGACAGTCTAGGAGCCTCTGTCCACATCTCAGTGTCCTCCCAGAGACAGTCTGGGAGACCCTGTCCACATCTCAATGTCCTCCCAGGGACAGTCTAGGAGCCTCTGTCCATATCTCAGTGTCCTCCCAGGGACAGTCTGGGAGACCTTGTTCACATCTCAATGTCATCCCAGGGACAGTCTGTGAGACCCTGTCCCCATCTCAGTGTCCTTTCAGGAACAGTCTAGGACTATTTGATTTGTGGTTTGAATGTGAAGCCCCCTCCCCCAGCACATGTTTAAACAGGTGGTCTTCAGTGGGAAGGGCTGTCTTGGGAGACTGCAGAGCTTTTAAGAGGTAGGGCTGCTTGGAGAGAGTGTGTCTCTGAGGCCCTGGGGGTATATCTTGGGTCCCTCTATTTCCTATCTGCTGCTACAATGTGACCAGCTGTGATAAGATCCCACCATCATGGACAAGGACTGTTCCTGCTGCCATGCCAATGATGATGTGTTGCAACTCCTAAATTCAGAGGCAAAATAAACTTCTCTCCTCTCCTAAGTTGCTCCTGACAGGGATTTTATCACAGCCAGGACAGAATGCATATGAGTGTTGATTTCCACAAATGAAGATGGAGTTTGTATCCCTCTGCACTTTATTATTCTTTAAGAGTTTGCAGCAGTGAGTGGTGACTGGGTCATAAGTCACTTGCTTCTCCGTTCCATTCCCTTCCTGAAGAGGCTCTCCCCTTCCCCAACTGTAGAACGTCTACTGAGCTTTTCATAGTACACACCCTACAATCATTTGTTGAACTGACCCATGTTTGACTTTAAAGAGTCTGTGCTACAACTTCTTGCATAGCTAAAGGAATGGGTGGCACAGATGGACTGACTGTCCTGCCCTATCATGGGGGTTGCCTCTCAGTGGGGCAATGCCACAGAAAGGGTTTTGGACAAAGCAACCAATGTCCCCTAATAGTTCTGAGACAGTAGGGTGCTAGGAAAGATGATCAAGGCTAGAAGCAAAAGGACTTTGTCAGATATATGACGGGGAAAACGACCTTACCCTGCTGAGCCCCTATCTCCACACCTAGAAGGTGGGCATCTTGGACTATGCCCTGCATACCTCACAGGAACAGATGCAAACCAGGCCCAAGTCTTGCCCTTCTTACCCAGGCTGAGTGAGTGTGTGATCCAGCCCTGAAGTGGCTGAGGAGCCTGGCTTCCCAGAGCGGGGCAGGTCCTCCTACCTGCTGAATGAGTTCCTCCTCGTGCAGAAGGTGTAGGCGGGAGATGCCACACTGCTCCTCTAGGGCCAGCGCAAAGTACTCGATACTTCGGATGGACAGCTTCTCCTTCACCGTGAGGATGATGTCCTGGCAGCAGAGGGGAGGAGGGGTCACCTGATGAGTGGGGAGACTTCCCGGGCCTTCTTACAGCTTCCCCAGTAGAAGAAGTTGGTGCTGCCGTGTCCGCTGCTAACACAGGCAGGGCCCCAGCTCCCATGAGGGCCCTGTACCGCTCATGGCAGCAAGGATGCAGCCACCATGGGGAGATACCAGTCTCTGGTCTCAGTGTTGGGATAGAAACTCTCTGGAGTTGCCAGTCTATACCAACTGCTTTCTGGACAGAGTCCTCCCAGTTCCCTCATGTGACTGTGAGATGTTGGCTTTAGTTCCTTCCTCTGAAATGGAAGATAACAATGCCTGCAGACTGCGGGTAGGTGGTCAGGATGGAAAGGCAGATAATGCTGTGCAGGGGCCCCACAGCCACCAGGACACACTTGGCCTTTCTCCCCAGTGGCCCCGTCATGGCGGATGCCTCAGGCACCCACAGACATTCTTCCCTCTGACATATACACTTTTTTTTTCCCCCATCACTTTTTGCAAGGCTGTTTCTGTCCTTTTAAGTTTGACTTACATGTCACCTCTTCAGAGAGATTCCATATGGCTATTGTATCTAAATGTCACCCTGCCTATTATTCTCAGCTGCAGGATTTACTTTGGTTGGGGATTGAACCTATGGCCTCACATACACTAGGCAAGAGCTCTCCCGCTGAGCTAGCTCCTGGGGCATGTTTATAGTCCCCCACCATTATTCAATATCCATTTCTTTAATACGATACTCTTTTTGTAAAAGACAGTCCATCAGGCACATGAAAGGGTTGTAGACCGAGGCTGATCCTCCTCGGCTCGCTGTGTCCGTGGACACACTGTTCTTCTCTGTGGCTCTTTTCTGTTTTGGTAGACACCAACAGCTATCAACCAGACTGCTGTGTGCACTCATTTCCCCACAGAAGGCACTTAGTGCACTCCCTGCCAGGTGGTGTTCTACATAAGCTCACCTCTAGCCTTTGTCTTCTTGCTCGTTTCCTTTCCCCTTAATAGACAGCAGCTCACTGACAGTGTAGACCTCACCAACGTTGGAGTCTTAGTCAGGGTTTCTGCTGCTGTGATAAACACCATGACCAAAAGCAACTTGGGGAGGAAAGGGTTAACTCAACCTACACTTCCACATCACTCTTCATCATTGAAGGAGAGGAACTCAAACAGGGCAGGATCCTGGAGGCAGGAGCTGATGCAGAGGCCATGGAGGGTTTCTGCTTACTGGCTTGCTTGGCCTGCTTTCTTATAGAACCCAGGACCACCAGCTCAGGGCTGGTGCCACTCACAGTGGGCTGGGCCCTCCCCATCAATCACTAATTAAGAAAATGCCCTACAGCCAGGTCTTGAGGAGGCCTTTTCTCAGCTGAGGTTTCCTCCTTCCAGATGACTCTAGCCTGTCTCAAGCTGTAATAAAACTAGCCAGCACAGTTAGGGTCTGCTATTCTCCAATGCTTGGGGCCTTGGAGATACTCAGCAATGTGTCACCTGATCAGTGATCACTGTGGATGCACTACAGAACTCAGAACCTCAGATTTCCAAAGTCCCAATTGTGAACGGCTGCCCGCCCCCTGGCCCCCGTGACTCCTGCCCACCAGTGTCCTCACTGCTGGCTCCATTACCCTCTACAACTAAAGTGGTGACTAAGTTCTGAAGAGGGTATCTGCCTCTGCAAGTCAACAGCATTAATTCGACACCTACTGTGTGCCAGGCGTGGTGCTTACCACAGCAGACAGACCCATCACTCTCTCTTAACTGTACAATTATGAAATATGAACTTATACACTTTTGGCATTGCAGACTGCTGAATTTATGAAAATCGTTTTTACTTCGTTTCATTCACTAATTTTCTGTGCATGTTGGTGGTTGTGCACATGCCAGTGTGTCTGTGGAGGTCAGAGGACAGTTTACAGGAACCTGTTCTCTCCCCCCACCATGTGGGTTCTGAGCTCAGTCCCAGGTTGCCAGCTTTGGTGGCAAATGCTTTACCTGCCGGGGTATTTCACTGGCCTGTATTATTGGTCTTTGACTGGTGGCAATCCTGCCTCTTGACTCTGACGGTCCCTTCTCTCATCTTCCCCTTGCCTCGAAAGCCCATATGCATCTCCTGTCTTGGCTGTCCTATGGAGCCTTCTGCCATCCAGCGGTCCTCCACCTTGCATCCAAAGGAGTTGTCACATAGCAGCCATGGGTCACACAGAACTCACTGCTGATTTTATCTTTAAATGTCATGAGAACAAAGCCACACACTACCCACTATGACAGGAAACTTGAAAGTGACTGGATGGCCCTCAAAACCTAAAATATTTTTTATCTGGTCTTTTATCTTGTAGATCTAAGCAGTGGTTCTCAACCTTCCTAATGCTACGACCCTTTATGGTGACCCCCCAACCATAAAATTATTTTGTCACTACTTCATAACTGTAATTTTGCTACTGTAATGGGTTGTAATGTAAATATCTAATATGCAAGAGATCTGATATGTGACCCTTGTAAAAGGGTCGGTCAACCACAAAGGGGTCGTGACCCACAGGTTGAGAACCACTGCTCTCGAGGCCCTCGGTTAAGCTTGCATCTGTGTTATTCTCCTTTGCTCAAGAACAGTCAAGCCTTTCCAAGGTTAACTGGCCAAAATTCAAATTCAACTTAATAGACACTCAAGTATCAAGTGTTAATGGAACCATTCCTTCCATAGTATCCCCTGCCCTCTTTTTAAAGAAGTAATGTCTCAGCCAGGCAGTGGTGCTGCATATATTTGATCCTAGCACTCAGAAGGCAGAAGTGAGTGGATCTCTTTGAGTTCAAGACCAGGCTGGTCTACAGAGCAAGTTCCAGCATAGCCAGGGCTACATAGAGAGACCCTGACTTGAAAGAGAAAGGGAACAGGGATCTCAGGACCGGAGAGATGGCTCCATGGTTAAGAGGTAACACTGTTCTTACAGAGGACCTGGGTTTGATTCCCAACATACAAATCAGACAGATCATCATAACCTCTTGTAACCTGAATGCGCAAGGGATCCAACACCTATGGTCTCCATGGGTAATTGTACTTGTGTGTACATACCTACACACAGGCAGACAAACACATACACATAATTATAAATAACGGAAAGAAATAGTTAAAAAAAGAAAAGAAGAAGAGTCTCACACTGTAGTCCAGACTAACTTTGAATTCATGATCCTCCTGCCTCAGCCTTGAGTGCTAGGATTACAGGTGTACAGCACCACACCCCACTTCCCACTTTGTTTCTGGTACTTCTGTCAGTGTGCCCTGTTCTCAAACATCTGGCAAACGTGCCCATCTCTGAGTGTTCGTTGGTCTTCTTCCCATGCCTGGAAGCGTCTTGATCCCACTCCCAATCCAATGCTATCAAACCTGTCCACTTTGCCAGGTCTGCCATGGCCCATTGTTTCCTAGAAGCCATACATCAACACTCAGCTAGAAGATCTCTCCCCTGAGCCTGCACGACATCATTTTTGTGGCCCTTTCCTAAACCTAAGCACATGGTACCTTGTCTCCCATCTCCAATGCCAACCCAATACCCCAGGCTTCCCAACAGGATAACCCCAAGCAAATGGTTTCTGTATTAGCAACATCCAAGTGACACAGACATGTCTGACCCACACGTGTCAGTAAATCAGTAAATGTTAATGGATCAAACGACATTTCCTTCAATCTAGAGTGCTTTTGTCTGTTTCTGTCTGGTTGGGGTACAGAGTCTGTCACCCCAGGCTGGCCTCAAGCTTGCTGTGTGGCTAATGGATGATCTTGAACTCCGCCTGCCACCTTTGGGAGCTGGTATCACAGGCATGTGCCACCACACCCAGTCCACACAGCTCTAGAGGCTGAACCTGAGGCTTCAGTCTGCCATAGCTCTGGTCCGAAAAACATTTTTTGATTTAAAACTCTTCCCATGGTGAGGGGTGGGAAGAAGTCCCAGGTGAGCTGAAGCGACTTTTCCTTTTTCCCTGACAGGATTGCTCTCCCTGTTATAAAGAGCTAAGAGATTTGATTTCTAAACTTTGGCCATTGCAGATAAGATCAGCCAGTTTTAGACTCGCTAAAGCCTCTGTTCACAGTCCTAACTCTATCTTCTTAATTCCCCTGCAACGTGAGCTTTTATTGTAAATCCCCTCAGGGGATTTCTGGCTGCCACTGAAGACTTACTTGCCCTCTTCCATTCTACTTTGATCAAAGACGACAGAAGTAGAACCCTGCCTGATTCACTCACAGAGCTTCCCTTCTGGGGCAGAATAATGGAGAAGAGGTAAGCCCCAGCCTGGAGCAAGCTTGATTATAAACCAGTGGATAACAGCACGTTGGGGACCTATTGGGCTTGTGTTCCTACCTACAAAGTGAAGATAATGTTAATCAAGGTTAAGGTTAAGGCTCCCAAGGTTAAGGAGATGTTAAATTAGATAGTATGAAAGGAAGTGCCCAGCAGAGTGGCTGGCGTGAACTAAACGCATCCAGTTCTCCCTCTTGTTCCTCCAATGGCATTGGAGCTTCCTAGGTTCTAAGGGGCTCTCTTTAGCTTCTCCTAAATTACACTAAGGTGGAAACAGGCAGGAAATTTGGAGCAGTTTGGAAATTGCCAAAGGGAGGTACCAGAGCGAAATTTTAGATATATGTCTATGCACATGTATGTATGCATGCATGCACTTACCATGTTGAGGCTTTCTCTTTTACTGTTGTAATGCTAAGTACTGGCCCCCAAGACCTGGAGTCAGCACATAGCCCCTGGGACCCTGCCCCAGAGTTAACTCTGATTAGTGAATAAAGATGCTGACAGTCAATATCTGGGCAGAAGAGACATAGGTGGGGTTGAGGTTTTTAGTGCTTGCAAGAGAGAGCACCAAAAGGAGGAGGAGAGAGGAAAGAAGTTGTGTCGGAATAGAAGGAGAGCCACCATGGGCTAAGGCCCAAGGAACGTGACCCAGAGGGCTGCCCAGTTGGGTTAAGAGCAGCCCAGATGGAGCATATAGTGATACCTTGGGGTTATTGAAAGTAGATTCTATAGTATGGAGGGTATGCAGCTTCCCACAGCATATTTAAACATATAAAGGTGTGTGTGTCTTTCATCTGGGAACATAAATGGTCTAAGGTGGGCAGAAACCCCTCGCTGGGATTTTTAATATTTATTACTACACTACCATGTGCAAATATGTGTGTCTTGGCTACTGTCTATAATGTTGTACTGCATCACCTCACCTCGTCCTCATCCTAAAGAGCTAGGCTCCTTATTTAATTGTCCATTGTATGTGTGTGTTCACGTGCTGTAGTCTTTTGTTTGTAAGATGGGGTCTGGGGTCTCTCTATGAAATCCCAGATGTCCTGGAACTCATATAGACCAGGCTGGCCTTGAACTCACAAAGCTGTTCCTGTCTCTGCCTCCTGAGTGCTGGGATTAAAGGTATGTGCCACCACACCCAGCCCTTTATGCCTTTTACATCTTAGAAACAACAGTTTGCTTCCTTACTGTGGCCTGTCTCTGACACCTCTTCTGTGCTCAGGAACAGCTAGAGTCATCTCTCCCATCTGGACAACATTGTCTGCCATTGGAGAGCCTCCATGGCTATCCCCCCTCCTAGGAGAGCAGCCTGTGGTCCCACTGCATGCTTTGCTGGATAATGCCCATTGTCCTGGTGTGCACCTCATCCTCTGCCTGCCTTTGTGGAAATCTTAGTTGCCCTCCACAGTGCTCAGGTGCACTTCCCTGCCTGGGCTGATGTGCTGGCATGAGAAAGATGCGTGTCTGTGGCACATGCACAACTTACTCATTCCATCTTTTGCCTCACTGCATCCTGCTCTAGACAACTGGAGTTTCTGGGATGCTCGCTCTCCTCTTCAAACGTGACTGATGGCTCTTACAGTCCTTTACCAGGCTCCATAACCCCTCTTTGAGAATCTCAAGTGAAGAGTTGATTATGTATAAGGACATACAAGGGCCTGGGCCTGTCCTCACATCCCGCCTTAGTGTTTAGTTAATTCGGTTTTGGGTAGCAGATGGAGGCAGAGGCAAGATGTTGGGAAGCCTGTGGTTAAGGATGAAGGCATAGGACATGTAGTGACCTTGGACAAGCCACTTTGCTGCTCTGAGTCCTGAGTCCCTCCCCAGCAGGAAGTGACATAAACAAATACTCCAGAGTGGCCCCCCAAACCATCTTATTGGGTGGTTATACAACCAAAGAATATAGTACAATGCATATCTGTTATGAGCATGCAGGCTGCGGTGGGCATGAGCCCATCAAGGCAGACAGAGGGCAAGCTGTCTGGTGGTCCACTGAGCAACTTTCCTATGACAAAAAGGTTCCGATTTATTTTTAATACCTTCACAGTTGTGTTTGCCTCAAACTTGAAAGCTTTGGTCTGTCCATTCTCGAGGTACACCTTGAGCACGTTGGGCATACAAAGCAGAGAGTTCCCCTGGAAAACACAAGAGCAGTGTTATACTACTGACACACTCTTCTGGCTCCTGGTATACCAATCCCTAGCTACCTGGCACACCAATCCTTAGCTGCCTGGCACTGCCAGTTTTGGAGAGCTAATTGCTGCCTTTTAGCGTTTGGGAATTTCTCCTGGGGGATAGGTTTGCTTTGTCTAGGAAAATGCATGGGAGCCTCTCAAATGTGATGGTTAGTAGGGAAGGAAGGGTGGGTCTAGCCCAGTCAGAGCACTATAGGAGCCTGTCACTGGCTCACAGCTGTTCACTGGTCTGTATCTACTGGCTGCCACCTTTAAGGGACACAATTTCCAAAATGATGTCTGGCTGGGTGGTGGAGCATGCCTTTAATCCCAGCACTTGGGAGCCAGAAGCAGATGGATCTCTGATTTATAGGCCAGCCTGATCTACACAGCGAGTTCCAGGACAGCCAGTGCTACACAGAGAAACCATGTTTTGAAAACCAAACAAACACTGTCTAGTATCTGTGCTTTTCACATGGGGCCTTTCCCTTCCTTAGACCCTTCCTTGTGGGGCTGGCATGGAAGGAGGGTGGAGTTAGCAGTGGAATGCTTCCTTAGAGCTCCCCCCACCCCATTTTATTGCTGTAGTTTTCTACAGTGAAACATCAGCAAAGGGCAGAGAGGGAAGTCCTGCACGTCCCTGAACCCACCCATCACCTCTAAGGGATGTAAGAGGTAGGGTTGGATACAGTGTTTTTATGTACGGAGGTAAGGGTCCTGGGTGCCCTTTTGTCACTGGACACAAGCTAAAGCCATCTGGGAAGAGGAACCTCAGTTGAGAAAATGCCTCCATCCAAATTGCCTGTAGACAAGTCTCTAGGGCATTTTTCTTGGTAAATGATCCATGTAGGAGGGATTAGCCCATCTCCCCCCACTTCTGCAGGTGGTCCTGAGGTGTATAGGACAACAGGCTTGGCAAGCCAGCAGAAGGAACTTGACAGTAAGCAGTGCTCCTCCATGGCCTCTGCTTCAGCTCCTGTCTCCAGGTTCCTGCCCTGGGTTTCTGCTCTGACTTCTCTCAGTGATGGAGTTGTAGATGGAAATCAACTCTTTCCTCTCCCAGTTTCATGGCATTTAATCATAGCAACAGAGGCTCTAACTAAGACATGCTCTAATACCAAATCACACTCAGCTAGCAAGTGGGATGTTATTTCAAGTTTCTGGCTCTGGCTCTGGATATATATATAAAATCTCATTTTGGATTTCCCACTTGGGGGTTTTTCTCCTTGGTACATTATAATTTGTGATTTACAAGGCTTAAAAAAATACAGCTTAACATCATATACCCCCCGTTTATTTTTCTTTAAAGCTTCTTTAATGTGTGTCTAAATTTGTACATAAATTTTAGAGACCTGAACAAACAGACTATGCACGATTCTATATTCTTTTATTTTTACCCATCATTTCATATATGATTTTATGTAGGCTTACTATTTATCATTGCAAAGGCTTTAACATATCATAAGGAACTGAAATAACCAGGTCTCTATTCTAGACACACAGCATCTTTCTAGCTTTTGGCTATTTAAAATACTGATACTACAGCTATCTTTATTATAAGCATCTCTTGCATTTAAATCTCTCTATATTCTAAATTTATACATGTGAGATGTCTGGGCCATATTTCGTGGGAGATATCAGTTTGCATCTTTTTCACCTCCCCCATGAGCTTAAGAACGGTTTTACAAAGCCCCAGGGATGCAGGACCGGAACCCTTCTCAGCACCCAGGCTCACATTTTTATTCCCCTGATTTGTGCTCATTCACTAATGAGCTGGCAGCTCACCAGCTTCATCACTTAGTAACAGTTTTCCTCTGTCTCTTTAACCGCGAGCCAAGCCAGACCCATTTCCAAACTGGGTTTTACTAGAATAATCTAGAGTGATGCACATCCTCAGAGCTGTCTTCTTCTCAGTTTTAAGGGAAGCTTGATCAGCTTTTAAATGCTTCTGAGGATGGAGCTGCAGGTCACAGTGGCAAGCACTCCTCTCCCTGGGTGGCTGGTGGCCTATTCTTGGAGCCCCAACCTGCAAGTTTCTCAGAGACAGACACTTTTGGGACACACTGTCCCCTAAACTGCCCATCTCCACCAAAACTCTTAACCAGTTCAGCAGCCTGTTTGGGTTTTAAAACTTGTCCTTCTCTTGGGTTTTCAGAACAGACACGAGGGGATGAGTGATGAGAGTCATTTCTAAAGTGACAGTCCTGGTTACCTGGTCCATACCTGTGGGGCTTTATACTTTCTGTCCCAAGTGGCTTCCCGTCCCCACTACTCAGCGTGTACACTGCTCTGCAATATGCAAGTCACCTGCTTCTTGGCCTTTTGGCTAAAATTAAGTGAATGCACATGTCAAATCTAAAGTTAATCTTCAGAGAGGCTCAATCCACTTTCACAAGTGTGGACACCCAAGAGATTCAAATCATTGCTGACAAGCAGCCTCCCAGGTTTACCCTGATTGATCAATGTATGAGACCTCCACTGGCCCCTTCCTGAACAAGCCTACTTTTTTCTCTCAGGTCTCAATGAAGACGTGCTCTGTCACTTAGCAGAGCAGAGAGAAAATAAAGGCTTTTATATGTGGACCAGGTGAACTGATTAAATCCTTTGTTTAAATGGCCAGAGTCCAACCCTTCAATTTCTCTGGATGACAAGAAGTTTTGACTTGAAAGTTTTAAAATCTAGTACTGATGGCTGGATTCAGAATGGCAAAAGTTACCAGCTATTTTATAACTTATGAGTAAATGTGTCTTTTATCAATAAATCTTTGTTAAAAACATCAATCTCAAGATAGGAAATGGCTCTGTGGTTAAGAAAGCTTGTTGTTCTGAGTTCAGTTCTCTGTACCCACAGGGTGCTTCTAACTTAACTCCAGCCTCAGGGGATCCAGTGCTCAGTTCTGGCTTTTGTGGCCCCCCTCCCCCACATACACACAGAGGCACACTGAGCATAGATACCAATACAGACACATACACGTAAATAAAAAATAAAAATAAACCTTAAAACAATCCATCAGAGGGCTCAAATTTCCCTTAACAGACATGTCTTTTCACAGCATTCTCCTGCCTTCTCCCATCAACCCTGGATCTTTCTATATCAAAAACGACTAGAGAGGATGTATGACCAGGAAAAAACAAAAGAAGTGATGTCACACATGTCCAGGCTCCTGCCTTTTCTTACTGTGTGATTTAATTCTTTTACTCTCTCTAAGCCTCTGTTTCTTCTTTTGTTACAATTCCTCTGCAGGATAGAAGGGCTAGGCACAGAAAAGTTTTAAAGTGGGCTCTTAACAGATATTAAATTAAAAAAGGAAAGAAATCCCAGCTACCACCACCATTATTTTAGCAACACAATACTATTTCCTTTTAAGGGAATAGTGAGCTCACTCATATTAAGAACTGGAATCTTCAGGCCTCTAACAGCAGGAGAGTGGAGCTGGTGGCTGAGCAGGCAGCCACACTCAGGACTTGTTCCTCATCCTTGGCTCAGGGCTCCCCCAGCTTCCCCTGTCCTGCAGAGGAAGCTCACTAAGCCTCTAGCAAGTGTCTGTCGCTCCCTCTGCATCTTTTCTGAAAATTCCAGAGTTGTGGCGAGGCACATGCTAGAAGACAGCTTGCCTACTTCAGCAAGAACTGCCATCTCTGGCTGCGGACGCACCTGGCTGTGGCCACTGACCAGCACCTCCTCAGCAAAGTGCACCTTCACAGGGTTGGTCTTCAGCCGAGCCCGCTTCTCTTCAGTCAAGAAGGATGACTTGGGGACTCCCTGAAAAATATTAACATACTTTGGAACAGCACATTCATAAAAGCATTTACTTCTTCTTACTTCTTTTTTAATTTTTTTGTTTATTTATTTATTATATGTAAGTACACTGTAGCTGTCTTCAGACACCCATATGAGGGCAGTAGATCTCATTACAGATGGTTGTGAGCCACCATGTGGTTGCTGGGATCTGAACTCATGACCTCCAGAAGAGCAGTCAGTGCTCTTAACCGTTGAGCCACCTCACCAGCCCTCTTCTTACTTCTTAAACACACACACAGACACACACATGACAGAAACACACAGACAAGACACATATACATAAATAAACACTAAAAATAACTATATGATCAGTCAGGCAGTGGTGGTGTAAGCCTTTAATCTCAGCACTTGGGAGGTAGAGGCAGGCAAATCTCTGAGTTCGAGGCCAGCCTGGTCTACAATGGGAGTTCCAGGCCAACCAGGGAAACACAGAGAAACCCTAACTGGAGAAAAACAAACAAAGAACCAACCAAATCCCTGCTCCCTGGTAACAAAACAAAACAAAACAGAACAGAACAAAACAGAAATCCTCCCCACACTGTTTGACTTTGGCTGTCTTTGAGCGTCTCTGATTTTCAGGCTTTCCATCCATACACTTGGGAGCTAGACAGAGCTCCCTGAAGTTTTGGTCTGTGTGCATTGTGACTGGTCTCTCTCGACTGTTGTCTCTTCCTCCAGAAGTAAAAAGACTCATATTAGCTGGTATGTTTAGATGGTAAACCCTTACACAGATCACATCAGGTCAAACTGTGACACACAAGTAGTGTCTTATATGAACAAGACCAACAGGGCGTGATCTTCCTGCCCAATAGGCTATTTCCCAGCTAGCATCCCACGTTCCCTTCAACACTGTAGCCAGTCTTTTAGGCCACATAGAAGAGTCCCAAGATGGTGTTCTAGGCCATGTTTTTGTTTTTTAATGATTTATTTATTTTACGTATGTAAGTTCATCATTTCTCTCTTCAGAGACATCAGAAGAGGGCATCAGACCTTATTGCAGATGGTTGTGAGCCACCATGTGGTTGCTGGGAATTGAACTCAGGACCTCTGGAAGAACAGTCAGTGCTCTTAACAGTCTGGAAGAACAGTCAGTGCTCTTAACCACTGAGCCATGTTCATGTTCTCTCCAACCCCTGGGCCATGTTCTATGTAGCCAAGGGAAGAGATCTCATAACAGCATTGGGGAACTTTCTGGAAGCCAAGTTCATGGACTTAGATATCAATACACCAGTGCGTGACGTACGTGAATCGAACAATAGCCCTGACATTTTAATAAGAAGAAATCGTGGTGTCACTTGGTATGACTGAGCATTCAACTGCGACTCACGACCTCAGAGACATAGCTTGCTTTCAGGCCATAGGAGTAACAAAAACTTGAGCATGAGAGGGAAGCATAGCTCCATTCTCATGAAGAAACTCTTGGTTTTCCAATATCAAAGAATAAATGAAATAGGAAAAGAAGAAGTTGAAATCCAAAGTTATGAGCTTAAGACTCTGATCCAGGGGAAATCTAGGGGTTCGAGGAACTGGAATATGCCACAGTTGGCACTGCCCAGGATCAGGGAAAGGAGACACATTTACAGACTACAGATGGCCAATATCAAGTTCTCAGCAACAAACACTGACAATTCAGAAAATACACACTGGAAAGCCTGTTGTTAATTCTTGGTAAAAATCTAAGAGATGAGCAGGGAGCTTTCAACATCGATCATTGGTGACTAAGGAGTCAGCAAGGACAAGTCAGAGTTCAGCCTTTTCTTTTGAAGACAGCATTCCAGATAGACAGACCAGGGTCCTGTAGACATGTCATTCTTGCAAACCATTTAGTAATCTCTCCCACAATCCCACTGTGGAGAAAGCTACAAGCAGAGCCAGTAGGTGGATTCAGCAATGGTTGATCTGCACTCGAAATAGTTCTGGTTCCTTTTTCTTTTTTTCTTTTTCTTTTTTTTTTTTTGTTTTTAGTTTTTCGAGACAGGGTTTCTCTGTTAGCCTTGGCTGTCCTGGAACTCACTCTGTAGACCAGGCTGGCCTTGAACTCAGAAATCCTCCTGCCTCTGCCTCCCAAGTGCTGGGATTAAAGGCATGCGCCACCACCTCCCAGCTTAATTTGTTTTTCAAGACAGGATTTCTTTGTGTAATCTTGGGTGTCCTGAACTAGCTGCCTGGTACTCAGAGATCCACCTGCCTTTGCTTCCTGAGTGCTAGGATTAAAGGTATGTACCACCACTGACTGGCCCTTTTTTCTCTTTTAAAATGTTAAAAAAAAAAAAAATTGCTTTTTTTTTTTTTTTTTTTTTTTTTTTTTTTTTTTTTTTTTTTTTTTTTTTGAGCTAGGCTTCTGAGAACCAAGGCTGGGAGCCAAGGTTGTCTTCGAATTCGTTATAAAGCAGAGGCTGACCTTGAACCTTGAACTCTGGATCTTCCTGTCCCACCATTGGAAGGATGGGATATATTTCATCTCCGGACCCAGAATTTAACTCCCTTAGAATAATCTCCTTTTTCTTTCTTTTCTCCCTCCTTCCCTCCCTCCTTTTCTTTCCTTTCGTTTGCTTTTTTTGAGACAGGATTTGTCTGTGTAGTACTGGCTTCTCGGGAACTTTCTTTGTAGACCAGGCTGGCCTCGAACTGCCTCTTGTCTTCCGAGTGCTTAATTAACGGCATGTGCCCACCACTGCCCGGATAAGATCCACTTTCCCTGGAAAGTAGCCATTGTCTCAAGCGGCTAGTCTCTGGTTCTTTTTCTCTTTTTCTTTTCCCATCCTTTTCTGGGCTGGGGATCAGACCCAGGGCCTCGTTCCTGTTAGACAAGGGAGCTGCCACTGAGCTAAGTAACTCAAGCTCCCTTTGGCTGAACCCTTATTGCTGATATTTGGCAATGCCTCAGATGAAGGCAGAGGAAGAATTTATATAGGCAGAACTGTAAGAGGTCATCAGGTCCCAAGCAACCGATGCTGAATGAGATCCTTGAGAAGCAGGAGAAGCTCTGAGTCAAAGGCTGGGAAAGCCAAGAACAAGTCTAAGGGGGCACAGAGGGGCCGGCTGTCAACACAGCACAGGCAGTGTTCATAGCAGTAGGCAGCCAGCACCACTCTAAAGACTCAGGAGATGGAGCAACAGGGGCAGAGCAGAAGAGAGACACAGAGAGTAGGAACCTACAGAGCCAATCACTGTTTCTCATGCTAGGGAGGGCAACCCCCCTAAGCATCAGGCCAAGGGCTGAAACGTTAAAGAAGATTAGCTGGCTAAGAACTGGAAGGGAAGGAGCTCCGAGAAGAGGAGGCTCCTCGACAAGAAAGGAGGCTGATTATAGCTGGCAACTGTACAAATAAGCCTTTCAGCCTCAGGACTGTAAAAGCACAGCAAGCCAGAACACCCGGCCAAACTACATGACCTGACATGGATTAATAGGAAGAGTGACTCTGAGGATTAAAAAAAAAAAAAAATCAATTGGATGAGCACAGGATGGGGGACTCAGCTTGGAAGCTATTCATTTGAAACCAGTTCAGTATTTCACTGACCACAAGTATCATCCAAGCCAACACTGTCACTGGCCTGCCAAATGGGAATCCAACCCTGAGCTCCACCAGCATTTTTGGTGCACTCTTTGGCTATTGGTGGAAGTGTGGACCTTTCCGGATGTCACCATTTGCAAAGGTCACTGAAATTGTAGTCCATCCAGATACCCATCAGCAGAGTGAGAAGTATTAGGAGTAACTATTCAGCTTGAAGCCAGGAAAGCCATATAGCCAGATCTCAGGGTAGCTGTCTCAGACAAGGTAGGCTATTTTGAACTAGCAGTCACTGGGAGTTACAAGGAAATAGGGTCTGTCACTCCTGGAACCATGGAACTGGCTGCTTTGAGAACTCCATTGTCTGTCATGGACAAGCCCAACTGATGGGCCCCATGGCAGCCTCTGTGCTTTAATATCTGCATGCCAGCACTGCAAACCAGGCTCCCTAACATCTGTAACATGCTACAAACTACTTCCGCAAGTGCACTGATCTTTTTTAAAGGAACAATTTGGAGGATATGAACTACCATTTATCCTAGGACTTCTGGGATCTTCCTGGGTTCACTGATAAAACGTGTGTCTTTGTTGTAGAGTTAGCACTTAAAAGTATTAGGGTAGAAAAATTTCCAGGTCAACAGAATGGAATCTCTGGCTAAGTTCCCCTAAGTTCCAGTTGGGCTGGTTCAATCTGTCTGGCTAAGAGACACCCAGGGAAGTAGGGGGTGGAGAGATTAGGGGGCTCACCCCAAGCCACACTAACAAGGTAGGTAGAATCATTAGTTCTTTAATGAGATACTGTCCCCCCTCTCCCCCCACCAGGATCCTCTCCCCTAGTGCAGCAGCTCACTGGAGGCAGCCTTGGGAGGGTGGGAGATCTGCCCACTTCTCTGAATTATTAAGATGAGCATTGTTTTCCTTTTCTCCTTTCTAAGCATCTTTCTCTAACACCTTGGCCTTCCCTGGGCGTTCCAGGTTCTCTTACTCTTTCTAGAAAGCCTCCCAACCTGCCACGGCGCTGGTTGCCAGCCTCCATGCCAGCTTTGTTGGCATGACTTCCTCTTCTGTCCTCCGTACTCCTCTCCTAGACAGGCTGAGCTTTACAACCTGCTTGGCCCAGGGCTTGGCTTTTAAACTCTATTAAAACTGTTCTTGGGCTTCCAACAGAGTCCATTCTTAAATTCTTTTATTAATGAAACTAAGAACTCCAAAGGGGACTCCCCTTTATGAAAAGAATCTTTAAAAAATGGCTAGTTGAAAAACTATCTCATATTTCTGCAGTACCCTTGCCAGTGGTGACTCAGTGTCACTTCCTGAAAATGGCAGGGTGCATGGAGGTCAAACGGCATCATTGGAACCTGACTCCCTGGAAATAAACCCATCCCCCCTGAACTGGGTGCTACACAGTGAGCATCTGTGATCTGCAAAGGTGGGGATAATGAGTCTATTCTGCTTTTTACGATTTCCTTCTGGTGAAAATTATGCAACATATTAATTGTTAGTATAATATTAAAATAATTAATATAATTGATGAAAAATGCAGACTTGGGGCCTAGGCAATGGCTCAGTGGTTAAGAGTCGGTTCTGGCCCGCGTCTCGGTATTGCACGTCTTTAATCCCTCAGTGCTCAGAAGATGGAGGCAGACAGATTTCTTTGAGTTTGAATCCAGCATGGTCTATATAGTGAGTTCCAGGACAGCCAGGGCTACATAGTAGGACTTTGTCTCAGAAAAACAACAACGAAAGACTCTGTGCTGCTCTTCCAGAGAACCTGAACTCTATTCCCAGCACCCACGTCAGGTGGCTTAAATTGCCTGTAACTCTAGCTCCCAATAATCTGACCCCTCCTTCCAGCTCTGTTGGGCACTGCATTCATGTACACACACACACACACACACACACACACGCACACACGCACGCACGCACGCACACACATGTAATTTAAGAAAAATAAACAATTTTTTTAAAAAATGCAAATTTGAGCCAGGATGATTTTTCCATAAAATTCTGTGTCCTAGAAAGATAGCCATTAATGTCTAAGCTTTGGATTTTATAATTCCCAATCTGTTTCAGTTATATTCGGATTCCAGGAATCTACCATAACCACAGCAACACCAAGCTTCCTTGGTGAAGCAAGCCATGTCTCACGCTGCAGTAATGTCTGTAAAATGCTTTGGGACACTTCTGGAAGAGGCCTATCTATGGTCAGGGCATTTCTCAGGGGTCCTGGTGGGCTTCTCTGTGGGTCCTCCTGGGTGTGGTGCTCACGTTTCTGCCAGGAAAGCTTGATATTGGAACACAGACTTTTTTTTTCCTCCCCTGCTTTCCAATTTCTAAGCCACACAGCCACATGCCATTTTCTGCCTCACAGCACCAAGTGCTTTATTTTGTCCATTTCATGAACTGCTGCGGGAAACCCCCACCTAATTAAGATTAAGATGTTTCCCATTGAGATGATAATAAGCTAAATAAAAGAAAGGCTTGCCACCTGCACTGTTATTTACACTGATTAGCTCTCTCTATTTTTTACATCGGGTTCACATTATTTCATAGACAAACTCCGGCTAGAATAAAAAAAGGCCTCCACTTAGCCTGCATAGAACATTCAGCCTGTCATATTTATAGCAAACATTTTAATTCTAATTGGGTGACTTCCCCCTACTGTTCCCAAGAAGTAAAAATAAAACACTTGTTGAACGGGGAGAAGAGACTAGTTCTTTGTTTATGGAGTGTTGAGACCACAGAAATGTCACGCTTTCATGCAATTTAAGGGCCATTTCTTCCACTGTGCTTCTTTCTATGGCTGCCGGCACAGGAAACCTTCAAGAGCCAGTGGTCTGACAGTTGTCCATATTGTTTGTATTTTATTTTTATTTCTTTAAAAATTTTTAAATTACATTGTTTTGTGTGCACTCATGTTTCCAAGTGTGCGTGCGTGCATGCGTGCGTGCGTGTGTGTGTGTCTGTGTGTGTCTGTGTGTGTCTGTGTGTGTCTGTGTGTGTGAGTGTAGTGACAATCACATGTCACTCGGCCTGCATGGAGGTCAGAAGGCAACATGGAGGAGCTGGTTCTTTCCTTCCAGTGTTCACTGTCTAGGTCCCAGGCATTGCATTCAGGCCACTAGCATGCAGCAATACAAATTCTACGACACCATATGGTATGTGTAAGCTTGCCTGTATCGCAAGTACTTAAAACCGGTGAAGGCTGACACACAGAACTACAGTACCAGCTCCCAGGAGCCTGAGGCAGAATTCACTATAAGAGGTAGATTTTGATTCGTATTATTCTCCTTAATCATTTTAGTTGATTGTTTTGGTTTATTGAGGCAAGATCTCATATAGCCCAGGCTGGCCTTCATCTGGCTAAGTGGCTGGGCCTAGCCTTGAAGTTCTAATCCTTCTGCCCCTGCCTGACCATTTCCTGCATCCCCATCTTCCTAGTTCTAGTTTTTTCCAACTTCTTTTCACCAAATACTTAACTGATTTCCTTTTTAACTAGTAGAAATAGTTAAGATTATCAATTTTACTGATTACAGCTTCACTACATAGTAATTTTGTTGTTTTTGTTGTTGTTTCCATGTGGCCCTGGCTATCCTAGAACTCCCAATGTAGACCAGGCTGGCCTCAAATTCACAGATTCTTCTTCCTCTGGGATTAAATGCCTGTGCCACTACACACAGCTTAGTTTTTATGTAAATTCACTCAGTAAAAGAAACCTTTAATTTTTTTCTTTTGTGTATTTTTTAATAGGATCGCATATATAGCCTAAGGTAGTCTTGGGCTTGCTCTGTAGCCCAGGTTGGCCTCAAACATTTGATCCTCCTGAGAGCTGGGATTTTAAGTGTAGCCACCATACCAGACCTATATGCTTTTTTTTCTTTCTTTTTTTTTTTTTTTTTTTTTTTTTCTTTTGAATTCAGGAGTGGTTTGATTTTCTTGGTAATCTAGTATGTGGTCATTCACGTTAGATTATTAGATTATTAAATATGTTATTAAAATTCCTTATGATACTTCCACTTCCTTTTTTTTTTTTTTTTGATCTATGTTTAGTCAATTTCTCAGAATGTGAATTTTTCCTTGGTCAGTTTGCTCTCGATCCCACGAGTTTCCCTGTACCTGTGTCCAGGGCCCCTTTCATGGTCCAGGACTGCCATTTTCTGGCTCATCACACTTTCATCCCTGCCTTGTGGTTAGCCTCAGCTGATAAAACTGTCACACCCGGCACTTTGGTGCTTTGAATGACCCATCAGATGAGAGAATTACTGTCACCTGCCATTTTACCCAGTGAAAACTTGAAGAAGAGACTTCTCCAAAGTCATTCACCCAAGCTTGTCTTGGAGCTCCCTGTTTGATGTCCCCTCCATCAGCACACTGCCCATCACAGATGGTCTCCTCCCCCGAACAGCAGGTCCCCAAGGCCTGGACCACATATTTCCTCCACAGTGCCTATGGCCTGAAGGGTTTCAGGCCCCGCTGGCTGACTAGCCATCCACTGCCTGGTAGCTGCCACCCTCTGCCCTCTGCCCTATTGTCTAAGGGATATCTTCAAGGAGCATCAGAATCTTAGGATCAGGGAGAGTGAAACTAACATATAGAACAAAAAGAGAGGTTTACCGATGTACAGCGGACAACTGTAATTGAAAGGGCAGCTTCCGTTTCCCTGAAAAACAGAAAAGGACAGGATGATTCAATCATTTGTGTGTGCGTGCATCTGTGTCTGTGTGCACCTGTGTGTCTACGTCTGTGTGTGTATCTGTGTGTATGTCTGTGAGTGTCTGTGTGTGGTGACTATGATAAACCCTACTCTTTAGAAAGGCTTCTCCATCTCAGTGCTCCTTCTTTCTGGATGCCTGCCTCTGCCATCTGTCTACTCCTCTCAAGGCTCTTCTTCCTTTAGTGTCACACGGGAGAAAACTCATGCAGTGGATATTGGCCAGTATTGAGTATGTGATTTTGTGTGTGTGCATTTTGTTTTTTGTTTTTGCACAGTGACAACACAGATAATCTAGCCTCCTATTTCAAAACATACAGGCTAAACTCTGCTCAGGCGATAGCACCTATCAGATAAGAGCCAACCAGTCTGTAGTGTCTGGGCACACACAGTCACTGCAGGGAGCCCAGGCATGCAATCAAGATACCGAAGAGACACTTCTGTTTGAAAGTATTGTGGAGATTTCAAAGGTGATCTGACAGGTAACTGTCACACCTCCACTTTCTTTTAAAAGGGACCAGGAAGGAGCTCCATTCCCCACCCCCACCCCCTTGCCATGCCTACAAAAGAAGCAGTTTGAAGCTTTCACTTGACTTCTTCAATTTAAACATTTAGGTCATTGGAAGGGGTACATCATCCCCATCCAATGGTTAAGCTCAAGTTGAGGGTTACCACTGTCTGCAGGTTGCCTTTGCTCTAGTTCATGTGAGCACACGCCTTTTCAGAGGTAAGTCACAAAGAATCCAAGCTCCCAGTGCTGTACAATGGATACTGGGCCTCAGATACCTTTGGAGAAATTAGAGGCAGATTTTGTTGTTATAATTGTCAGGTTATTCTGGATTTTTTTGTCTGTCTGTCTATGTCTGTTTGTCTGTCTGTTTACCCTTTTCAACAAAAATGAATGAAAAAATATGCCTTGCTTTCAGACCCAGGACATCAAGCTTCAAAAGCAGTCCATGCGGAGATGCACACAAGCACAGGAGCAGAGTCACAGGCACACCCATCCTGGCCACCCTTCTCTGGGAGAATGACACTGGATCTTGCTATATTGGCACCCAGGACCCTCCATAATTTGGGATTTTACCTCCCAGAATGTTTCTTTTCTTTTTAAAAAAAATTTCTTTGTCTATTTTATGTACATGAATACACTGTAGCTGTCTTCAGACACATCAGAAGAGGGCATCAGATCCTATCACAGATGGTTGTGGTTGCTGGGAATTGAACTCAGGACCTCTGGAAGAGCAGTCAGTGCTCTTAACCGCTGAGCCATCTCTCCAGCTCCCATTATGTTTCTTAGGGCAAAGGGAAGTGTTCAGCACACCTCTCCCCCCATCCCTGTCCAAGTTCATTAACTTACCTAGAGCATCACCCAGTTCTACTTGGCAGGAAAGGTCCTGCCCCAGGGGATGCACAGCGCTTGCCTAGCAAGCATAAAGCCCTGGATTTGATCCCCAGTATTACGTGGTCTGGGTGTGGTGACACACACCTGCCTCCTAGTATAGGAGAGGTGGGGGCAGGAAGATGGAAAGTTCAAGGTCATGAGTTTGAGGCTGGCCTGGGTACATGAGACACAGCCTCATAAATAAATAAATAAATAAATAAATAAATAAATAAATAAATAAATGAAAAGGGTGCAACTGAAATATTTCTGGACTCTTCTCAGCTTTATCAAATTGCAACTTCCTCCTAAGCTGGGAGTCCCCTGTGTTTGCAGCATGGCTTCTCAGCTCCACCTACCGCTGACCCTGCCCATCCTCCTTTTGGAAGGGTGTGTACCACACTGATCTGCACAGGCTTGCAAGTGGCTGGGGAGCGATTGCCTCTGCCTCCCAGGGTTCCTTGCCCAGACTAGATGCTCAGTGAGCAGACAGGGGCCAAGTGTTACCTAA
This sequence comes from Arvicanthis niloticus, assembly GCF_011762505.2. Lineage (NCBI taxonomy): Eukaryota > Metazoa > Chordata > Mammalia > Rodentia > Muridae > Arvicanthis > Arvicanthis niloticus. Next base: position 99,057,732 of record NC_047662.1, read on the forward strand.
ACACCCAGTTCTAGACTGTGGCTTAAAGTTATAAATACATATGTTGATCCCTTGGAGTTTAAGACTGACAGAAGTATTAGTAGCACTTAAAAAAAAATCTGTTGGGAATGATCCTCTTTGGGAAAACAGCCCAATAACCTAGAAAGCAAACTTTGAGGTTTTTATACTTACTTTTAAATAAAATCATCAAATCCTTTCCTGTCTGCTCCACTGATTCAATTACACCTCTGGCATTCCTGAAGCAATATCGGGTTTGGCTTCATAGATTCTCTGTGAGTCTTAACTTGAACTGACTGTCTCCACAGTAGGACTGTGCTCCCTGAGGGTGGACATGGGTTCTGCATCTTCGGTTCCTCCTTCTCCGGCTTGTGGATGTTACCTATTACTGCTGCCTTAGATACGCTCACTGATGAGCCTACCGACCCAAAGCCAGGCCAGCCAGCTCACAGAAAGCACATGCTAATCTCACCAAACCCCGCTTCTCATTTCTATGAGTATCAAAGTCCTAATGCAGTGCTGAGTGGAAATTTAAAAGCCCGAGGCTGCACGTGTCCTGATGTATGCGGAGAGCCTTTCCCTACCCCAGCACCTTTAAAGGAGGGTGGCCGATTCTCAGTGCTACATATTCTCTTATATTATGAAATATCCTCTGCACGTGTGCCTTGCTCTTTCTTGGGAAGGTCCAGGGAGACAGGGAAGCATTCGTGTAAATCACAACGATACCACAGAAAGCTGTAGGTCCCACATCACCAAACCACATGTATGCCAGTCAGGCCGTAATAGAACATTCAAGAAGACGGTGACAGGATTAAAGACAAACACTGGTGTCTATTTACTTCAAGCTTTGTCCTATGCTACCGTCAGTCCACCCAGGGTAGGGCCTATGGAGTACCCAGCAGTACACTCACTCCCTACAGTGCTCAGCCTGGGGTTTTAGGCAAAGTAGAGGTTTGATAAACATAAATTCTATGCCTGCCGAAGTTCTATAGGCGGGAGGAAGAGAGTGAACCATACTTGTAAAGATAACTTTTATCCACCTGATACAATTACTGTCTCCAAGGCTTACTACCTCAATCTACTAACCTAGGCTCAGTCCTGGAAGCTTCTAGCCTCCATACCGTCTAACCTAGGCCTACCTACACATTTTCAGCCTCTGAGACTTACTGCTGAGCAAGCGCACCCTTCCTAGTTCTTCCTGAGCTCGGACTGTCTGCTTCAACTCAGCTGTCTGGCTCAAAACTCCTCTCCAAGATGACCGATTCAATCTGGCTTCTTTCAGATTTTGACTGAATTGCTCTGCTTGGCCTCATGCTAATTTTGGCACTATGTTCTAATCCTTTTGGATCCTTCTTATTCTCTGGCTCGTTCTGCTTTCACCTGTGGCTAGCCTGTTCTCTCTTTGCAAGCTGTCTCTGTACGACTCCTCCTTCTCCTCTCCCTCGGTGTGACTCCCTCTCATGTTGCCTCTCTTTCTTCTCTCCTCATGAGTGTTGTGCAGATTCTCCTCTGTCAAATCTTTCTCTGATTCATCACTTCGTCTGCCACTCAATTAGACATCACTTTCAAACATGGGTGCTTCCTTCTACAAACTAACTTTACCTTCATTGTTTGGATGAAAGGTGTGAACTAAGGTCATGTCTGTATTCCAGTCAGAGGGATTAAAGGTGCTAAGGGCTGAGCCACATCATAACTAGAAACAGTTTTGTTTTGTTTTTTAGTAAATAACACAATCTCCGGTAGGGTTCACGGTGTGGTATTTATCCTGCAACAGTGCCGGGTAGAAGACAGCAGATCATAGTACTGTCATAGCCAAAATGCCACCTTCTGAGATAGCTGGAACTGTTCTGGTGCTTTAAAGGGGACAGACCAGCCACAGCATTCCTGTGGCTCCACTTTGCTCTTCAATCACCCGAGTGGCTCTGGATGCTGTAGGACAGGTGAGTACCTGAGAATATCAACCGCTCGTTCACAGGAAAGGTCTTCAGCCGGCTCATTGTTCATTTGGAGAATCTGATCACCGGGGAAAAGCTTGCCATGAGCAGAGCCGCCTGTTGGAGAGAAAACAGGTAACTGCTCAGGCCAGGAGGGTGAGCTGCCACCAGTCACAGTGCAGCGTAGGTCCCAGGGGCACTGGCTCATAGAAAGCATAGTTTTTCTCATTGTGAGCCACAGGAAAGGTACCTATTTCCCATCAGTTTCAAGAGATGGTGGAGACTGGCCACAGAAAGAAAAAGGAACAGAACGGTCCAAACTATCAGAGCTGGCCAAGGAATTGAGCGTGTGTACATTCTTACATATACAAACGGAAGTTAAGTTAATGTATTTTAACCAGCATCAAACCTAACACCAATACACAGCTCAAGCATGAAAACAAAGGCTCTCTCAGCCTGCTCCTCTTCCCTGGGGCACAGCCTTATTTCACAGAGACTTAGTGAAAACAGATCAATCTATTATTCTCCCAGCAGACACTTGCCAGCCAGGACGTGCATGAGTCAAAGAGGAGGGCCAGCTTATACCTTCCCTACCCCACACAGGCGTGGAAGGCACAGAGTGTGGAGCCCTGGCCAAGGCCAGTGGGAGTCTTGGGCTCAGAGTGGCGAGTGTTTCTGGGGCCACTCAAGGAAGACGAAGAGCCCTAGAACAAGGTCAGAATTTCTCAGCTTCCCAGGTAGCACTTTCTGCCTTTTCTTACAGGCCAGAGAGGATTGGGGGGGCAGGGTGGGGAGAAGCCCAACTACTTTCCCTAAGAGGAAAGATCCTTTCCTGTTTTCCCATCAGCCCATACCTGCTGTGACAGCCACCACTGTGAGGGGAAGAGTCTCAGAAATGTGGAATCCATAGTTCTGGAGGAGGACATCTTTGTCCAGTGTCACGGTGTGCCTCACTGGTATGAGGCCCTGGGCTGGGGTCCTGGGTGGCCCATCAGCTGCAGCGACTTTAGCCCTAGAAGAGAAGGAGTCGATGGTAAAACAAATAAACAGAACTTCAAAAGATGGCTACCATCTGAGTCAGCCCAAAGATGACAGAGAAAAATCTGAGGCCAAGTAGAAGCCAGGCTTTTTCTTTCAGTGCTTTGCTTGTGGCAGGCAAGAGCTCTGCCTGCGAGCTAAATCTTCAGCCCTTCGTGTTTGGAGATAAGCTGTGGTTACACAGCCCAGGCTGGCCTCACTCTGACGTCTTTCTGCCTCTGTCTTAAGTGTTATGTGAGATAAAGCACAATACTAGAGACAACACCAAGTAGAACTTAGCACCATGCACTAGAGTGATGTCATGAGATGCTGTGAGCACCAGAAGGCTGAAGAATAGGCACCAGGGATGGGACAGGAAATTCTGCCTGGAAGAGGTAGGGTTTGAGTTGGACCTAGCCATACCTAGCTCAGGTTCTGGACTACAGAGTCAGTGACTAGAAGGATGGATTGACAGGCATTCCAGTAGGACGGACTGCTTGAGTAGAGGAGGAAAACCACAGAAAGTACAGAAATGGAGAGTAACTGTTTAAAGATTTCATTTTTTTATTTGTGTCTATGTGTGTCTCTGTGTGTGTTTGTGTGTGTGTGTGTGCGCACGTGTGCGGGGACTCATGGAAGGCAGAAGAGGCTCCCTTGGAGCTGGAATTATAGGAGGTTGTAAGCTACAAACATGGGTGCTGGGAACAGAAGTCTGGTTCTCTACAAGAGTAGCCAGTGCTTTAACCTCTGGGCCATCTCTCCACCCCCCCCCCCAGTAGTCTGCTTAGATGTTTACTGATGGGCTTATTTTATATATAGATGGATGTTCCTTAGCTGGTTTATCTATCTATTCTATAATACATTTTACTTCTGCTAAGCTTTGAAAACTGTGAGGATTTCTATATGAAATTCCAGATAGGGGCTGGAGAGATGGCTCAGTGGTTAAGAACACTGGCTGCTCTTCCAGAGGTCCTGAGTTCAATTCTCAGCAACCACATGGTGGCTCACAACTATCTGTAATGGGATCCGATGCCCTCTTCTGGTGTGTCTGAAGACATCAACAGTGTACTCATATAAATAAAATAATTCTTTTTTTTAAAAAAAAAGTGAAATTCAAAATAGCAAGAACTGCCTCAGTATTAATCTCTAAAAACACACATATTCTCTCTACATTTGAAAGAAGGGAAGTCAAAAGCTGTATTTTTCCATCTCTTAAAACCATGAAGCAAATCACAAACTATTTTTCATCTGTCTGCAGCAGCAAATGGTTTTTTTCCGTCCTAACACTCAGTGGTTGATTCTGAGGAAGGGCAAGATGACAGGCTGAGGCGTTTACCGTTACTATAAACAGGAGGATTGTGGAGAAGTAACAGCTCCCTCAGGCCTCTGCAGTTACTGTCTGTAACTGATTCTCATCTATTTACTAAACACTGTCAGGAACTCTGCCTGATGCAACAGGACCTTACCTATTGGGTGCTGTCATTTATAATGACCTCAATACCAAACAAGAACCAGGAAGTATTAAACAGTGTCACAGAGTCAGTTTTCTGAGACTATGGAGAGATGACCTGAGCCCTACTGCTTAGAAGCGGGAGGTAGGGGAGGCAGGAGGGAGGGTTCCTTCTAGGAAGTACACGTGTTAGTACAAAAGGAAGGGTCTGCAGAGGGATCTAACATAAGGCAGGAGGCCAAGCACAGTGAATATACCTATAACCTCAGCTCTCAGGAGGCAGAGGCAGGAGGAGCTCAAGGTCACATATAGGCTAAGCTCTATGAAAAGACCCTGTTCCAAAACCAAAGACAAAAAAGCAAGGCTTAGCAGCCCATACTTGTAACACCAGCATCTGCAAGGCAGTCAGTGGCTCAGCAGTTCAAAGCCACAATGTGTTACCTGAGACTGTCTCAGAAAAAAAACCCACAAAAATATTAAATTTATGGGTGTGTATGTGCATATCTGTGTGTGTACACACAACATCAAGTACCCTTGGGGTCAGAAGAGGGCATTGGATCTCCTGGAGTTAGATTTGTGAGCCACCCAAATATGGGTGCTGAGGACCAAACTCCATCCCTCCAGACCCAACTTTAAAGCCATAAAATGGCTGCTGGGCACATCTGTTGTTCTCTGTTGGAAGGCTGAGACAGGATGGCAGGAGAGCCTTTGGGTTCAGGGCCAGCCTGAGAAACATAGGAAGACATCATCGCCTCTTTAAACACAAACACGTGCACGTGCGTGCGCACACACACACAGACTGAGAGCGTGAGACAGAGACAGAGAGAGACAGAGAGACAGCACAAGCTCTCAGCATTTGGAACTACATCCATGGCTCAGCAGTCAAGAGCACTTGCTGCTTTTGCAGAGGACTTGGGTGCAGTTCCTACTGACAACACAGGCAGATGACAACTGTCTGTGACTTGAGTTCCAGGGAATGTGATGCCCACGGTGGCCTCTGCACACCCCAGTCAAACACGCAGCATGCACATACACACACATGCAGGCAAAACATTCATACATATAAGATAAAAATAAACTGTGAGGAAACCATTATCTGTGTTTTTAAAACAGCAAAGGTTATTATGGCTATTTAATGTTACAGAAGAGAACTTTAATATTGAATCAGGAATGAATATGATAGGAGAAATCAACACAGAAAATGGTCATGCATCACCTTTCTTTGTTTTGATTTAATTTTATTTAATGTGTGTCTTGTGCGTGTGCGCATATGTGCACTTGTGTGTGCATGTGTTCTTCTTACTCAGTTCTGAGGTTGAACTCAAGATGGAAGGCCTACACTGAAAGCTCTTTTTTTTTTTTTTTTTTTTTTCACTGAAACATTCCTCTGACCTCCACCTTTTTTTCAGGGCTATAAAAGAAATTGGTGGAGTTGCAGGATAAAATAAAACAGCCACAGAAAGAGTCCAACAACCCATTTAAAACAGATGAGTTGAAGGTATATTCAGTGGCAGGCATTTTAATGAGCCACCGTTAGGCAGCTGGGAAGCACCAGCAGAAGGATTCAACTAACGAAATTAGTGGTGTATATTCATTAACTCAGGGTCAGGGAGATTTATTTAAGGGGAATGACGAAACTGTCCTTGAGGCCTATATAAAGGAAGACAAATCCGGCAACCACTCAGACTGGGTCCTGAGGGTAGGGAGAGGATTAACACGTAGAACAATAGAAGCGCTCCGTTAAAACACAGATTTAATGTCATATGGCTTAGAAATTCTTTCAGATTAAAAAATAAATTTAGAAAAGTAAGTCCAGGCACGGTGGCACATGTCTGTAATTCTAGCACTTGGAGGCAGAGAAGACAAGGTTATCCTTGGCTGCACAGTGAATTAGGCTGGCTCAGACTACCTGAGACTGTTTCCAAAATCCAAAAAAAAACCAACCAACCAACCAAACAAACAAACAAACCCAAATTTTATTGGTTAACGGGAACAATAATAGCAGCAGTAGTAACAGCAGGGGCATAGCCACCACTGAGGAATGCTGGGACATGTAACTTAACAGATTATTTTAGCCACTCATAATAAACACAGGAGGGATTTTTGCTTTTATAAAAAGACTGGATCTTGATTTTTCTTTTATCATTGCTAGTTTTCAGTTTTTATTTTACATTTATTATTTCATGTGTATGAGTGTTTGTCTGCATGCATGTATGTGCACCACATACATGCCTGGTATCCTTGGTGACCAAAAGAGGGCACTGGATCCCCTGGAACTGGAGTTATAGGTGATTGTGAGCTACCACATGGGTGCTGGGAACTAAATCCAGGTCCTCTGTAAGACCAACATGTGCTCTTAACCACTGAGCCATCTCTCTAGTCCCCACACAGAGAATTAAAAAAATAAAACTCAAAAATATATATGCTTTACAACTATATTTAGACTGGTAGAAACATTCTCAACAACCAATAGGGAAGAGTTGAACCAAACCCACATAAGAATTAGTCCCCAGCCAGGTGGTGGTGGTGACCCACGCCTTTAACCCCAGCACTCGGGAGGCAGAGGCGCAAGATAGTCCCTCCCTATCACTCCAGTCTCCAAGTCAGTCATTCTGTTACTTTGGTTCCATCTAAATTCATCTCCTTTGAGTTCTTTAAAGATGACAGCCTTAAGGCAAGCTCCTTTCTCTGCCTGGAAACTTCTAACACACACACATGCACACATACACACACAAGGCAAACTCCTTCTGCCTAGGAACTTCCAACACACACCCTTACACACACTCACTCAGTTACACACACAGATAAACACACATATACACACAAGGGAAGTTCTTTGTTCTGCCTGAAAACTCCCCCTCCTCTCTCTCTCTCTCTCTCTCTCTCACACACACACACACACACACACACACACACACACACACACACACACACGGGAAGCTCCTTCTTCTGCCTAGGAACTTACAAAAAACATGCTGACACAGGCACACACACACCGACACACACACTCACACACTCACACGGGCACACACACACTTACACACTCACACGAGCACACACACTTACCTTTATTTGTACTCTACCTGTCCAACTCCTATGCAGTCTTATGATTTTGGCAGTAATATCTCCGTTTGCTGAATTTGCCCATAGAACCGTATCTACCCACTTCCTGCCCCATATCCAGGTCACAGGATGACTTCCCTAAGAGTCAGTTCTTGCTGTCTACACTTTGTTGGGGCAGGGTTGTTTTGTTTTGTTTTTTGGAAGTTTTTTGAGACAGCGTTTCTCTGTGTAACCTTGGCTGTCCTGAAACTCACTCTGTAGACCAGGCTGGCCTTGAACTCACAGAGATTCGAGGCCTCCTGAGTGCTGGGATTAAAGGTGTGAGTTAGTATCACCCAGCAGGCTCTCTCTTGTTTCTGTGACATGCTCCATGCTCCAGGACAGCCTCCAGCTTGCAGCGATTCTTCTGCATCACAGTAAGAGTCCCTTCTCACAGTAAGAGTTCTGGGATGACAAGCACACGCCCCGCCCTGAGCTCTCACAGAGTTTCCAGGGAAGGAGCTCAGGTGTTGAGTTCATATGGCAGGCACTTCTGCCCACTGAGCCATCTCCCTGGCACCTCTCTTTGTTTTTCTGAGCACGTCTTATGCTCTTGTGCAACCCAGGCTGGCTTTAAACTCTCCCTCTGTGACTGAGGATCCTCCTGCTCTACCTCCTGAGGGCTGGGATGATAGGCCCGAGCCTTCACACCCTGCTACTATCCTTATTTCAAAGAGACCTCACATTTAGAATGGCCAGTGCCAAACTCTGCTGTCCTTGCTAGGTTGTAATTTGCATTTTGAGAGCTGAACCTTTCTTAATCCATGTGAAGAACTTATAGCCAGCCGGATTCTCAGTAACTGTCTGGAGAATAAAAGAAAGCACACACTCTTACCAGGGGTGTCAACTGACTCCATCTCCGTGCTTTCCAGATGAGTGGGCTTCAGTTATCTGACACTTTTCCCTTTGGAGGGTGTACTCTTTAACAGTGGAAGACAAACAAGGCCCCACTGTGTTTATTAATCCCTGGATAGCATTTGTGACTTTGGCTCAAAGTCTGGAGTTGACATTTTCCCTAAAGGCCACGTCTAGCTTTTGCTTGGAAAGGGACTATGTAAGTACATAAACTGGCCTCTGTCCAAGAGAACATTTAATATTTGACAGTAGTTGAAAGAAATGGTTTCTACAATGAAACATTCTCTTCTGAGACATGTTTTAAATAGAAAACTAAATGGCGATCCAAAAACACATCTGTCTACCTCTGTGGCGATGCCTGGTGCACTCGAACCATCTGTCTACCTCTGTGGCAATGCCTGGTATGCTCCAACCATCTGTCTACCTCTGTGGTGATGCCTGGTGCACTCGAACCATCTGTCTACCTCTGTGGCAATGCCTGGTGCACTCCAACCATCTGTCTACCACTGTGGCGATGCCTGGTGTGCTCCAACCATCTGTCTACCTCTGTGGCGATGCCTGGTGCACTCCAACCATCTGTCTACCTCTGTGGCAATGCCTGGTATGCTCCAACCATCTGTCTACCTCTGTGGTGATGCCTGGTGCACTCCAACCATCTGTCTACCTCTGTGGCGATGCCTGGTGCACTCCAACCATCTGTCTACCACTGTGGCGATGCCTGGTGTGCTCCAACCATCTGTCTACCTCTGTGGCGATGCCTGGTGCACTCCAACCATCTGTCTACCTCTGTGGCAATGCCTGGTATGCTCCAACCATCTGTCTACCTCTGTGGTGATGCCTGGTGCACTCGAACCATCTGTCTACCTCTGTGGCAATGCCTGGTGCACTCCAACCATCTGTCTACCACTGTGGCGATGCCTGGTGTGCTCCAACCATCTGTCTACCTCTGTGGCGATGCCTGGTGCACTCCAACCATCTGTCTACCTCTGTGGCAATGCCTGGTATGCTCCAACCATCTGTCTACCACTGTGGCGATGCCTGGTGTGCTCCAACCATCTGTCTACCTCTGTGGCGATACCTGGTATGCTCCAACCATCTGTCTACCTCTGTGGCGATGCCTGGTGCGCTCCAACCATCTGTCTACCTCTGTGGCGATGCCTGGTGCGCTCCAATCATAAGTTGGAGGCCATTTCTCTAAGCTTACAACCAAATGGCAGAAGACTCATCATTACACTAATAGAATTCCCGCCGGATAAGTGCATTTACCTCTAAGGTAGGAGCAGAGAAAACATGGTCAATTCATCTATACAGTTTGTAGAGGTTAATGCTAAATCTTATGGGTCATAAGTTCATGCTGAGCTGATCAATAACACTGAAGAGGAAAAAATGCCAGGTGGAAATAAATTATGCTTCAAATATCCTCTGGCCTTTGCTCTGTTCACGGACACTTTGGGATATGTGTCTTACCTCTACGCAGACTCATTCTCGTGTTCTGGCAGCTTGCGGAGAAGCAGTTTTAAATCTATGTTTAAACACCTTATTATGTTTAGCTTCAGTGATTTTTAGAAGCTGACTCTGGTATAAACCAGATTTTATACTTTGAGATGTATTCAGAAAAAGCTGGAATAGAGGCCAAATCTGTATCAAAAAGGGAGTAACCCTATTTATTGTCAGAGTAATGTTCCTGAGTTGTGATAGTACCTAGGCAGGCAGTCAATGTAGCACCCCCACACTTGAGGGGATACCTTCCATCCTTACTATTTATTATTTTGTGGTGTGAGGGATGGAACCCAAGGCCTTACATACACTGGGAAAGTGATATTACTAAATTATATCCCCAGGCCTGTTGCTACCTTAAACATGATCTGGAGGTAGACTCGGTGGTACAAGTATGTAATCCCAACACAGCTGGGGCAGAAGATCCCATGTTTCAGCCTGGACCACTCAGTGAGTTCCCAGCCAGCATAAGAGCCTGACTTCCAGACTGTTCTCAAATCCTTCAGCTTTTGCTCACAGGTCAAGAAGCAATAGAAAAACGTGTCACCTGAAAGGACAGTTATCATCAGGGACATTAGAAAAGACAAAGCCACCTCTGTGTCATGGTAAGTAGGCTATTTATAATGGGGTTGGACAAATACGTCTGGGAAGTGTGTAAAGCCAGTAGGAGGGGCTTGTGACACTGAGATGCCATATGCACAGACATGTGTGTACATATGTGTGTGTACATACATGCAGTACATTCAGTGCTGAGAGTCAAGCTAGATTGAAAGAAATCTTTTTTGAGCTTAAAGATAAAACTAATCTTGCTATGTAGAGCTCTCATCTCTAAAGGTCAGAAAATTCAGTCAATTTCATGCTTGTATTAATAACCAAGTGAAATTATTCAGTATGGCAGAAATGGCAACTGGAAGCAAAAGCTCTGAAGACAGAGCCAAAGAAAAGCCTGGTTTAACAGGAAATGAGATGTATGATACAATTAATATAAGTGGTTTTAACACAGCCATATAGAGCAGTCAGTAAGTTCAACAGCCCAGAAACGGTTCCTATCACCCTCGTCAGGACGAAGCAAGAGTCCCATGAATTACACAGGCAAAGTGACTCACAACTGCTTACTATTCTGGAAAAAAAAAATCAAGCTACATCTTTATTTCCTAGATTATATTAAAATAAATTTGACACCAAAGAACTAAAGATAGAGTATTATATCTTAAACTATGCTCAATTAAAAAGTAAAACTTCCATTAGGTCAAGATTTAAAAAAAAAAGTGTGTGTGTGTGTATGTGTGTGTGTGTGTGTAGGCCAGAGGTTGATTCTACATATATATGATGCATAATTAACGTATTTATGGGGTGTCAGTATACCTATATACATCATGTGATGTTCAATTCAAGGTAATATATCATTTCTTCTCCACGAGAATGTTCAAAATCCCTTTGTTTCCTTTTTTGAGACAGAGTCTTTTATAAATTTATTTATTTATTTATTTAGGAATGGGATCTCTCATTGAACCTGGCACTTACCAACTGGGTGAACAGGCTTACCAATGAGCTGTAGGTACCCACCATTGTTGGAGTTTAAACATACCCTGCTCTACCTAGCTTTTCCATGGATGCTGGGGATCTGAGCCAGCTTTTTAGTGACCGAGCAATCCCTGCAGCCCCAGGTCAAGATTATTTTAAATGTAGATGCAATATAGAAATGCATCAAGGAAAAGAAGTGCTTTAACTATATAGAAACAGTAACTTCTGTCAGAGAAAAGACAAGTTGAATATCAGCTTCTAAGCCAGTATAGTCTTATTTCTATAGTCCTAAAAAGATTTAAAAAGAAAACTGGGCTGGGTGTGGTGGCGCACATCTTTAATCCCAGCACTTGGGAGGCAGAGGCAGGCAAATCTGTGAGTTGGATGCCAGCCTGGTCTACATAGTAAGTTCCAGGACAAACAGGACTACACAGAGAAAACCTGTGTCAAAAACAAACAAACAAACAAACAAAAAACCCCCAACAATTCCTGGGAGGCAGGGATAGACAGGCCTCCATGAGTTCCAGGTAAATCAGCCAAGGCTACATAGTGAAACTTTGTCTCAAAACAAATAACAAACCAACCAAAAAACCCCTCATTTACTTGTAAGGAAAATGACAAGTTAAGGTTTTTATGTTGCAATTTTTCTGTGATGCAGCTCTTTCTAAACAGTCTGCACTGCCTAGAAAATCACCCATTTCCTTAAGCTTTTCTAATTTTTGGAGTCCAGCTTTTGAAGATCAAATGATTCTTTGAATTTCTTAGTTGTCTGTTGTTATATCTCCCTTCTCATTTCTGATTTTCTTTATTTGGATACTGTCTCTCTGTCTTTTAGTTAGTTTGGTTAAGGGTTTGTCTATTTTATTGGTTTTCTCAAAGAACCATTTCTTGGTTTCATTGATTCTTTGTATTGTTTTCTTTGTTTCTAATTGATATCAGCCCTGATTTTGTTTTTTTTTTTCCTGCCTCTACTTCTCTTGCTGTGTGTTTGCTTCTTTCTTTCTACAGCTTTCAGATGTACTTGAAAATTGTTGGTATGAGAACATTCTCATTTCTTTATGGAGGCCTTTAGTGCTATGAACTTTCCTCTTAGTGTCCCATAAATTGGGGTATGTTCTGCCTTCATTTGATTGGATTCTAGAAAGTCTTTAATTATTTTATTTCTTCATTGAAAAGAGAGTTGTTCAGTTTCATATTTATCACCTTGCACAAAATTCAAGTCCAAGTGGATCAGAGACCTCAGCATAAAACCAGATACATTAAACCTAACAGACAGAAAGTGAAAAATACCCGTGAACTCATTGGTACAGAAGACCACTTCCTGAACAGAACACCAGTGGTTCAGTCTCTAAGATCAACAATTAATAAATGGGACCTCAAGAAACTGAAAAGCTTCTGCAGGGCAAAGGACAGAATCAATAGGACAAAATGGCAACTTAAAGACTGGGAAAGGATCTTCACCAATCCTATATCTGACAGAGGGATAACATCTAAAATATGTAAAGAACTCAAGAAATTAGAAACCGATAATCTAAACAACCCAATTTAAAAATGGGGTACAGAGCTAAATGGAAAATTCCCAACAGAAAAATCTCAAATGGCTGAGAAGCACTTAAAGAAAGGTTCAACATCCTTAGTCATCAAAGAAATGCAAATCCAAATGACCCTGAGACTCCACTTACACCCATCAGAATGGCTAAGATCAAAAACTCAGGTGACAGCACTGCACCCTCCATTGCTAGTGGGATTGCAAACTGGTACAACCACTTTGGAAATCAATCAGAAAACTGAGAATAGTTCTACCTCAAGACCCAGGTATACCAGTCCTGGGAATATACTCAAAAGGTGCCCCACTATAACACAGGGACACTTGCTCAATTATGTTTATAGCAGCTTTATATGTAATAGCCAGAAACTGAAGACAACCCAGATGTCCCTCAGCTGAAGAATGGATACAGAAAATGTGGTACATCTACACAATGGGATACTATTCAGCTAATAAAAGAAAGACATCATGAATTTTGCAGGCAAATGGATGGAACTTGAGAATATCATCCTGAGTGAGGTAAACCCAGACCCAAAAGGACATGCATGGTAGGTATTCACTTATAAATGGACATTAGCCATAAGTGCAGGACAACTATGCTATAACCACAGACACAAAGGAACTGGATAATAAGGAGAGCCCATTGGAGGATTATGAATTTCACTCAGAAGGGGAAACTAAACAGTCATCAGAGGTGGATGGAGAGAGGGAACTGGGCAGGAAAGGAGATGAGGAAGGGGCAAGAGAAGGCTAGAAGTGAGAATAGAAATTGGCAGGGGGCATCACTGGTGAGTAGCTGGAGGCCTGGGACAGGAGAGAATATGGGGAGTTTATTATGGGGGTGACCCTAGCTTAGATTCCTACCAGAGGAGGATAGAGAGACGGAAGTGGCCATCTCCTGTAACCAGGCAGGGCTTCCAGGGGGAGGAATGGGGACATCAATCCACTTACAAAACCTTCAACCCAAAATTTTGTGCTGCCAACAAGATGTTTAGGGATAAAGATGGAGCAGAAACTGAGGGAACAGCCCACCAGTGACTGCCCCAGCTTGGGACACATCCCATGTGAGAGAGTCAACTCCTAACACTATTAATGATACAGTGCTATGCTTGCAGACAGGAGCCTAGCATAGCTGTTTCCTGAGGCTTCATCCAGCAGCAGATGGAGGCAGATGCAGAGACCCACAGCCAAATATCAGGCAGAGCCTGAAGAATCCTGTGGAAGAGTCGGGGATAGAAGTGAGCAAGTCAGAGATGTCAAGGACACCACAGAAGTCGGACAGAGTCAACTAACCTGGGACCATGGGGGCTCACAAAGTTTAGGCCACCAACCAGGGAGCATGCAGGGGCTTGACCTAGGCTCCCTACACATTTGTAGCAAATGTGAAGCTTGGTCTTCATGTGGGTCCCCTAACAAATGGAGCTGGGCTGTCTCAGTCTCTACTCCCTGCCATTGGATCCCCTTCCTGTACTTGGACTGACTAGATGACCCAGGGAGGAGTGGTACCCAAGGGGAGGGGCAATGAGGGGAAGAAGTTTTAAGGATAAGACTGGGAAGAGAGAAGGGAAAGGGGCTATGATCGGGAAGTAAAGTAAATAATAAATAAATAAATTCAAAACTGTCAGCTGGGTGGTGGTGGCGCACGCCTTTAATCCCAGCACTTGGGAGGCAGAGGCAGGCGGATTTCTGAGTTCGAGGCTAGCCTGGTCTACAGAGTGAGTTCTAGGACAGCCAGGACTACACGGAGAAACCCTGTCTCGAAAAACCAAAAAAAAAAAAAAAAAAAAAAAAAAAAAAAAAAAAAAAAACTGTCAAAGTTTTTCTATTGCTCTGATAAAGTACCATGATGGAAAGCAACTTGGGAAGAAAGAAGCTTTTATTTCAGCCATCAGTTTCACAATATAGTCCATCACCCAAGGAATATAGAAGGGCGGGGAAGGGGGTACTAAAGGCAGGAACCTAGAGGCAGGAACTGAAGCATAGACCATGGTGGGACTTTGTTTCCTGGCTTGTTCCTCATGGCTCACTCAGTTTGTTGTCTGTAGCCAGGAGCACTTATCCAGGGATGGCACCCTCCACAGCACCTGCCCAGGGATGGCACCCTCCACAGCAGGATAGGCCTTTGCCACATCAATTATTAATCAACTAAATGCCCAACAGGCTTGTGTACAGGCCAGTCAGTGTAGACATTTTTTTCAACTGACAGTCCTTCTTTTCAAATGACTCTTGCCCACATCCAGTTGACAAAAAGTAACCAAGAGAAAATCCTATTGAGGGGCCATTTGAGGGATTAGCTATTTCTTCTTTAAAAAGGTTTGTTTTTATTATTTTTAAATCATGTGTATATGTGCACTTGAATGCAGGTACCCACAGAGCCCAGAAGAGGGCCCTGGCTCTTCTGGAGCTGGAGTGACAGGTGGAGGTGAGTGTCCTGATGTGGGTGCTGGGAACTGTCCTCTGCAAGAGCCTACATGTTCTGAACCTCGAGCCACTGCTCCTACCCTCTGAGTTAGCTCTTTCTCAAAGAACTGATAATGAATGCTTTATTGTCAGGATGGACTGTGTCAAACAGTCACATGATGGATTTTGCAATCAAGTGGTCACAGAAGTGTCAGCTTCAATGTACTTGCATAATCTCCCATTCCAGGAACTGCAAGTACCACTAGGCTTCCATCAGCCTAGGTAAATGCATTCCAATTTATACTACAGTTTAAATTTGACCAATAACACCTGGTGAGAATTCATTGAAAACTGAGGAAATCCAAGTAGCATTGAGAGTTGGCACTCCCTGCAGTAAAACACCGGTTAAAGGTGAGTTACAGGAGGGTAACATCACACCAGGTACTTAAAGTTCTCCATTGTTTCATAAGGCTTAGAAATGGACAGTTACTTTGAGCTGATTTACTCCTATAAACATAAAGTTTAAATATTATGGAGAAATAGCTATTGTAAGTAAAAGTAAGTACAAGACTGGAATTATTGCAAGTCTTGGAAAAAACCTAGAATATGTGTGCAAAGTGGTCTAACTGCTGATAGCTGCTTCCTGGACCACAGATAACCCTTCAAAGGAATTTCCTTCACTGCTGGCCCGAGCTAATGTGAGTGTTGAGATGCAAAGTCCTGGTCTTGTGTTTGTAATGTATTTTAACATCCCTATTCCCTATTTCAATTTCTCTAGTGTCTTAAAATTGTGTGCTCCCAAGATGTACTTTTGGAAAAAAGGAGGGACAGAAAAAAAGAACCATGGCTTATCAGTTAAGAGCATTGTCTGCTCTTCCGAAGAACTCAGGTTCCATTCCTAGCACCACATAGTAGCTCACAACCATCTATAACTCCAGCTCTAAGGGATCCAATGCCCTGTTCTGGCCTCTGCAGGTACCAGACATGCACATATTGCACAATATGCAGACACACACATACACACATGCATACATATAATACAATTAAAATAAAAAATATTTTTGATTCACTATGAGTGTGTATATGTATGTGTGTATGTTTTTGTGTTTGTATTTATGTGTATGTATATATGTGTGTGTGTGTATATGTGTATATGTGTGCGCTTATGTGTGTATGTATATGTATGTGTGTGTGTCTGGGAATATGTGTGTGTTTATATGTGTGTGTGTGTGTGTGTGTGTGTGTGTGTGTGTGTATGTATTACTCTGCACATGTGACCAAAAGGCAACTCTTTGGAGTCAGTGCTCTCCTTTCAACTCCATAAGGACTCTAGGGATGAAATTTAGGTTTCTGTGCTCATGTGGCAAAACCACTAAACCATCTCACAAGTTTGGAAATTTTAAATATATGCTGGGTGTTGGTAGTGCATGCTGTTAATACTAGCACTCAGGGGCAGAAGCAGGTATACCTCTTTCAGTTTGAGGCCAGCCTGGTCTACAGAGCTAGTTCTAGGACAGCCAGAGCTACACACAAAAACAAACAAACAAACAAACAAACAACCCACCCCCAAATTCTATCTCAAAAAAACAGAAAAAAACAAAAACAAACCAAAAACAAACACCCCCTGCCCCATCCTTAGTTGTACTTAAGCCAGGTATGGTAACACAAGACACGCACCTTGAATCCTAGCCCTCAGGAGGCAGAGGCAGGCAGGCCTCTGTGAGTTCAAAGCCAGTCTAGTTTACATAGCAAGTTCCAGGCCAACTAAAAGTAAGGAGTAAAAGACCCTTTCTCAAAATAAATTAATTAAATTTACTGAGCATGTATTACACAGTACACACTCTGCTATGGCTGAAGTTCCTCTGTAAAACAAGATACTCAGTCCTGGGCTCATATATGGCAGGAGGGGGGAAGGGCCGCATGATAACTGGGTAGGGAGGATGGCAACGAACAAGCAAGCGGCGAAGGTTCTAGGTCACCCTAAAGTGTGAAGAGTGGGTGAGCAGTTGTAGGGAGCAGTGGCTCACACCTCAGGGGGAGCTCTGTACATCTGGACACCCACGCAGGGGAGAGAGTTAACTGAGGCAATAAAAAATGACTACAGAGTGTTTCCAGGGGCACAGAGGCAGCTGCACCTGAGGTATGGCCGAAGGCAGGAGGTGCTGATGGGCTGGGTGCAGGGCTCTTAGGAGGATGTGGTGACAGAGGGTACCATGCACTTTTCACCTGAAGGGCACAGGGTTAGAGGTGAGAAGCACTTTGAAGATTATATGAATTGTCCTGAAAACAGAGACATAAAAATGGTGTCTTCAGTGGCTGAAAATGGGGACCTCTGTTTTCCTTCTTTTTAGCTTCCATTCAATAAAGAGAAAAGATGAGAGATGGAGAGACACACAGAGACAGAGACAGAGACAGAGGCAGAGGCAGATGGGCTCTCTAGATGCACAGAAAGATGTTCAATATAATTTTGTCTAATTGGGAGAGTGCAGATCAAAACCACAGACAGAGTTGGGAATGATGGTTGATTCCAGTTGTCATCTCAACAGGACACTCAGCAGGATATGGAAGGTTTTTCCGCTTTGTTTTGTTTTTGAGACTCAGTTTCACCCCAGGCTGGCCTGTAGACCAGGCTGGCCTCACACTCAGAGAGCTTCTCCCACCTCTGCTTTCTGACTGCTGGGATTAAAGGTGCACAGATGCACCACGCCTACTGGGGATTTTCTTAACTGGGCTGCTTGAGGTGACATCGTTTTACAGGATGGCTCCTGGGGGGGGGGGGGTTGGGGCGCGCGCGCGAGACAGAGAGACAGAGAGACAGAGAGACAGAGAGGGAGAGAGAACTGAGTACTGAGCACCACCTTCCTCTGCCTGAGGAAGCAACGTGAATGGCTATTTCACATTCCTGCTGACTCCACCTCCTCCACGTAATAGACTGTGCCTGAACTGTGAACTAAAATAACCTTTTTGTTTTTTCCCTTGAGGTATTTTGTATCATAGGTATTTTTTATCATAGCAACAAAACCAGAACTAAGTCAGGGACACATGCCTGTAATTCCAGCTGTCAAGAGGCAGACTTAGGAAGGTCAGAAGTTTAAGGCCATGTGAGGCTACACAGCCCGAGTGAGCTCAAGTGAGCCCAAGGCTTGGGCTACACGAAGCCCTGGCTGAAGAGCCAAGCAACTAAAACCAATGAACAAAATAAAAAAGTAAGTGAACATGAAAGACAACTTCACTTACCATGAAGGCCACTATCAAAAAGATGAATAACAGCAAGACTTGGCAAAGAACTGAAACCCTCACACAGCACTGATAGAAATGCAAACAGTACAGTGACTTCACAAGGGCCTAGCAGCTCTTCCAAAGATTAAACAGAGTTACCACATGACCCGGCTACTACCCTCTGAAATGCTTTATGCAAATGTTCACATAATTCATAATACTCACAATATGAAAACCACCCAGATGTCTATATTACGCAATATCAGCTGATGAGCAGACAGAATACTCAATAGTGAGAGATTATTTGGAGGTGAAAGGGTAGGACATACTAATTCATGCTATCATGCCACAGATTCGAACATACTATGTTAAGTGGAAGAAGCCATGCACAATGCTCCTCAAATGAATGGCTCTGTTTATGAGAAATATCTAAATAAGCATATCTATGGGGGCGGAAAGCAGCTGGGACTAGTGAGGAGCAGCTGCAAAATGAATGCTGGGGTTGAGGGAAGGGGGAGGGGAAGGGGAAGGGGAAGGGGAAGGGGAAGGGGGAGGGGGAGGGGAGGGGGAAGGGGAAGGGGAAGGGGAAGGGGAAGGGGAAGGGGGAGGGGAGGGGGAAGGGGAAGGGGGAGGGGAGGGGGAAGGGGAAGGGGAAGGGGAAGGGGAAGGGGGAGGGGAAGGGGAAGGGGAAGGGGGAGGGGAAGGGGAAGGGGAGGGGTAGAGGTCCTTGTTAGAGTACTGCCAGCATTCCAAAATGGAGTTATGGTGACAGTCACACAATCCCAGGTATATGCAAATATACACTAAAAATTACTGAACTGTCTGCTTTGAATGGCGGTGTTTCACGTTAGGTGATGAAGAGGAATATGGAGAGAGAACTTTCTAGAGGTTGGTTGCCTTCCATGTACAGTTAAGAAAGAAGTAGGAGGTTATGAGCTCCAAATCAGAGACTCACGCAATGCCAAGTTAAATGGGTCTTTCTTCTGCAGGACCTGTCGATCTTTAACCGATATTATGTGCCTACTCTACATAGTGAACAAGGTAGGTGGGAAGGACTGTGTCCTAGGATCACTATGACAATGATGTAACATCATGACCAGAAGCAAATTGGGGAAGAAAGGGTTTATTTGACTATGCATTCATATCACTGTTCTTATAGAACCCAGGACCACCAGCCCAGCCCCAGCCAGAACCCGCCTACCACCCCCAATGGGCTGGGTCCTCCATCAATCACTAATTAAGAAAATGCCCTACAGGCTTGCCTACAACCCCATGCTATGGAGGCATTTTCTTAACTGAGGTTCCCTCCTCTCTGATGACTTTAGCTGTGCCCCGTTGACATAAAGCTAGCCAGCACAGAGTGGGATACAGATAGAAAGCCTGTATCTCACCACAGAACCTGTGGAGTGGAATCTCACAGGGTTAGGATCACAGAACCTCCCCTGGGAAACAATTCTCTCATTCATTAGTCAAGCACTCTCTGGCTACCTGCAGTGCTCCTGTGACTCGGCTGCCTCTGGGCTACAGACAGGGGGCTAGCAATGTTGCTGGTCTCACAGGAGGCTGAGCCGGAAGGAATGCGCTCAGTGGGTTCCACACCAGGTGGAGGCCAATGTCCATGGTGCAGTTTATTCTATGGGAACCACTGAGGTGTTCATTCTCACCGAGGCCTG
Organism: Arvicanthis niloticus; assembly: GCF_011762505.2. Lineage (NCBI taxonomy): Eukaryota > Metazoa > Chordata > Mammalia > Rodentia > Muridae > Arvicanthis > Arvicanthis niloticus. The sequence goes on from NC_047662.1 coordinate 99,077,946, forward strand.
GGTGCTCCTTCACAGAAGTCCCAGCACTTCAGCCAAGCCCTCCTGTGCTGGGTTTAAAAGCATGTGCCACCACACTTAGCTTTTTTTTTTTTTTTTTTTTTTTTTTTTTTTTTTAAAGATGACTCCAGTTCCAAGGGATCTGACCAGGCTCCTTTCTGGCCACTGAGGGCACTGCATACACATGGTATAGACATACATGCAGGCAAAATGCCCACACATTTACAAAACGGAGGCCATCAAAGGTTTTTGAATAAGGGAGAGTGGTCGTAAAAGAGTCATTCTGAAGTCACTCTCTGAGCGCCCCACCCCCACCCCCCACCCCGTTTTGTCTGGTTCTACAGGTCTTCTCACACCTCCTGAGTGAGGCTCAGTGAACCTGAGCTCAGGCAGCCTGGAAGGTAACAAGTTTGTCTGTTGTCAGCAGATGTCCTGTCAGGGGATGTGTCTTAGTAACACCTGGCACCTGCCACTTCAACTCTGTGGCAGGACCAGATGGGAAGATCCCAGGTGAAAACGAAGGCTTTGAAATTTTACTTTTAAGTTTTCTTGTAACAGACATATCAGATCTGTATTTGATATCATTTTTGCTTAGAAAGAAATAGGGATTATGGGAAAGAAACAGCTCCAGGAAACAAGGACATAGAAAGAATATAAACTCTTACATTAAGAGCCCAGAAAGTGCATATGACAGGTATATCAGACATGTGTATAGCATAAGAATGACTATGTGAACATGTGTGTGTGTGTGTGTGTGTGTGTGTGTGTGTGTGAGAGAGAGAGAGAGAGAGAGAGAGAGAGAGAGAGAGAGAGGAGTAAGAGTGTGTTTGGGGTGAGTGTGACTGTGTATGTGTTGGGGAAGGGCACAAGAAAAGACATTCCACTCAATCTGTTGGCCACTCAATCTATGGCAGCTGATTAAAGCCAGCCAGGGACAGGAAGCCCCAGGTCCTTCCTGGACAGGCACTTCCTCCCACAGGGATACCAAACCCCTACTAATAGGACCCTCTGTCAGTGCAGGAGCCTTACCGGGCTGAGCTGTCCCGGGAGCGCCGAAGCCACCTTGCCACCATCTGCTCTATTCGGTGTGCTTTCCGAGTCTGGGATAAACTGCCCGCCAGCTCTTCCATTTACCTAAATGGAACGAAGGAAAGAAGAATGTTCTTAGGAGACGAACCCAAGCCTGTAATGAGGACTCTGCCACATTCACACCCGCCCATCCGAAGACCCACTGAGCAAATAACTAGTTCTCCTCCTAGCTGAGCTCTTCACAGTCCACAGAACAAACACTTCAGCATCCTTGCCTGAAGAGAACAGGCGTGTGGTAAACAGAATGCCTTTGTGTCTCACACAGAAAGATGAGGGAATTTTTAAAAGGTAAGGTTTCACAATTGAGTTGCCACCATGACCTGCTAGCACGTAGCAGCATTTTTGTCTGGATTTTTTTTTTTTTTTTGCTTGTTTTTGTTACTTTGAGATAAGGTTTTACTATATACCCAAGTCGGTCTTGAACTCGTGAACCTCCTGCCTCGGCCTCCAAGTGCACCATCACAGCTGACATGAATTCTTTTCTTTTTTTTCTTTTTTTTTTTTTTGACATTTATTTGTTTCATCTTTTCTGTAGTAGTATTTTGTGTTCCTGTGTGTACTCAATACATGCGTGCCTTTGTGCCTGCAGAGGCCAGAAGAGTGTTGGATTCACTGAACTGGAGTTAGAGAAGGCTGCAAGCTGCCACGTGGGTGCTGGGAACCAAACCCAGGTCCTCTGGAGGAGCAGCCTGTGCGTCACTGAGACACCTCTCTGGCCCGTGGCAGCACTTTTACACCCATGACTGGGCAAATTCTTCTGAGTGCTGTTGTTGCTCAATGATTTATGTCTAACTTTTAAGTAGGTAATTCATCTGTATAACTCCATACCACCCCATAAAAGAAGAGATATCTGCATTGTACTGTGAGCTCAAAATTGTATGACGACATGGGGAGGGATGTAGCTCAGCTGGTAGACCGCTCGCTTAGCATTCAAGAAGCCTTGCGTTTAACTCCCAAGCCCTCATAAATGGGACATGGTGGCACAATCCTGTAATCCCGGGAATCAGGGTGGAGGCAGGGAGAGCAGAAACAGAAGGTTATCTTCAACTATATGGCAAGTTTCTGAGCCCCTGTCTTGGAAAAAAAATTATGAAGATGGTAATCCCAAGTATTCTTACTATGGTAAAACCAAATACCTATTCAGTGAGTGGTCCCTCCACCCAGATCTCAGCCCATACTATTCTCTCTCCTGAGTTTCTTTATGGCTGGGCAAGTAAATACAAACAATGATGTTATAGTTCTTTTTCTTTTAAAGGGTAAGACACCATATGCATTGTTCTGTTGGCATCAGGCTTTTTCTCCTTGAGAATATATCTTGCTATCTTTCTACATCAGGACATAGAGTCATTCTTCACTCTTTTTGACAACTGATTGTTTCGCTGTATGGACTGTACTGTAATCTAAAAAGGATTTCTCTGCTGATAAACATTTGGGTTAGTGCCAGTCTTTTGCTATTGTAAACAATACTCAATGAGTTACATAGTGCATACATCATCTCTGCATGTATGCAGTTGTATATCTGGATAAGATTCCCTATTGATAGGTCAAAGGTCAACATGGATTTCTGCTTTGATAAATGTTGCTATGTCACCAAGAAAAGAGATATGTGCTTGAAGATTAATGCTTCATAAATCAATGTATATTGACATTTCTATTGCCTAATCTATTTCACTTTTTAAAAACACTGGTCTCAATTCACCAAAGTAATTTCACGATAACCCAATAAATGACTACTCAGAATGAAAATACAAGTTGAAAATAAAATTGGATACAAAGCAAATAAAAATGAATCGTAAAAGATTATGCTGTTTAAACACTACAAAATTGCTCAAGAAAACCTATAAGATAAGGAGAAGTATTAAGATTAAAAAAAAAAAGCCATCTGAGATGACAACAGAAAGGTCAGGAAATCGAAAAGGCCAGTTACCACATGGATTTTTTAAAGAACTCCACTGCCCCCTCCGTTCCCAAAACAGACAGTTCAAAGGTGGGTTTTTTACAATCTGTAAGATGAGGTTCATCCTAGTGAATCACTTCAGTCTTGTTTAACTTTCTACTTTGAGAACTGAGGATGTAGTGCAATCAGTAGAGGGCTGGTCTAGCATACACAAGGCCTTGGATTCAATCCCACATCACCCAGGTGTGGTGGTACATGCCTAGAATCCTAAGTTCAAGTTCAAAACCATCCTCCACTACAAAGTAAGTTTAAGGCCATGCAGGGCTACATGATACCCTGTCTCAAAATGCACGTACACGCACATACACACACCAAACAGAAACCTCACTTTTTATTTAGAAGTAATTTGGGATGTATAAAACATTGCAAAGATAACACAGAATTGCCATCTGCCCTGTAGTCAGCTTTCCTGAAAATAACATCTTACATAACCCTTCATTTTTTTTTTCTCAAAATTAAGGCATTAACATCAGCACAATACTATTAACCAAACTGCAAATTGCAGGCAATATTAAAATCTCATCATCAGTTTCTCCAATGTTCCTTTTCTATGCCAGTATCCACTGCAGGGCACGATTTGCGTTTAGCCGTTTTAATTTTCCCCCAATGCTATTTCTGCTGTTCTAGAGCATAAAGAAGGAAAGTTTCGGCTCGTTAGGGCCAACATAATACAAACATAGGTTTGGGCGCAGATGGCTCAGTGAGGTGAAAGTGTAGCCTTCCCTGTGACTAATGAAAAGTGAGTACTCTTAAAAATAATAATCAGGTCTGGGCAGCGGTGGCGCACACCTTTAATCCCAGCACTTGGGAGGCAGAGGCAGGTATGTCTCTCTGAGTCCAAGGCCAGCCTGGTCTACAGGGCTACACAGAGAAACCCTGTCACACACACACACACAAAAACCCCCACAAAAACAAAAAACAATAACAACACAACAATAAAGAACAACAGTGGTGAATTACCCATAGGTGCGAGGAGAGAGGATTGCCAAGGCATGTCCAAATGAGCCTGAAAATGAATAACTGAAAACCTGGGGACACACCCTTTTTAATAAATGGAGCAAATAACAAATAATGGACAAAGGCGAGTATGGACACAAATTCTAGGCTCTGCGAACCTCCACATCCCTGAGACAGCCACGGCTTCCTGTGACACACCGGCTGAGACACGATAGTGGGAATGAACAGATTTGACACCTGGTCACCACAGCCGCCTTCAACTCGGCCAAAGTGGATACGGTTGCCTTCAGTGACCCCTACAGTGACCTCGACTACACGTTCCACAGAACAGTCAAGACTGAGAACGGGAAACTTGTCATCAATGGGAGGGTCATCAGCCTCCAGGAGCAAGATTCCCCACAATATCAGATGGGGTGACGGTGATGCACAGTTTACTGGTGTCTTTGATACCACAGAGAAGGCTGTGGTCTTCCTGAAGGGCAGAGACACACAGGTCGCCCTCTCCGTCGGCCCCTTCTGCCGAGGCCCACACATCTGTGCTGGGTGTGAAGCATCAGAAGCACATCTCACGCAAGACTCAGCAAAGCTGCTTTCTCTGCATCACCTAACCCACCAGGCAAGATCACCTAAGGCCTCAGCGTTGTCAGGGGGCTCATGACCACATCACCCTGTGCTTGGCCCCTCTGGGAAACAGGCATGATGGCTGTAGGGCTGCACAGATCACCATCCTCTTGTACAGCTTGCCAAAGCTGTGGACAAGGTCATTTTACAGCTGACCAGGAAGCTCAGTGGTGTGGCCTTCTCTTAATCTGCCCCGCTGCCTAGAGAAAGCCGCCTAATACAGTGGTATCAAGGAGGTGAAGGACGAATCAGAAGGCCTCTAAGGAGCATCTTGGGTTACTCTAAGGACCAGGTTTTCTACTGCAGCTTTAACAGTGGCACCCATCTTCTGCCTCTGATGCTGGAGCCAACAGCCTTGGCAACCACTTCCTCGAGCTCATTTCCTGGTATAACAAATTTGGCTACGGCAACAGTTTGGTAGACTCATCATCCACATGGCCTCCAAGAGTGAGAAGACTTAGACCATTAACTCCAACAATAGCATGAGGACAAGAGTCACCGCCCACACTCAGCCCCAACACTCTGAGCATCTCCCTCAAAGTTTCTACACCAGACCCCCGGAAGAAGGGGAGGGCCTTAGGGAGTCTTATCAGAAAACAAGAGTGAACCCTTGGAAATTAAAAGACTGCTGAAATAAATTCAATTAAAATTTTAAAGAACTCAGTCTGTGGAGCGTCATAGAGTAACCAAGGAGCTGGGTGGCACGGTAGTTCAGTGGGTAAAGTACTTGCCATAAAGTATGCAGACAAAGTTTCGATCCCTAAACTCCATGTGCCTGGTGTTGTGGCAGCCTGCCTATAATGCCAGCCTTGGAGGGCAGAGACAGGGTCAATGGTGTAAGTTGGATAGCTACACTAACCATTCTAGTGAGCTTCCATAGAGAGTTTATGTCTCAATGAAAAGATGAACGTGATGAAGACTGATATCAACACACACCCAAACACACCTACACATACCCACACACCCCTAGGCACACACTCCCACACACCCCTACATGCTCACCTACACACACCCCTACATGCACCCCTTACACACACCCCTACACATACAAACCTACACATATCCCTACACACACACACCTACACATACCCTGACAAACACACCTACACACACACACCCATACCTACACACACACCCTCACTCAAAAACACATCACACACAGACAATTACAAAAAAATAACAATGAACAAAAGAGAAAGTGACCAAATACCACAGGCCGAGAAACATAGTTAAATGGACCCTGTCAAGCAAGAATATTCACATAGGGAAGGTTCTGGAGGCTAGAGGCAGCCTGAGGTGTTTGAGTGAGAATGCCCCGCCCTTCACACTTTAATGCTGCTCATCAGGAAGTGGCATTACTTGAGAAGACTCAGGAGGTGTGGCCTTTGAATGCCCCGCCCCTCACACTTTAATGCTGCTCATCAGGAGTATCACTACTTGAGAAGAGTCAGGAGGTGTGGCCTTGGAATGCCCCGCCCCTCACACTTTAATGCTGCTCATCAGGAGTGGCACTACTTGAGAAGAGTCAGGAGGTGTGGCCTTGGAATGCCCCGCCCCTCACACTTTAATGCTGCTCATCAGGAGTGGCACTACTTGAGAAGAGTCAGGAGGTATGGCCTTGTTGGAGGAAGTGAGTCATGGTGGATGGGCTTTGACATCTCAGAAGCTCAAGCCAGGCCAAGTCTCTCTGACACTTCCTTCTGCCTGTGGATGAAGATGTAGCCCTCTCAGTTACCTCTCCACACCACGTCTGTCTGTACGCCACTGAGCTTCCCCTCCATGATTATAAAGGATTAAACCTCTGAAACTGTAAGGCAGCCCCAATTAAACACTTTCTTTTATAAGAGTTGCCTTGTCATGGCGCCTTTGCACAGCAATACAATGACTAAGGCACTACCAAATAATTCAATAAAGTTGTTCCCAAAGAAACGAAATTTCCAGATTGAGAATATCTGACAAAGCAAGGGGGCTGATCATGCCTGTGATCTCAGCTAATGGGCAGGCAGAGGCAAGAGGGTCATAGGTTATAGGCTAGCCTCATCTATACAGTGAGAACCTCTTCCCCACCTCACTCACAAACCAGTCAATCCTATACAATGAATTTAAAAAGAGAGAGAGAAAACAATACTACGTATTTTATTTTATTTTATTTTATCTTTTGAAACAGGTTCTCACCATGTAGCCCTGGCTGGCTTGGAACTATGTAGATCAGGCTGACCTCAAACTCAGAGATCCGCCTGCCTCTGCCTCCAAGTGCTAGAAATAAAGGCAGTTACAGCTATGCCAGGCAAAAAATTAGAAACTAGAAACAGAAAAGAACTTCTAAACATTTGGTAGAAAAAATAGACCAAATATAAAAATTGAGAGTAAAAATTGCATCAGACTTAAAGTTCGCATGTCCAACGCTTGCTGCTCTTGCAGAGGACCTGAGTTCAGTTTCTAGCATGTACACAGGGAGGCTCACAATCACTTGTAACTCCAGCTCCAAGAATCCAATGCCCTCTTCTGGCCTCCAAGGATACCTGTACGCATGTGCTCACACGTACATGTACATATATGCATAAATAGAAATAAATCTTTTTTACAAAGTAAAGGGTAGCTCACAATTTAGTCAGCACTGGATAATATTTATATCTTTATAATAACATAAACTCTGAAGTGATCTCCCAAAATAAAAATATGACACAGGAAGATACAGTGAAGGAAGCTCACGGAGTGTGTAAGAGCCAATCCTCATTTACCATGATGGTCAGTTACCACGATTAATAAATTATGTAATAGCAATACAAGAATGTTTCTCATGGGGCTGAGAATGTGGCTCGGTGGGTACAGGAGTGGTCTGGCATGCAATGCCTGGGTTTAGCCTCCAGCACCACATAACTGAGCAAGGAGGCCACACCTGCAATCCTAACTCTCAGGGGGGTGGGGAGGTCATTTTCAGTTACATAGAAGGCTCAAGGCCTTGGCTAGACTGTCTCAAAATGGGAAAAGTATGTTCAGAAATAATGTAGAAAAACATCAGAGGAAACAAGAAGAGTTTAAGGATCATGTTTCTAGGGGATGTTTCTAAGCCACCCATTTCTCCCAGATGGTTTTATATATTTTTTTAAAGTTATTTTTACTCATTTTTAAGGCTGAAATAATATAGGCTTAGAGTAAAGCAGTAGAAAGTACAATGAAAGTAAAATCACCTAATATTTCTACTCTCCAATGTTAGTTTTATTTACCATTCTTTTTTATTTTTACACATGCACTTATTTTTTTAAACTAAAATGAGGTTTTATTCATTTCCCCCTTACAGTTCCATGAACGTCATTCTATACCATATACAAGTACTTATGCTATCAGTTCAAATGGGTTTGTAGTATATTTTCTCTGATTACAATTTATTCAGTAAATCTATCGTTATACCAATGGTGGTCTGAATAGGTATGGCCCCATAGACTCATGGGTTTGAATGCATGGCCCATAGGAAGTAGCATTATTGGATGTGTGGTCTTGTTAGAGTGGGTGTGGCCTTATTGAAGGAATGTGTCACTGAGCTACACCCAGTGTAATACACAGTCTCCTGCTGCTGCCTGTGGACCAAGATGTAGAACTCTCAGCTCCCCCCACCATGCTTCACTCCATGATAGTAATGGACTAAACCTTTGAAACTGTAAGCCAGCCCCAATTTATTGCTGTGTCTCTTCACAGCAATAAAACAATGTGTTGTTTCCAATTTTCACTTTTACAAAATCTTTGCAGAACTATAGAGATAGGTCTTTTGGTAAAATGCTTGCCATAAAAGCCCTGAACTGAGTACCCACGTAAGGGGCTGAGTGCAGAGGCAGGAGGAGACAGGAGAAGCCATGGGGCTCACTGGCTAGCCAGCCAATTGGTGAGCTCCAGGTTCAGTGAGAAACCTTGTCTCAAAAAATAATGTGGAAAAAGACAAAGTATAACAATCAACATTGACCTCAGCCCTCTGCATGCAGAATCATGTACACACACACACACAGAGAGATTTGCAAAGAAAACTCTATTCATGACAAATGATCACTCATCAGATATTTTCTTGAGAAGAATTCCTAGCAGTGAAGTTCTTTAAGCATACATTCTTTATGTTTGGTTGTTGTTTTGAGACAAGGTCTCTTTATATAGCCCTGGCTGTCTTGGAACTATGTACATAGGGTGGCCTAAAATTCAGAGTTTTGCCTCTGCTTCCCAAGTGCTGGGATTAAAGGCATGCGTCAATATACCCTGCTGACATAATCTTCACTAGAAAAAAATCTGAAGTCTATGTTGCTTCCAAGAAAGCACCAATACACATTCCTGTCAGAAAAGGCTTTATAAACATTAAATTTTAAAAATGTCAACGTGTTGAAAACAGCACCTACCTTTTAAATAGTTACATTCTTAGGGGCTAGACAGATGGCTCAGTTGCTAAGAGCACTGGCTGCTCCTCCTGAGGATACAGGGTTGGTTCCTGTACCCACATGGCCTCTTAGAACTGTCTATAACTCCAGTTCCAGGGGATCTGACACCCTCTACTGGCCTCTGAAAGCACTGCACACATGAAGTGCATAGAGCTGCATGCAGGCAAAACATACCCATATACATAAAACAAAAACAAACAACTGAAACATTTTAAATGAAGGTAAAAGGTGAATATTCATACTCTCACAAACACTCAACTTATCACTTAAGAACATGTCCTAATACAACGAAGAAAATTATGCTTGGCTATTGGTTCAAATGTACTCTGAAAAAAATACATAAAACAAGAGAAAACATCACCCCATCACATTAAAATGACCTAAAATACCCATCCCACATCAAGCATTACCTCAGAGGCCCATATGATCAGCATTTGTTAGCAATATGTTAACTCCCACCTAAGTTTATAGAAATCCATATTTTATATATTAAAGTATGTTTTCCATGAAATAGAATCATGTTATATGCCTGCACTTCATTTTTTTAAAGACAGGGTCTCACTATGCAGCCCTAGCTGACCTTAAACTCGGAGTTCTACACCTTTTTTTTTTTTTTTTTTTTTTGAGACAGGGTTTCTCTGTGTAGCCCTGGCTGTCCTGGAACTCACTCTGTAAACCAGGCTGGCCTCGAACTCAGAAAACTGCCTGCCTCTGCGTGTGCCACCACTGCCCGGCGGAGTTCTGCACTTTTAAGCTACAAATACATCACATGCATCTTCCCATACACCGGCTCATTGCAGTGTGGTCTAGGTTACTTCATCATTAGCTCCTCTGACCGTTTCGTGGGGCCCTGCTTGTTCATGTTTACTAGTTACTTTGTTGCTGTTTCTGCTCCCTATCCCCCATCCTCTCCCTGTTTTTCTACTGGAATATGTCTTCCTTCCTTACTTCCAGGCACTCTTTTATAATAAAGGTTATTTAACATTCCCCTGCCACAGACACAAAAATCATATTGGATTTCTGTGACACTTACAATAGAAGAAAAAGAATGTAGGTCTTAGACTTCCAACGATGCAGAGGCAGGAAAGTAAATGTACAGTCAAGTCCCTGGGATATTGTTTCCAAAGGCAATTGCCTGTGAGTTCGTCTAGGGGATCAAGTTAGCTGGCAAGTTATAGGATATGGATATAACTGGATCTGTCTTTTTTTGGGCATCACATTTTCAAAGAACTAGGATGGGTAAGGAGGCTTAAAATCAAGCCATGTGGGGGTGGGGGTGGGCTGTCCCTGACATGTTGCCTGTATGTGACAACGTATGTTCCTCTAACTGGGCTGCTTGTCTGGCTTCAGTGAGAGAGAATGTGCCTAGTCCTGCAGAGACTTGATGTGCTGGGGGAGGGGAGGAGAGTTTACCCAGGGGGCAGCTCTACCCTCTTAAGGAAGAGGAGGGGGCTGGAGGAGGGACTGTGTGAAGGGCAGTGGTCAGGATGTAAAAGTTAAAAAAAGAATCAAGCCATGTGATAACTCCCAAAGAATCAGAGAAAGCTGGGCTAGGATAAATCCCTAATACAAGCAAGACTCTGGGTTCCATTCCCAGCATGGAAAGAGGGGAAGGAAAGCAGTCTGAAAATACTTATTAGATAAAACTTGGAGGTGGCCTATATCATCATGGTCCACAAATCGCTAAAAGGCTACTATCTGGACAGTACATATTCCCCATGACTGTGGGATGGAGAGCCAGGATTAACAGAGAAACTTCACGTTGCAGGGCGGGGCGGGAGGGGAGGTAAGACTTCAGTTCACACTCAGTGAAGACATTTATAGCACTCCAAGGATGGAATAGGTTTTCTTAAAAATTAATATTCTGGTCCATGAAAGAACTTAAGCAGTAGCTGCATCACTGCATGACTATAAAAGAGATTCTGTAATGGAGGAGAGAAAAACTTCCAAGACCAGGGTCAGAAGACTTCTGCGATTCCTTCCTGCCATGCAGTTAGAAGCCTCCGTTAGATCTAGGAGCCAGGAGACCTGATACTTGTTGCCTTGTGTTTTAGATTTAAATCCCCTACATCACCTCAAGCAGTTGAAAGTTCTGAAGAAACCAAGCATCACAGATGTGAAATTTCTCACCTAGTTCTAGTCTCCAAGAACTGCAGAATTTTCTGAACTCTCGCATATTCCCACAAGATCTGAAGACCAGCAAGCTTTCCCTTCCCACTGACGGTCATCCAACTGCAGCAGTTACTTACAAAGACTGTTAAACTGCTGCCAGATACAGTTTAGCTAACTGATTTCTATAAATGTATATGACTCTAATTAGAATAATTAATTTGCATTATATCTCTGGACTGTGGGTAAGCCTGTGCCTTCATCTAGGGATCTCCAAAGACCAGACAGATGCCTACATCAACGGAGCCATTAAAAGTGCCCCTGACTCAGCAGGGTCCAAGCAGGTCCATTTAAAGTCAAGAGAATGACCTGCTAATGGCTTTAATATCCGCCTGTGGTGCTGGGCTAATGGAGCAAAGGAAGATGCAGATAATCCTCAAACATTTAGAATCTCTGCTACAATCCCAGTGCCAAGAATCATCTAGCCTCTAATGGTTCTATCCTTCGCTGTTGGCCCTGACTCCTCACCTGAAAGTGCCTTTGCCTACAGTTAAATTCCACACCTCTATAGCTCTGGTCTCCTGCAGTAGTACTGCCCTTTGATACGTCCTCCCCACACCCACACCCATCCCCTCTTCTATTTGTAGCCTTCTGAATCCAAACCTAGACATCTTGTCTTTGGGTCTCCTCTGACCCAGGACAAGCATCCTTAGTTTCCACTGCTGCTGCTACTACTACTGGTGTGTGTGTGTGTGTGTGTGTGTGTGTGTGTGTGTGTGTGCACATGTGCACGATAATGTGTGGGGATGTGTGGGTGTACACATCATGGTGCTCCCATGGAGGTCAGGGACAACTTTGTAGAGTCAGTTCTCTTCTTCCGCCTTTATGTGGGTTACAGGGATCAAATTCAGGTGACCAGGCTTGCACAGCAAGTGCCTTCACCTCTGAGCCTTCTTGCCGGCCCCTAGGCTTCTCTCACAGCACAACGGAGATAAAAAGTCATTATTCTTCTCTTTAGGGAACGTAAAACTTTTACAAATGATATTTAATACTTCAAATTGTAAAGACACACCTAGGTTATTCTGTGGTTTTTCTTTCTTTTAAGAAAAAGTTTTATTTTGTGTCTGTGTATGAGTGTTTTGCCTGCATGTATGTCTTTGCACCACATATGTGTCTGGTGCCTACATAGGCTGGAAGAGGCATTGGATCCCCTGGAACTAGAGTTAACAAACAGTTGTAGACAGCCATGTGGATGCTGGGACTTGAACTTAAGTCCTCTGGAAGAGCGGCCAGTGCTTTTAACCATTGAGAGGCATCTCTCCATCCCCGGTCTGTGATTTTTCAACTTATTAAGTGAGATCTTATACTAGCTTAGTTTCTTGCCCTCATCATTTCTTCTTTCTTCCTAACATCGATTTGAGCCCAAGACCCATGACCTCTCTGTTTTCTCTCAGGACGTGTCATCATAATAAACACTTGTTGAGCAAGTGAGTGTATCAGTCCCTGAGTAAACGAAACTAAAATAAAAGCAGAAAAAACGGCAAAGAATTTAAAATATCACTTGAGATCAAGTTCATGGTTTTGTGTGAGATTAAGGAGATCCACCAACCTGTGTTATAAGTTATTCTAATGAAATGGGTAGTGACAGACACTACATACTCTCTTAGGTATCTGCAGCAGGCTCCCTGCTAGCAATGCATCATTCTAGTTGGCCCTGAATTCCAGACAAGCTGATTCCTGCGCAACAATGTCAGCTCCATAACGGGTGTCTTTCAAGGTGTCTCTACCAACCTCTGGCATGTAAATTAATTCTGGTGAGAGCTCCCCTCAATCATGCAAGACACCTTCCAAGTGGGGTCCTTCAGGGACAATGTAAGAGAGAGAGAGAGAGAGAGAGAGAGAGAGAGAGAGAGAGATATGCAAGGACACTGAGAAATTGATTCTGCTCTTTCTTGGATGTGCTCAGCATGCTCCTTGTAGCATAAAAGGTCCCTTTCAGTGAGAACACATTCACTGGGGGTCAGGGTGTTGGGGCTGGAGAGAGCGCTCAGCAGTTAAGAGCTTTTCCTGCTCTTGCAGAGGACCTGGTTAGGTTTCTAGAACCCACATCAGGATGGCTCACTATAACTTCAGTTCCAGGAGATCCAATGCCTTCTGCCCTCTGTGGGCACCTGCACACACATGATCAATGCACACACACACACACACACACACACACACACACACACACACGCCACTCCATGCGGGTCATTCAGAGTGAGAGGGGAAAGACAGAACTCCTACGTCAGGAAAGGGGGAGTCATCTCTCAAATTGTGCTCTGTCCCATGGCAAAGGGAACTGGCAAGGCAGCCAGTGTCTTGGCTCATTTATTCTATGGTGTCCACAAATGTCTTTAATCTTTAATCCACAAAGACTGATCCCCCCTCCCCCACATGCAAAGAACTAGAAATAACAACAAAATGAAAACTGTAAGGAACTCTGTCCTCAGAATTGGAAAACGTTCTTCAACAGAGAAAATGAGCACATATAACCAGGCTATCTTAATGATCTAAAGATAACCTTGAGTTTAAAATCAAACCAAAAGTATAATTAAAACAGGATATAGAGATCAATTTTACTCATGAATCACTCACACAATTCTGAAATAAGATCCAAGTAAGAAAATTAATAATTCCTCAAGTTGAGAAATACTAGAGTTCACTTTATTACTCACTCTGCTTCTGTGTACATTTAAAATTATTATTCTTTTTAAATTAGTATGTGTTTTTAACCTCTACATTTTTATTATACATGGTCACCTAAAGCATTTTCATGCAAGTTCATCATGTACTTTGAGCCTATTCCTTTCCTTTATAAAATTATTCTCACTGTTATAAAATTTTTAAATTGCTAACAAACTCCAATAGCAGTACATTATAAGAAGTATGTAGAATAATTAAGTTGGATTTATCCAAAGAAATAAAACTTTGATTTAAGGAAAACTGTCAATATATCTTATCATATAAATAGAAACAAGAGAATAATATAAATGGTTACATTGTAAACTGTAGGTCATTTGTTACATATCATCGGACTTCCTTGTTTTAAATCTCAACACAGAAACACCATGTGATTGTTTGTCATTTTAAAAAGAAAAATAGAAATATTTTGCTTAAAGGAGAAAACAAAATTATGGTATTTACTGCAGTGTTTGAGATGTTGGGGAATAAATGCAACAAGATAAGAAAGGAGAGAGGGGATAGAGAGAGGGAATGGAGAAAAGGGGGTGGAGAAAGGGGGATGGAGAAAAGAGGGATGGAGAAAAGGGGGATGGTGAAAAGGGGGATGGAGAAGAGGGGGGAAGGAGAAGAGGAAAGATGGAGGGGGGATGAAGATGGGGTGGATGAAGAAAGATGGGGATGGAGATGGGAAATGGAGAGAGGGGGAATGAAGAGGTGGGGGATAGAAAGGGGAAATGGAGAGAAGAGGGATGGCTCAGCAGTTAACAGCTCTTCCTGCTCTTCTAGAAGACCCAGGTTTGGTTCCAGGCATCCACATGGTACAAACACCTCTTACTCCAGCTGCCTCCACAAGCATTAGGTACACACCTGGTGCAGACATACGTACAGGCAAAACACCCATACACATGAGTGTATGTATGTGTTTATATATGTCTTTTAAAAAGCAAAAAAGCAAGAGAACAGAACTACAGTCTAGGAAGAACTGATTCAGCAGGTGATAGGCAGGGCCTGAAAATGCTTGTTTTAATACAGTTCTTAGATAAAATCTAGGGATTCCTAAAAAAAAAAAAGTGCTGAGCCCAGCCCTGGGAAACCTGGCTTGCTCTTTGTTCAGAAGTCACAAAGCCTGGTTTACCTTTGCTAATACCACCAGAAATTTCTCTACAGACCTAAAGTGCTACCACCCTGTTATTATCTGTACATTCTGAACTTTTTGCATGTATATCATACTATCTTCTACCAAAAGACTGCTCTCATGGCAAATTTGGGGGAAAGGGGTGTATAGTTTCCTGTGACTCTGGTAAATCACCCAAGAATACAGCTTAAGAGAGGAAGGCTTTGGGCTCAGTTTCCAGTCCATGGTTGGCAGGCTCCATGGCTATGAGCCTGTGATAACAAAGAACATGGCCGTAGCAGAGGACATGGTAGTTGCTTACCTCATTGAGAACAAAGCCCAGCTTCCCAGAGCATTCCTCTAGTGACTTCTTAGCCTAAATAGCTTCTACCTTCCAATAATGCCAATGTATGAATCCATCAAGGGATTAATTCATTGATTAGGTTGGAGCCCTTGAGACCCAATCACTTGAAAAAACTACCACCAGCTAGCAATGAAAGCTTCAATGCCTTTTAGGGGGAGTTTCTCCTAGTGAGGAGAAACTAATATTTTTACCTACAGATTCATGAACTTCAAGTGGCTGAGGGGATGCTCAGGCCTTCCACCTCTATCACAGAATCCTCTGTCCTCCATCCCTCCGCAGCCCCTCTGTTCCAGCCTCCCGTTCCTCTGAAACTAATTCTAATTAGACTTGACCTTCAGCACGTAACTTGAGCCTTCGGGACAGTTTCCTGGCTGCTGGTCTAGCATGTCTCACTAGATCCCTAATTGTGGTGGATTGACAGGAATGGTCCCCCTGGACTCCTCCTCCTGGAGGCTCCCCATAAAGCCTCCTCCTGGCTACCAGCAGGAGACAGTTCTGCTACTGCCTGAGGATTGGGGTATAGAACTCTCAGCTCCTCCAGCGCCATGTCTGCCTGCACACTGCCATGCTTCCTGCCATGATGATAATGGACTGAACCTGCAAAACTGTAAGCCAGCCCCAATGAAATCTTTTTCTTTCTAAGAGTTGCCTTGGTCATGGTGTCCCTTCACTACAATGAAACCCTAAGACACTAATCACAGTACCTCAGTCAAGTGTCCTGCCTCTCCATCCAGCTGGAACCAAATCACCAGCACTTTTGCCTGTACTTTCTAACCTCTGGCCTTGTTTTCTGGCCCCTCAACCACGTGTTCCCTGAAGGGAGGAGGAGCACATGACCCATGCATATGCCCACCAAGCAGTGTTTGTTGAATGAATAATGACAAGGACATGGATGCCTAAAATGCAGAGGTTAGATCAGAATAAAAATAATTTAATTATTTAGACTTCTAAAGACAAAAAATGTTACTAGTAAATATTTTAGAGAAGCTCATTATTAACATTCTGCTTTTACTGTCATTTAAAAAAATGTTTTTAATTACACTGTATGTGTGTGTGTCAGAGAACAACTTTTAGGAGTCAGATCCCTCCTTCTACCATCTGGGTTCCAGGAATCACATCTGGGTGGCCGGGTGTGCCACCATCCCCAGCTTTGTACATACATTCCTAACATGGATCCGCTGATGCTCTGGTTCATCACAGTAATCGTGGTCTGGTGAAAGATAGTGAGCTGCTATGTCATAGTCAGCTGAATTTCTTAGACTGATACGTCACTTTATCAGGACAATGTCATTCTGAGAAAGGAAGGGACATCGGTCCCAGACCACGAGATACATGGCACACCTAGTGTGCCATGATGTGCACCATTAGCACAAGCTGCCACCAGGACCCATGAAAGCATTTGATAGCTCTTCACTTCAAGGATCAGGTCAACGCAGGTCTGATACAGAATCCATTCACAAATGATGTGGTCTGTGGCTATAGAAACGGTCCAGGCAAGCCAGATGCAGTTTCATTTCTCACGTACCCACCATACCTCCTCCACCCTCCTTTCTCAGCCTGTGTTTCCATAAGCCATCTTGCCCAACACCTTCTGTTTTATAGAAAAAGGGCTTCAGATGCCTAACAGGAGTTTTGCCATGAACCAAAGAGAAACCAGTGGCTCCCAGCTGGTTCTCCAGGTCTCCTTGGCCCGTGGGAGGATGAGTGTCGGACACAGCCTTCCCTATATCCTTTGCTGGGCTCCTTTCCCATCTGGCTGGTGGTATGTTGTATGACTAACTTCCCATCGTAACACTTGGAGTGTCCTAGGTCCTGGTCATTAGCATCCTCAGCCATCTCACCCTGAACCAGGTGCAAATGAGACCCGGAAGATGGCTCTTGAGAAAGCACCTAGGGTCACCATCGTCTATGGCAGCATTCCCAAATGACAGATGACCTCAAACTACCTTTCTGACTTTTTCCATGTCAGCAAACTGCCAGACCACTATCCTGACTGCACACTTATACCCATGCAAATGACACTATAGTATGGATCATCCCACAATAGTGGCACCCTGAATGGTAATGTTCACTGAACCTCAGGTTTGGTCAGGCTAGCTGGCTTTTCCCCTGGTCACACAAAAATACATACGCAACAGCAACAGTTTAAACAGAAAATATTCGTTCCCATTATCACCCCAAATCATCCTAGGTGCCGCAGGTGCAAACACAAGTGTTTGCGGGTCCAGGGTGTCTTGGGACTGCATGTCCTCAGATTTCACATTTGCCTGACAAGATTGGGCACCCCAGAAAGAGCCGAGTTTCTTATCTAACTCACTGCAGATGGTCTGTGTGTGTGTGGCCCTCTGGGAGCTTCAGGGAGGCGGCAGCCAGCACTGATGGGAACGCAGGATGTGTCTTTCTCCTGACAGCAATTTGAGGGCATGGGGCCCAGGCCACCCCAAGAGGACAATGGGAAGTCGGTCACACAATTCATCTGCCTTATCAGATGAACAGTGAGGTCTGGAAAGAATGTGGGAAAGGGCTGACTAGAATACCAGTGAGGCCCACTTCACCTCAGCTGTCCTGAGGTCCCTGAGGCAGCCCTCAGAGATAAAGGCAAATGTCATTGTTGAGTTACATGCAGCTGTCAAGCCCCTTGTCACTGTGTGAGGAACAGAGTACTTCATAGGGAGCCATACGATCTGTAACCAGGCCCCTGCTATGACCAGCTGCTAGACACAGGACCCAAGTCACACCCCTTTACAGGCAAACCTCAGTTTTCCTATCTGTAAAGGGCTTGTGTGAACGAACCTAGGAAACATGATTATATTACAGGGTTGTGTATCTTCATCTCCCTAAGCTGGGGTTACAGGCACACTCAGCTATCCACAGCTTTTTATGTTGGTGCTGGGATTTGAACTTGGGTCTTCATGCTTGCACCACAAGCATCTGACTTATGAGCCATCCCTCAGTCCTACTTACAATTTTTGTATGAAAATCCAGACTATAGAATCTTTTTGTACCAGGTATTGTTCTAGGCCTTGGGACACATTGGGAACAAAACCCCAACCCTCATACATTTTGGTGGGGGAATCCAACAATACTAAGCACAATAAAGGAATATAGAAATGTTAGAGAGTGTAGGTATTAGGGGGACAGAGAATCTGTACCTGCAGGGTCACTCTGGATGTCATTTACTCTGACATATCATTGTGAGTTCTCCCATGTACATCTCTGAGAGCCCTGGAAAACTACACCTTTGCCTAATTCTCTGAGTCAAATCTGTACTCAAGGACTTAGCCACTACACACCTGGACAAACACGGCTGCTTCACTTTCATCCTCCGTGAGAGAGTTCTAATCTCTACTTTCTACTGGTTCCTTTAAGAAACACTGATCAAGCCAGGCAGTGGTGACACATGCCTTTCCTCCCAGCACTTGGGAGGCAAAGGCAGGCAGATGTTTAAGTTTGAGGTCAACAGAGTGAGTCTACAGAGTGAGTTCCAGGATAGCCAGAGCTGCACAGAGAAACCCTGTCTCAAACAGAAACCCTGCATATATCCTGAGCAGCAGGGTGCCAGCGAGAGACACTGTGGGGTTACTGAGACCCTGCAAGCAGAGTCCTCTCAGTCCCTGGAGTCAGAAAAACATGTCACCTAACTCAGAGCACATCAGAAGGGCCACTTTCTGGAGACCTACACTTTTCAAGCAGTTTCATGAGCACAGATGCTCTCATCATGACTCTCCCCCTCCCACTTGGCCTCAGAGGTCTTCCCCAGTGACCCCTCATGTGAAGAGCAGAGGCTTTGACATATCCTGGCTCGACCTCAACTCTCATGGACCATGCTACCAGAAAGTTACTTTAAACTTTCGTCAGCCTGTCAGTGAAATGGAAAGTCTCTTCCACGTCACAGTATATTAGATACTAGACACAGTGGTGGACATATGGTGTTAAAGGAACCTGGGATTACAATGTACAGCTAGCTCTGAGCACACTGGAGTAGACTGCATAGCACTGGGAGGAGTAGTGGGGGACTGTCATTTCAAGGGGCTGCAGAGCCACAGATGAAAGGAAGTGAGAGCAGAAGGCCAGAGAGACCGCAGAGCAATTAGAGAAGCCGGAGGTTCAACGAGACTATGGTAACAGTTTGGAGCGTTCTCAGGAAGTTACTTACTAAAATAATACTGATTTGGTGAGTCTCCTCCTGGGTACACACCCCAAAGAACTGAAAACCAATGTTCAAATAAAAACCTGCACTAAAGTTCAAGGAGCCAAATGGCAGAAGCAGCCTGAAAGGCCATCAGTGAATAAACAGATAAACAGATAAACAGATAAACAGATCATGGCAGCCATGCAATGGAATAGGATTCAGTCACTAAACAGGATGAAGTAATGATGCATGCTACAATGCGGATACATCTTTAAAACACGTGGATTGAAAGAAGCTAGGCACAAAAGATAAAATACTACAGGTTCCCATTTATATTTAATGTCCAGAGTTGGCAAGGCTATGTAGAGACAGGAAGCAGATTGGTAGCTGCCAGGGCCTGGCAGGAAGGAGGGACTGAAAAGTGCTGCTTAATGGGTACAGGGATTATTTGAGGGATGACGAAAACTTTAAACTAGATAGCAGTAATGATTATATAACAGTGTGAGTCTCTCTAAATGGTGCCAACTGCATATATTGTATAATAGTGCCAGTCTATCTAAATGCCACCAAACTGCATATACACTGAAACGGCCAGGGCTGGAGATGGCTCAGCAGGTAAAGTCGTCTGCCACCAAACCTGAAAACCGAGTTTAACCCTTGGGATTCACATGGTGGGAAGAGAGATCTGACTCCCAAAAATTGTTCTCTGATCTCCACATGCATTTGTGCATATATACATATGTGCTTGCATGTGTGAGTGCACACACACACACACAGACACAAAACAAAGTGAGAGAATGAATAGAAGGCAAATTTTATGTTGTGCATTTTACTATCTCAAAAAGTATGCAACTGACTAGGTCAGATTATACACACACACACACACACACACACACACACACACACTCACAAGGGAGCCAACAAAACCCATCCTGTAAGGAATCCACAGATTGTCCATTAGCACCTTCACTGGATGAGCTGGGTGCTACACAGGTGCACAATGTGCCCAGGAGCAGGGCTGGAAATCTGCAGGAACCTTCTCAGCACAGAGGTCTTTAGAGCCTAGGGTGGCTGGTGTCCCCCAGGCACTGAGTAGAGAGAATCTCTTCCTTCTCCACAGACACGTTGGTTATTACAAATGTCTTTATTCTCATTAGTAGACAAACTATTGACAACAATCTGGGAATAATCTGACCACACTGTAGAGTATGGGCTAAGATCTAAATCTGTGGTTTTTGCCATGAAATAATTTATCATGTCACTAGACACCAGCAAATTTCCAAAACCCTCTGAGCACATCTGATACCGTAAGTGCCAAGACCAAAATTCACAACTGCTTGGGAAATTTAGACTGAGTCCACGCCTCTCTGCTCTAGTGGACTGAGCTGTGACTCTATGTGTCTGTCTAGGAAGTGAGGTGGGCTCCCAATCCTACCAGATCAAAGCCAACCACAATCACAGCACAGTTATCAACAATGGCTCCCAGAGCCAAGCCCGAGGCATGCTTCTCAGGCCTGTGACCCATGGCCTGTGATACCAAGGCTTTGTTCTACCCAGAGGTCCCCATCTGAAGTCCACACCTTCCCACAGATGAGGTCCTGGCCACATGGCTTTAACTTTTCACTTTTGAGTCTACACCCTGGGGTTCAGACCCTAGTTGACGAGTTTTCAGCCACCAATGTCTAGCCCCTCTTTCACTGGGACCTGTGCTGGGCATGATAGCGGGGACCCAGGTTACCCAGTCACGGCCCCTGCCCTTGAAGTCCTTATGTTCTAGAGATGGTACAATACACAGAAGACTCTTACCCAATACAGTTTAGAGTGTGGGATTCTCAAGAAAAAGAATGCATAACACATTCTGATGAGGAGTCTAAGAAATACATCCTCCAGGGCAGCATGGGTCCGGCTCGTCTCTGCTTGAGGCCTGATTACTGTCAGACAGCCAAGAGTGCCAGGTGCCATCTGCCAATCAGGACCCTGCACAAGGTTCAAGCTAAAGGGTTACTCTGGCTGTATTAATTAAGCCCTAATTAAGTATTCTGCCCGGAAATCTCCTTCTTGTAGAACTGCATAGTTTACAGGGAACGATTCAGGGAATCAGGTCAGCTGTTGTGTGACAGCAGCCGTTAAGGGTGGTGCCGACAGCTGTGGAAGAATGCCAATGGGATTCACAGATTCCCCCACACACTACAAGGCTCAGCCCTTGTGAAGCATTCGGCCCTGTCCCTAGCCTCAGCAGTGCACAGCTCTGCCCATGGGGAGAAGGAAAGGAGCAAGTAACTAAAGGCCTGTGAGACACTGTAGGAGAGAAAACCAGAGTGGCTGGCGGACGGTGGCCGAGTAACCAGGTCGCTGCAACCCTCTTCGCTGAATTGTTAAATTCTACTAACCAGAAATCACAGAGCATTCCAGAAACCGCTGTCAAGTCGAGCACTTTGATTTAATGGGGGCTGTAAACTATAGTCTATAGACCAATATAACTATAATCTGCAAAACCATTGCCTTCTGGAAGAGCCAAACCCTATGTTACACTGGGCATAGACGGGCAGGAAACACAAATTTGATCTAACGTGTAAGGCGTTTCCGGTTTGGGCAGTAACTCCTTGAAGTGTGTGCTTTAATGTCTGGTCTTACTGTTTGTGCAGCAAGGAAACCTTCTAAGGATGGGAGAGGTCTCTGGGGAGGGATGGAGCAAAGGTTCCCTGGAAGAGTCCGACCATGCCGAATGAAGGCCCACTAGTCTGAGCAGCAGCAGGTACACACCTCAGGGTACCCCAATTCTGCCCCTGCAGGAGCTTCATTTTCCCATACCCACATCTCTTTGCATCTCAAAGCCCTGCCACCTCCATTAAGATTCTGACTAGAAGAAAAGTCAGAAGTTGGATTTATTCTGTAGCCACTAGCAAGCTCACATGGGGACAGGACCCTAGCACCTGCGTCAACAGAAACAAAAGTCCCTCCCAGCTCTAGTTTCCAAGCCCAGAACCCAGGTTTAGGGGCATCCATCCGAGTTTGGGGGCCACGGATATAGCTTGGTGGTTAGTGCCGGCTTAGCATGCATGAGGCCCTGGCTATGAGCTCCAGTCTTGCAAAAAAAAAAAAACCAAAAAACAAACAAACAAAAAAAAAAACCCAAAAAACAAAAACAAACAAACAAACAAAAAAAAAACAGAAAAAAAAAAACCCAAACAAACAAAACAACAGAGTAACAGCAAAAATCCAGCCACTTTCTGGCTCCTGTGAACGGGCCTCCTCAAACTTCCTCTTCCCAGACCATCACTGCACATGGTGGAGCTGGCATGGCCTCGGAGGTGGGCCACTGCACCTGGTCCCCTGGCCCCTTGGTGTTCTATACCACACATCATGGAATGATCTTCTAAGATGTAAATCAGACTGCCACTCTCCTGCATAAAACTGTCACCCCATAACTTTTAGGGTGATTTATGTAGTTCTCACTGTGAGCCCTGGGCTTCTGTCTCAGCTCTGCTACATCATTAGATGGATGACTGTGAGCAGATTAACTCCCCACTGATAAAGTGCTGATAATAACGGCACCTGTCTCGCAAGCCTGTTGTGAGCTTGAAGGGAGGAATGTGTGTAACTGCTCAGAACGTGCTGTGCCGGGCGCAGACGCGCAGCACAAATGGTAGCTGCTATAATCATTTCTAGTCAAGGCCCTAACTGGTCTCCTCTCCTCTCTCTCTCTCTCTCTTGTCTGTTTGTCTGCGTCTGCCTCCTCCTCCTCTTCTTCTTCCTCCTTCTTCTTTCTTCTTCTTCCTTCTTCTTCTTCTTCCTTCTTCTCCTTTCTTCTTCTCCTTCTCCTTCTCCTTCTCCTTCTCCTTCTCCTTCTCCTTCTCCTTCTTCTTCTTCTTCCTCTCTCTCTCTCTCTCTCTCTCTCTCTCTCTCTCTCTCTCTCTCTCTCTCTCCCCTCCCTCCCTCTCCCCCCCACCTCCAACCTCCTTGTTTTCTTCTCTCAATACTCTCACATTCTAGAGGGTTCCAGCTCCTCTGTGCTCTTGCTCACAGATCAGAACCTTTTATTGCCAAGTCTCATCTTTCCACTTTTGCTGCCCCCATAGAGTTCATGACCATCTTGCTACTGTTCTGTTTCTGTAGGGCTGAGCCTCGAACCAGGGCCTCACACACACTAGATAGCCATTCTACCACTGAGCTACATCCACAGTCCCTGAGTGATTTTTTTTTTTCAAGACAGCCTTATTGAGTTATGACTGCACACATCTCTGCTTTTCAGCAAGTCACGAAGTGGAGCATCTGCCATCACAATCAACTTCAGAGCATTTCACGGCTCCCGTCAAGCCCTGGACTCATAATTAGGCACCACCATGTCTCTGTGTCCTCAACCAACTCTAGACAATTACAATCTACCCCAGATGGTTTTTAGGTTCCACTTTATACCTCCAACTCTGGGCGAGGTGCTCCTGCAGTATGCAGTGCCTTCCCTCCATCAACGCTGACCATGTTACTCGATAGACTACAAGCCTCATACCCTAGTTCTCTGGTTCACATGAATCTGCACTGTGGGATAGATGCTCGGTAAATACTGGTTGAGTGACTAAAGCCAATGGTCCAAACTGATCAATGCCCAGGACCAAAAAAATCAACAGTAACAGTCACCACATACGTGACCAGTAACAAAGCACAAGACATTCTTTCCTAAGCCACTATCATAGCCACCAGTGGAGTGTGTCAGATCTTTGAAAGATGGGCTTCATCCAGGAGCTTTAACAAAGTCAGTCTTGACTGAGAAGGAAGACAGAGGAGAGTTGGAAGAAGTGAATGAAAGCCCCGTTTTAGGGTTCACTACTGGTCGGTTTTATGGGATCTGGTATCCCCAGATCATTACTGAGTAAAGTCAATACAAATATCTGAAAGAAAATGTTAAAAAGGAAAGAGGGAAGGAAACAGCTTGTTTTAGAAGTTCCCTACGAAGCCTTTCTGTTAAGCAGCGTCTGTTTTCCTGCACATTCCCAATTATAAAATTAGATCTGCCTCCCTCTAGACAATAATCTATGCTCTTTTCAGAATCCAATGACCATCATAAGAAAAGCAATTACCTCCTAATTAAACATTAAGGCAATTTCCAATCCATCAACACCCTGAGGCAAAAGTTACAGAGCAAGACTAACAAGAGTCTCCCCTCACACTCCCGTTACACAGTGCTGACTAACCCCGCTTATGAGAAACCATTCAATGGCTCCCTACTGCCTCCAGGATGAAGAACGACTCCTAGTTGGGTACAAGAAGAGCCTCCTGCTTTGGGTACTGCCCTACTTACCCAGCCTCATTTTCTTCTAATCACCTTCAAATAATCTCCATCCAAAGCTACCCACAGCATCCCTGCCTCTACCTTTTCTCTCTCTCCTAGAATTACTCCACTTAGCCCCAAGTCTCCCATGTCAAAAATTCTACTGTCCACCCAGGGGTGGTGGCACACACCTTTAGCCCTAGCACTTGGGAAACAGAGACAGGCAGATCTCAGTGACTTGGGGGACCGCCTGGTTTACAGAGCTAACTTCAGGACAGCCAGGAAGACATGGAGACCCTCTCTCAGAAAACAAAACAAACAAACAGAAAACACCAAAACTTGTCACTGGTTCCCCACAGCATGCTAGTCATGACTTCTGCAAAGTTGGTCCCATTTCTCAGTCTCCCTCCTTCCCTCTTTCCCTCCCTTCATCCATCACAATCCTGCTTTATTTTTGGTGTTTGTTTGTTTGTTTGTTTTTGAGACAGTCCATGTAGCCCACGATAGCTCTGAAATCACTATGCAGCTGATAATGTCCTTGAACTCCTGGTCCTCCCAATTCTACAACCACAGGTGTGTGACCTTGAAGGGAACAAAATTTCAAGGACCCACAGAGCAGACTGTCACGTCAACAGGCAGTTGAGGTCAAGGGATCAGCCATGGTAAGGCAGGGGCATTTTTCTGCGACTAGGAAGCTCTGCTTTCTTGGTACTCACATCCTACAATGCTAGAATTTAATTAGATCAAAGTGTAGGGCAAAGTTCAATCAAACTGTGAGTTTCTCCTCATGTTATGTGTAATTCAGAGGTCAAAGTCTACACTGTCTAAAGGGGTCCAGACACAGGGTGGAGAGGTGTGAACCTGACAGAGGGTCAGTAAAAACTGTTCCCACCCTATCACTAGGTCACTGTGTAACCTGATTAGGATGCCATTGTGGTACACGGAGTTAGAGCAGGATAAAGGTGCTTTCTGAGTTTGATCCCTGAAGCCCATACCACCGAGGGAGAAAACCAACTCCTAAAGTTGCCCTTTGACCTTCATTCCCAGGCACCCACGCCCCATTCCCACAACAAACACAGAAACAAAGGAACCCTGGAGACAAGCTGAAGATCTCCCTTCTGGGTAGTTACATCCTACAAGCCTATAATTTTGAAAACCTGTGAGCAATCTAGTGCCAGAAGTGTTTGATAATTATGTCTTTTACATACAAATGGTTAACGATACAATTGTTTGCCAGCACACAGGTAAGAGAGATCTGCCAGATACATTTGAGAAGAAACTTTGATAACTGTATTGTCATTAAGACTAAAAGGGGGCCTTTGCTCAGATTTTGTAAGGAATGCTGGGGAACGAACCTGCTATGGAAATGAATATTTAAATATACATATATCTAAATCTATTTCCATAGTATGTTTATTGCTGTATATACACGTGAACAGAGTAGATATTACAATTAAACGGCAGAGCAGTTCCCTTTCTGAGTGCAGTCTAGAGAAAACAGAACTTGTTTTATAATGAGACACGGCCACTCACCAGTCAGTCTGAGCTGAAAGGCTCCTCCAAGGCATGAATCCCTCACCTCTTTTCCACACTGACACCACTCCTTCATCCCAGGACACTGCGCCCAGGCTACCCTTAAAGATAAAAGGCCAACATTCCCAGGATCGCAGCCACAGGAATTTGAGTATCCAATGACTGACTGTTCTGAAGCTCGTCGATAGGTGGGGTGGAAAGCATGGTGAGGCCATGTGGGCACAGTCGGATGGTCCCTGGGTCAGGCCCCACTGCACCAAGGGCTGGACCCTCCTATCTGCTGAAGTTGGGCTGCAGCAGCGCTCTCAACATAAGGCTGGCTTCTCTCCTTTCAGTGCATCAAGTCCGGAAGTCCTCTGGATGCCATTGTCATCCCCAAGACCTCAGCCACTTGAGCCAGCCGGAGGAGGAAACCTTAGAGGCTCTTGATTGGCACACCGGCTTTCTCTGTGCCAAGGGCAACACAGACAGTAACACCCAAGGTCTTAGGATGCATCCATTCTGTGGGGACCTGGCACCTAATCCCCAGCTGGTTCTGCCCAGGCATCTTCAGCTGACGTTAATAGCAAGAGCATTAGCCCACTAAGCCTCACGGGAGCCCAGAGGGGCAGGTCACCCCCAAGCATATTATCCTCCCTTAACAGATGGGGAAATGACGACACAGGATGATTAAATAACCTGTCCAGCCTCATGCAGCCTGCCCCAGGTGGAGCGCAAAGTGATCAGAGCCCTCATTCTCAGGAACGGAGAAGGCTTCCAGTAAAGATCTTTGCAATTTTGGGATACTGTGCATCATGGATACCTACCTAGCACAGGAGGTGGAAAAAGAATAGAAAATTAAGAAAGAGTAAGATAACCTTAAAACTGCTCTCATTGTCTCTGCTCACCTGCGCTAAAACACCAAGAGAGAAGAAAGATATTTACTACACAAAGAAACCATGAAGAATGATACAATGAAACAATGAAGAAAGATGGCGTGGGCATGCGCATAGCAGGCAGGTAGGCAGCAAGGGCTGCAGTGAATGGGATCAAAGGAGGGAGGTCAGGCCAAGTGGGATTCTGTCAGTGACCTCTGTCTTTGTACCCCTTGGGACTTGGCATAGACTACAGACCTCCAGCCTAAAACTGTGGCCATTTCGCTCTTTTACTCAATGAGTTCTTATTTACATATACAATACCAAAGGCTCTAAGAGAGACGGAAAGACAATCAACCTGCCTCTGCAGTAAAAACCAGCTGGGAATGCCCTCGAGGAGCGAGCACACATAAGCAACTAACACACAAAGGAAGGGCAGCTGGTAGGAAGCCCAAGAGTCTGTGGGAGAACTCACAGTAAAGGGAAATACCAGGGAGGCCCTGTGAAGGAGGGGACCTGTCTCTGCAGCATAGGAGAGGGAGTCCTGCAAAGCTGGGCAGAAAGACTTTAGTACAGAGAAAGTACATAGGAGATGGCACTGGGCTATCTCAAGACCCAAAGTTCCCAGCAGTAAGGAACAAAAGGTAGCTGGACATATCGGTGCTCGCCTTGAATCCCAGCACTCAGATGAAGATCAGCCTGGTCTTCATAGTGAACTCCCGGACAGACAAGGCTATGTAAAGACCCTGTCTCAACCAGAGAGGGGGCAGGGAAGAGTATGAAGTGAAATAAGGATGAGGCATGAGGGTAGGGATGACAGAGAAGCTCCATCATCAAACACATGTAGAATAAGTGGGTTAAAATTTACTCCCTGGATCACCCCAGCAATCTGCCTTGCTCGTGATAAAAACTCAGTAAGTGTTAGTGGGAGAAAGTGGAGGGAGGCCATTTCACTCACGAGGAATGCAGAACAACTTTGAGGGAGACATACCAAACCAAACCAAACCAAACCCACCTAGGCTTCCTTTTATCAACTGTTATCCAGTCCTGACCGCTCAGGACTGAATTGGAGTTTAACAATTCAAAGTATTTGTTAGGGAGGCCAGATGCAGTGGCATACTTGGGAGGCTAACGCAGGGGGATTGTGAGTTCCAGGACATCCAAGGCCACAAAGAAAGAAGATCCTGTTTCAAAGGAGAGAGGGGGCGGGGCCCTAGAGATGGGGTTCAGTCAGAAGAACGCTTGCCTCATACTCTTGATTGATCATGCATGGTATAAACTGGGAGTGATGGTATAGAACTGCTGTCCCAACACCTAGGTCGTGGAGACAGGTGGATCAGAATCCAGTCATTCTCTTGGATACACAATGAGTTCAAGGCCTGCCTAGGCGACAGGAAACCCTGTTTCAAAATAAACGGGGCTACGGAGATTGCTCAGCAAGTAAGCATGCTTGCCAGGTATGTACAGTGACCTGAGTTTGATCCCTAGATCCCAAGATGAGAGTGGAGAACCAACTCCTGAAAGTTACCCCCTGACCTCCACATGGTGTGCCCATGCATACACACATACGCATACACATGCACACACAGATACACACAATTATAAAATAAAATCTAAATTAGAAATATACTGAAAAGTCTGGAAGGGTAATTAGAAACTTGGATACAGAATAATAAAATATTTGTTATGCTCTGCCTGCTGAGAGACCAGAACCCTGACTGTCGACTTCTCACCCAATAATGCTGTGAAAATGAACGATGAGGTAATGTCTGTGAATGCCCAGAGCTCTCTGAAGATGCGTGGCAAAAGGCATCACTATAATTAATATTTAACGAGATGCTCCCGGGCTCTGATCTCCTTTTCTGCAGACTAATGTTACGTCTACAGGATAAGGTGATGCCAGATTGGCCCCTGCATCAACCTCGTCAGCAGACGGGTAACCAGTCCTGCCTGCTACACACCCCAGGTCACTTCCTTTGATGGTTGATGGGGTCCATTATCCCAACCATTCCGAGTGGTCTCCAGTGTGGGAGTCTAAGTTTGCTAGACAATGAAGGTCAAAACACATCAAATAGAAGGGCAAAATAAATGTCAGAGGGTAGTCCTCTTTGGGATCTCATTTTGAAGTATTCGAGGACCCCATGAAGACTTCAAGGGGAATTATTTTAGCAAAACCCACATCCTAAGCCAGTTAATATTTTTAGGCCTAACGTGGTGATCAAGAAAGGAAGAAATAAGAATAGCTACGTAGGTTCAATTACAAATGGAGTGGAGAAAATAATTTCAAAAGTTCAAGGGGAAAAAAAATCAATCTATTTCCTCCCCGCTCCTAGCTTTCACTTCTATAAATACTCACACAAATGGACCCAAGACCACGCTGCCTTCGAAAACGCTGCCCGTCTGGGAATCTGCAAGATAGATGGTGTGCTGGGCTAGCTTCCGATGCCAGAGTGCAAACAACGCTTGAGCTTCTCGGTTCTTAATGTTTCCCTCTCGGATTGTAAGAGCAATACATGTGCCTGGCAGAAACTTTTCATCTTTTAGAAATAAGAAAATATTCTCTAAAATCTCCAAGGTACTAATTATCCTTCCTTTTGTTTGAAAACACACATTTTTCAACCTAACTTGAGAACCTATCTTTTAGATGAGTTACAACCTAGTTTCCCTTGTGCCTTTACTATTCTGCTACAGTTAAAAGTGTCTTCTAGGTAGAAACATTCTTTACAATACCCTACTGCTGGGCATCTGGTTCTTTTTCAATGTCTTACAAACCATACTGAGATAGACATCTTGTCTCCTACGTCTCTGGCTGCTCTCTTAGCACTGGCCTGCTAGTGCAGAGATGCTTGGTTTGGCTTGGTTTAGTTCTGGGAGATGGTTTGTACCCCAGGCTAGCTTTGAATTTGCTATTTAGTCAAGGATGGAATTAAAGTCCCGAACCCACAGGCACATGCGCACCTCCTCCCACTGCTTGTATTACAAGGATACACCAAACCCAGCTGAGTTTTGAAAGCTCATATAGCCAAAATACCTGCCAGAGTAGTTATCTCAAATGCTTGTCCAGCATGACGAAGGCCCTGAGTTTGATCCCAAGCACTGGACATAACTAGGCATATTGGCATGTACTTGTAATCCCAACACCCGAGAAGGAAAGGCAGAAGGATTGGACATCCTTTAGCTATATAGAGAGTTTTGGGTCAGTCTGGGCTACATAAGACATTCTCTCAAAAATAAAAAAATAAAAAAAAATAATGGAGTGTTGCCATTATTTGAAGCTCTTTGATTTTTAAATTTCCCCAAAGCATTGAGTGTCAACAGTACTCTTGAGAGCATCTTTACAGTGTGTTTCTGAGCATCAGAAAGTGAGCAGCCTATTCTTCTAAAGGGTTCTTTTTCTTTCCAGCCTCTGAGGACACCTCAGTGGTCTCCCTGCTCTGGGCCTGGCACCCCATTTTCATCCCTGTGCCCTCTATGCCTTTCTCAGCAAACATTTCAGTTACAGCAGATGAGCCAGACAAGTGACACACCAGTCACTCTATTTAGACTTTCTTTATCCCATGCTGTCTCTTGGGATGAGGTGGGATGTCTGTGCTGCCGCTGGCCCCGCACCAAGAGGGAATGACAGCCAGAGTCCTATGAGAAGCCAGGGCAGGGTCGGGGCTAATCAGGGATGGAGGTGGAGGCGTCACAAGAGCAAAGTCCAGAAGCTTGCTAGATAGAGCACCAGGCACCAAGGGCATATTTTCATCACCAGGACATTCGGAGAAAGGCTAAAGACAGGACTGACGTTAGGTCAGGCCAAATCCACACACTGCGCTACCTCAACCTGTGCTCCATTCTCTTCCCTGAATCTCAGTTCAGATTGTGATCCCTGCCTGCAGATTCATCTAAGAGCTTTCCTGGAGAACCCTCTTCAGCATCTACCCATCCAGCCTCAGTGCCTAGGGCTGGAATTCTGGCTCACAAGCCAATCTACTCAGCAGCCCCCAGTGAACAGAGGACTATTCCAGCATTAAGCCTTGAGAGCCTGGCTAGAAAAGAAACTTCTAGTTCTAGGTGATACATTCCCTAATAGCCCGAGGCTCTCATCATCAGACTAAATTTATATCATAGGCAATCAATAAAAGTGTCTAGAATCTAACAAAATTAAGTTGAGCAGAATAAATACAAACGAGGTGATGTCCGGACACAAACTGTATGGATCTGCTGCCTAGACAGCTGGGAAAATTGAAACTGTCTTTGAAAATTAGTTTCTGAACACAATCATATTAAAAGGTGGAGTAATTTTCTTCAGGTGTGAATTTTGCGTCTACATAACTGGTTCTCGGGGAACTGGGTGACGCTTGTGCAGCCACGCTGCACATCCCAAGCCCCTCTGTGAACAAAGGTCAATCAGTTCCCCAGATTCTGATTTTTCACTGTAGGAAGTCAGAAGAAGGAAGGTCCCTAACACAAGCCATCTCCGAGGGGATGTTCCACATTGACAACTCCAGTTTAGGGCAAAAATTCAGCCTTCCCCATTCCTGTTCCCGTGCAGGCAGCAAAAGGATCTAGATACTTCTTCCCAAGGGCCAAAAGGATGAACATTCCCCAAGTGAATCAGAGTCCCTGGGCTGTGGATTCATTCCCTACTACAGAGAGCCTCTGGCTGAGTTGCTGGGTGTTTGTTTGTTTGGTTGGTTGGTTGGTTTCTTCCTAGTGACCTCCCACAGCTCCTGAAATCCAGAACGAGGCTCTCCAGGCAGCAGACCAGCAGTCCGTGTTGAGGCATTAGAGGCAGTGTCAAGGTACAAGGAAGGACCTTTAGAAATAACCTGGGCCAGCCAGGGAAGCAATCTCCAGATTCACAGAAGTTGGTGATAACCAGCTGGTGAAAGAATAAAACCCAAGGTCCCCCAACCCTGGGTGGGGGAGGGGGAAGGGGGCAGAGGCAGGAGGTTCTGTGAATTCACCAGGGCTACACAGAGAACTACAGGACACTCCCAGGATTGCTTGGCCACTGGGGACTTTTATATAGCCTGTCTCATTTTTCTGGGACCTTCTCCCAGCTAGGCCCCCAGTCTTCCTAGCTCACTCTGGAAGCCAGAAGCTGGGCAGTCCAGGGCACAGGCTCTGAGAACTGTGTTGACTGAAGAATGAATGAATGAATGAATGAATGACAGTGACAGGAATGATGACTGGGGGCTACTGTCTCAAAAAACAAAACAAACAAACAAAAAGGATAAAACACAAAAAAATATCACTGATGCTTTGGACTTGAAAAATAAGGAATGCCGGGCTGTGGTGGCGCACGCCTTTAATCCCAGCACTTGGGAGGCAGAGGCAGGCGGATTTCTGAGTTCGAGGCCAGCCTGGTCTAGAGAGTGAGTTCCAGGACAGTCAGGGCTACACAGAGAAACCCTGTCTCGAAAAACCAAAAAAAAAAAAAAAAAAAAAAAAAAAAAAAAAAAAAAAAGAAAGAAAGAAAGAAAGAAAGAAAAATCAGGAAACTCCAGCTAGAGGTAGAGGCATGGCTTATCAGTTAAGATCGAATAAGATCCTGCAGAGGACCTGAGTTTGAATCCCAGCTCCCACCTGCCTGAAACACCTGTTCCAGGGAGACCAATACCCTTGGCCTCCACAGGCACTTGCACTCACATGAAACACACATGCACATGTGATTTATGAGGTTTTTTAATCAGGAGGCTGGAGACTTAAAGGGGTTGAAATAAATGGCATTCTGGGGGAAAATTAAGCTTGGCTCTGTACAGTCTCTAACATAAAACAAGCCCTCTCCCCTTCCCCCAGGCAGGTTCTTACTATGTAGCCTTGGCTGGCCTGGAACTGGCTATGTAGACCTGGCAAGCATCAAATTCATAGAGTCCCACCTGCTTCTGCCTCTGTGCTGGGATTAAAGGCATGTGCTACCACGCCCAGGCAACCAAGACCAACCAACCTTCTCTCTCCTCTACAATAGCTCTTCAGCAAATAGAAAAGAGAGACGAACATTTACTGACTCTTCTTTTCTACAGTTTTAACATGCCCTGATAATCATCAGATGAATAAGCAACTGAACAGTGGGCCCCAGTTTACAAAGCCAGAAAACCTGATCTGATGGAGCCACAGGCCCAGAAACTTTTCCCTGTATCACACAGCCCTTCAGACTCTGGTATTAAGACTAAGGGTACTAAAAAGAGTTGGACTGCATGACTTGTCTAGGACAATAAAGCGTAGTTCAGAAGGCTGGGAGCCAGGTCTGCAGCCTCTCCATCCTCAGGGAGTCTGGAGCAATAAATCCCACTTCTGAGTTCTTGCTAGCATTTGCTTGACAGAGCAAATTGACTCCAGGAGCAGGTATACCTCAGGAAACCCAGAGGCCCACATTTGCAGCATACCTTGCAACATACCATAAAAAAAGCAACGGGATAGCAGGAAGCCAGACTCTAGATACAACGCCAGCAGGCACAACCATCATCGTTCATTCATTTCTTCAGTTAACAGTTCGCTGAGCCTGTGCCCTGCAGTGCTCAGCTTCTAGCCTTCAGAATGAGCTAGAAGGGCTTGGGGCCTATGTGGGAGCAGGTCCTAGAAAAAACGATACAGACTATGTAGAAATTTCCTATGAGGAAGCAATCCTGGAGGTATCATCTTGAACTGTGAAGAGGCAGGAGACACTCCCTCAGCCCACTAAAGGTATCCCATACCAGACAGGTAAGATGAAGATGTTTCAAAGCAGCTACAACAACAGGCTTGTGGAAATGAACGTTGCTGTCCTCAGAGCTACCCAACAAATCCAGAACAGAAATCTCCACCCTGCTCCTACCAAGCCCTTCAGGCTCGAATGAATATCTTCCTAACCACATGAGCAGAAGGTCTCTTTCAAATCTGAGATTCTTACAGTCCAGCTATGGCCCAGCATCCTGGCCCCTAGACATCACCCTGGCCCAAGGACATCACCCATGAACCCTGGACATCACCCTGTGTCCCTGGTGAGGCTGTATGTAGCTCTAAGTTCCTTCAAATATACTGGTCTGCTTTGCTTCCCCTTCTAAATCTCTTACCCATAGAAGCTCCATTCAAATGCCAGTCCCTTCTGGAAGCCTTTCTAGGTATTCCCCCAAGGCACGTCCAAGGGTCTTGTAAGGTATAGTGCCTTGCCCAGAGCCAAATGACTGTCAGCTTCAGGTGAGGCAGGGACTTGAGTGACTCATCTGTCTCCTCCCTTCTTGCCTCCCTGGCTTCCTGCCCCGGGAAGGCATCCTTTGGCAAAGCAAAGACTGAGGGAGGAGCAGAGGCCAAGAGGGTGATCTGGGCAGATGTGAGGCTGGGACCTTGGGAGCAATGGGGACAGCACCAAGCAGAATCTGGAGCTGTTCAGACTATAGGCCCTGTGAGACTACCATCCTGCCCTCTGCTCTCCCTCAGCTCTGCTACCTGCCTAGCAAAGCCACCACCCACTTGCTCCAAGGCTTTTCCGTGCTCTAGACTGCCACATGTTAGTGTGGTTGCAGTTAGAGAGCCCAGAAGCTGGTAGCAGGCTATGCATCACATTTAAAAGACCATGGGGCTTTGCATGAGGGGAAAGGAGCTCACATAAGTCTTTCCAGGACAGCCAGCAAATATTTCCTGATTTTTTAAAATAGAAGGAGATGTGTATATGGGCCCTAAGAAAATAAATTATTTTCTTCAGTTCATTAAGGACTAAATTAGGGGAAATATAAAGACATAAGCCTCCCCTGGCCGGTCTCCTCTGTCCAGAGCACCCTCACTAGGGGACCATCTGTAAGTCTAAGAACAGCTGATGAATATTTTAATAGCAGTGGCTTCTTCCCATTGATAAAACTCTACCTACAAGTCTGAGCGTGTTGGTGAAATGAGGGTGTGTACCAGAAAGACCAGCACTTCTCTGAGCTGCCTAATCCCCAGAGGCCCCACCCGCCTCCCCAGACAGAGAAAGATGATCAGAACAGCACAAGCACCCAGCAGAATGGCAGCCAGGATGCTAAAGGGGAGTGAAAACATGGAGGCCACAAAGCAGAGGCCAGGGTTGGTGTGCTGGAGCATTCCTATAATCTCAGCACCTGGAAGCTGAGTCAGGAGAGAAGGATCAATGCTTTGAGGTAAGTCCTTCAAAAAAATTGATACAGATATATCCACCCACTAGGGGGCTAGAGGGATGTCTCTGTGATTATCTTCCACTGGAGGCTCTTCCAGAGGACCTGGGTTCAATTCCAAGCACCCACATGGTAGCTCACAGAGGGTATCAGAGATGCAGAGATGGCATGCAAAAGGTACAGACACATGCAAATCACACACACACACACACACACACACACACACACACACACACACACAGTAATAAAAAGTAAAAAGTTTCCCAGCTGAATGGTTGGTGATGCACACCTTTAATCCCAACTCTTGGGAGGTAGAGCCAGGTGGATCCCTGAGATCTAGCCTGGTCTACAGAGCAAATTTCAGAGCAGCCAAGGCAGCCAGGGCTGCACAGAGAACCCCTGTCTTCAAAAACCAAAACCAAAACAACAACAAAAAAGATTTCTCCAAACAAACAAAAGAATGTAAGGAAAATAGAGTCCTAGAAGAAATCTGTACAAATCTCAAATCAAGGACCCTGGAAATATGCTCTTCTGTAACAAAAAGCCATTATACATAGGACCTGTGATTGGGCCTCAGACGAGCAGCTAACCCGGTTCGTCCAGGCAGACCCATCATAAATGTCCTAGGATCTAAGCTGAGAGAGATTTGACACAGAAAGCAGAAGAGAGAGAAATAGAGAGGGCTGAGACTGGAGCAATGAAGCCACTAGTCAAGAAAGACCAACAGCCACCAGAGGCTGAAAAAGGCAAAGAAAGGACGTTCCTCCCATGCCCGCCCCCACTTGTGCCCCAACCCCACTTCTGCCCAGATCTCCATGTAAAAGACAGCAAAGTCAAAACCTTGATTTTGCATTTGGGACTTCCTGTGGATTTCTACAGCTTTAAAAGGCAAGGTATGAAGGTTTGTTACAACACCCACAGGGAATTAATACAGCACCTAAGAAGCAGCAGTCAGAAGAATCTGACTTCTAGAGTTGCTCACCAGGCCACCCAGTAACAATACTGGTCCAAATCCCACTGGGCTCTAACAATGTCCTTAGCCTTCCATGATGGCCCAAAAAGGCCCATGGAGGACACAGCAGGCCAGGAGGACCAATGGAGGGACACACTGGGC
Organism: Arvicanthis niloticus; assembly: GCF_011762505.2. Taxonomy (NCBI): domain Eukaryota; kingdom Metazoa; phylum Chordata; class Mammalia; order Rodentia; family Muridae; genus Arvicanthis; species Arvicanthis niloticus. The sequence continues at coordinate 99,114,285 of NC_047662.1, forward strand.
CAGGAGGACCCATGGAGGACACACCAGGCCAGGAGGACCCATGGAGGACACACCAGGCCAGGAGAACCCATGGAGGACACAGTGAGCCAGGAGGACCCATGGAGGACACACCAGGCCAGGAGGACCAATGGAGGGACACACTGGGCCAGGAGGACCTATGGAGGACACTCTGGGCCTGGACGGCACCGATCAAACAAGTACTTAGAAGCTGCTTTTGCTAACAAGCACAGACCCCTCACTGGAGTCCACAAGATAACTCAAACGCAAGATAAAGGCCTTCATTTTGTGTCTATCTTGTTTACTGCAGGTCACCTGATTACCCAGCAAGGTCTGCGTGTTACTCACTCAAGCACTGTCCCCTTTCAGGGTTAAGAGGTTGGAGATAATGTCACTATCCCTTTTTCCTCTTGAGTTGCTCTGGATTACGAGAACAAGAGAACTTCAAGGAACAGTCCCCCTCTCAGTTGAGGGACATGATCCATGAGGGTGGGGCCATACCACGGAGTACCCAACTTGTCCGGTCAATCAATATAAAGCTCTTTGGATCCTCTTGCAAGACCAAAGCTATGACCATGGGAACCACACCTAACCCAGGATTACTTAGTGATGCTTCCCTCTGGCCCCTTGTTGCTCTGTTTAAACCTAAAGCCCATGTCAGTGCTCCAGTGATGGACTTGAGAAGACCAATGTGTCATATTGAACAAACCTGCTTTTCATAGTCCCTTGTCTCTGTAATTAAGCGTCTTGTGACAGATGGCTGAGCCTTGCTTGCTGGGGCAGCACTGGAGGGCAGGCTCTGACGCTAACTCCAGTTGCACTAACACTAATACAGACCCTGGAGTGAAGTGACATCGGCCATGCTACTTCTGGGCTGAGCAGACAGACCCCTGCACAAATCATCTTAGTCCTTCTCATGGCCCTGGATAATACTGAGATACTGACATACCCGAAGAGGTGAAGACATGGGGGCCTGGTCCCAGACTCTGAATGTCTAAATAACCTAAATGGCCATTGTGAGGAAAAAGAAATGGAGTTTTTGGTAGGGGCAGGGGGCTCAAGAGCAGAATCAGGATGGCAGGGCAACCTTTGCCCAAAGATTTTTTTGGCTCAGCATAAGGAAGAACTTTCTAATAATGAGTCTACAGAGAGTGGGGTCACAGTGCCCGGTGGTCTGTCAGGTCTAAGGAGATGGCTGGGTGTGAGGGGGGAATTCCTGCAGCACACAAAGGATGTGCTTGATGGGCTCCCAGCTGGCAGGCCTTGGAGGTCTGTGACTGGTGGCTCAGATAGCCTTTAAATATGTGTGAATTTAAGTTTTTGGCATAAGACAAGGCATGTTCACACTTTTATTATTACATGGCTTTTGGGAAAAACTAAGGCAGAAACTCCACAGAAATGAGCCTCCAAAAGAAGCAACCAATTCTTCCTACCCCATATACAAAACAACAGACAAACAAAAACCATTTCCTGACCCCAGAGAGGAAGAAGGCTGAAATGCAGCTCCAGACAGACACTGCTTTCCAATCTGACCAACAGCCAACAAACAGCACTTGCACAGGTGCCGGGAAGCCATGCACAGCCTGAGTTTGATGTTCTTTTCCCAGGAAAACCAGAGCGAGCAGACACTCAATTATCTTAAGAGGAAATAAAAAGCATCCCTCTTCTTTTTAATAATTGTTTTTTTCTTTTTGCATCCTTCAGAATTCTCCCTTCCTACTTCTAATCAGGCCTGACCCTGCTTAGCTTTTAAAGATGAGTTCATGTGCATTCAAGGTGGTTTGGCTACAGACCATTCTTCTGAATGCTGTATTTACAACTAAGAACACAGCAAAGAAGTAACTTGGAAACTTAACATATTAATATATAAATTAGCCATGGGATGGGTGTTTTGGTGGGAGATGGGTTGTAGGGAAGATTAAGAGGCTGTAGCCCACACCTGGTCCATATTCTGGATATTCTGGACAGGAAGTAAAGCATTTCTCATTTGCCTGCACATCTGTCTTCTCTTAAGTCGAAATCTCAGAGAAAGGAGGGTTGTTACATCCGGATGAATTCCTCTGAAGCTCTTTCCGTTCAGGATTTTGAAAATTTGCCATGTTGCCCTTTTACAGAATCAGCTGGGTCCTCAAATCATTCCTCAAGAGAGGTCAAAAGAATACACTTTCATATCTCCAGATTTACTGCCACCTATGAAGTGCGTGTGTGTGTGTGTGTGTGTGTGTGTGTACGCGTGCATGTGTGTATCTGTGTACATTGTGTGTGTATGTGTTTATGTATGTGTGTTTGTGTGTGTGTCTGTGTATGTTGTGTGTGTGTCTGTGTACGTTGTGTGTCTGTTTATGTGTCTCTATGTATGTGTGTCTGTGTATGTGTCTCTATGTATGTGTGTTTGTGTGTGTTCTCTTTCTCTCCAAAAGAAGCAGCAGTAAGGGCGCACATCATTCAGCAGCTGGCTTAGGGAATGATTGGAAGCCTGAACCATCTTTAATCACTGCAAGTATCAGATGAGTCCGTGAAGACATCATGTCCCATCAGTGAAAATAACAGCTACTGCTTCACATCGACTGGCAAAGCACCAGGGCTTCTCACTGTCCCTCAGGCAGAGAGTTAATCTAAAAACAAAGCAAAACAAACCATCCTATTTGCAGAGCTGCAGAGAGGAATCTATACTTACCCAAACAAACGTAAGCTGCTGCTTCTGCTTCCGTGAGCATTAGACTCTTCTGTATGCATTAGATTATAGTAACAATACAACAGCATGCATATATCAAAACTGTGTGCACTTGATGGCACTGAGCATGCAGGCATAATAATATTTGAAAGCTTGCTGGATCAGAACTTTTGGTACAGTAAAGAATGCTTTTTATGGGTGGGCAAGTTGGTTCAGTGGGTAAAGGTGCTAGCTGGGAAAACCTGGTAACGTGAGTCCCCTCCCCCAATAATAATTTTTTGAAAGAATGTTCTTTATAATATTATTGTTCAAAGCCTGAAGGTCCAAACATACACACAGCATGTTTATTTAAAATAGGTCACATCGAAAAGCTAAATTCAAAACTTCTCAAATTTGAGGCAGCATCAGCTCTTCACTGAATGAGGCCCCAATTTAGAGTGAGTTCAGCTGAGGACCACAGGCAGCCCTGATGCAGCAGCAGTGTGCTTCTGGCTTCCCTCACGCCATCTCTGATGTCACTCTTGAGCAGCAGGGGTGTGATGGAGCTGGAACTGTGGAAGGAGGGTGTGGTGGGTGGGGAGGAGGGCACCGTACCTGCCACTCCGGGGACTGAGTGACCACAATAAAGAAGGAACAGTCAAAAGGACAAGGTCATCGGTGATTATCCTCAACATGCCAGATGACTATCCCCCTGCCCTCCTCTGTGAAGTCTCCAGCTTGGGAGAAAGAGGGGATAATGACCACCGGAATCCTGTGGCCAGGAGGCAGGGCCAATGATTTAGTAGCAGGGCTGGTACTGCCAGGCACTCAAGCCACGCTTTCTCTTCATATACAGGTGGGCAACTAAGGGGCACTGCTTTGCCCCTTAGTTAGAAAGGGGAAGACAGATAAAAAAGACAGGAAGGTGACAGAGGGTGGGGCATTAAGAGAAAAGGAAAGGGGGCAAGAGAGAGGAAAGGCAACAAAGGGAGAGAGGACAAGACATCCTGAATGTCCCCAAGCACAGCAGCAGCAGCTTCGAGTGAGTGCTACAACCTGCTGATCCCTCTCCAAACTCCTGACATGGTTCCCCACTGCAGGCACTGAAAGCTTAGAGAATACGCTCAGTAAGTGCAGGAATAGCATCTGTGCAGACAGCCCGTCTCATTCCTGAATGCATGCAGACCTCTGGGCCTTGGGACCTGCTGTTCCTTCTTCCTGGGATACCCCTTAGCCTCTTTTATTTGGTGTTTATCAATACAGGATACTCAGACTGAGCACTTTTGTCTGTTTGTTTTTAAATTAGGGGGTTCGGGAGATGGCTCAGCAGTTAAGAGCACTTGCTACTCTTGCAGAGAACCTCAGTTCAATTCTTAGAATCCACATGGTGGCTCACAGCCATCCATAACTCCACTTCCAGAGGACCCAATGCCCTCTTCTGACCTCTGAGGCCACCAGGTATACACATGATATACAGACATCCAGAGGTGCAAGCAAAATACATATACATAAAATAAATCTAGTACACACATCATTTATTTTACTTGCATGTGTGCAAGTGCTCTGTACACGTGCACGCACACACACACACACACTAACTGCATGGACACACATGTTGTGAATGTATCATGGCATGCACATGGCAATCAGAGACAACTTTTTGGGAACTGGATCTCTCTTTCCACTATGTGGGCCCCGGGGTCATCAGACTTGGCAGCATGTGCCTTTACCTACCAAGCCACCTTTCCAGCCCCCTTTTCTATATGCCTTATATGTATCAACACATTTAATTCTCACAACGACCTTATCATTCTCTCTAGTAAGCAAATAAAGAATCCCAAAAGATCAAATAACCTGGAGCTGCTGAGATGGATCAAACTAAAAACCTCTCTGGCTACCAAGTCCTACAGCTGGAGTTCAATTCCCAGAACCCACACAATGCAAGGAGAAAACCAACTCCCACAAGCTGTCTTGTCCTCTGACCTCCACATATGCACTGTGGCATATGTGACGGCACACAAGTGTGTGCACGCTTGCACATACATACATGCGCACACGTGTGCACATGTACGTGCACACATGCATGATTTTCTAAAATACTACATAACCTAAAGGAAGAATATATGGAGAGAAAGGCTAATATGATAATCCAGGCAGCGTGGCCCAAATCTGTACTCTCTTCCAGGAGGCTTTAACACAGCCCCTTCCCAGCTCCTTTGGGGACCCAGACAAGCGTTCTTAATGTCCCCATGCTCCATCACTTTCTCTCACACTGTCCTGAGTAGCTCCTTCCCAGCATAACCTGCAATCGCCTTATTTATGTATTTAGTCATTTAATCTGTTACTCTAACCAGAACATAAGCCCCAACAAGGCAGAGACCTTGCCTTTTGTATTCCTAGAATAATTCTCTGGCTCACAGTAGCCATCCTGTGAAAAACTGCAGAATGAATCCGGGGGTGGGGGTACACAGAAGCTGTGTTGTGCTAAGCAGAGAAATACAGCGGTGAGCGCTATTCTTCACCATTGTCCTGTCCTTCTCTGACCACTGTAAATGTTCAGCACCCTACACAAAAGCAAAAGGGAACGGCGGCCCAGTCCCCAGCATACATGGACAAAGTCGATGTATTTATAACTGGCTGTCAAATCCTTCTGCTTGGGTCCTTGAGCACACAGTGATAAGCTTGTGGGAGGCAAGGATTGAGGCTTCTGATTTAACCCATCTGTAACCTCCACCACTTTTAGTATTTACAGGACACTGGAAGCTGTTCATGTCCATATCAGATCAGAGCCCCCTCCAGATAACAAGTGCCCATCTCTGGGATCAGGAGGTTCCCTGGGAATGATCGTGCTGTCACAGGACTCTACCCTGGTAGGAAGGTTCTAAGTCAACGCGGAAACTAAGACAAAGACATCATTTTTATATTCCACAAGTGCACAGCAACACACTGAACTCGCTGCCCATGAACACGCCACAGAGGGAACCAACTCTGACCAAATGCCTATTATATACAAATGCCAGGCTAGGCACTTCTACCTAGGATCTATCTTGTGTATTGACAATTATCTTTAAAGATAATTTCCTTTGAAAAATGGGGGAAGTGAAACTCAGAGGACCCAAATCCCAAGCCAGTGAAGACCAAGGCACTTCTGCCATCCTCTACTTCAGGGGGCTGGCTCTGCCTGCTCTGCGCGTCCACTGGACTCCACGCTCCCTACTGATCTGAACTTTGCTAGCCAGTGGTCATCCAGCTCCTTTCCTTGAAAATGCTCTCCCCTCACCTTCCTTCTACCTTCCTGGGTGGCAGTTCCTCCAACTCTCCAGCTGGAATTCATAGTCAGTTCGTACAACAGATGAAGCCCAGGAGCCCCATGGTATCAGTCTATACTCCTCACAAGAACCTCAGCCATGCAGTGAGGAGAACCCATTGGTAGTTTTCCTCATCTCTTCCCAAACGAGTGCATGAGAACCAGGCACTAGAAGATGAAGAGGGGGAGTCAAGCTTGTGTTTGAATGCCTCTGGGGAGGGTGGGGACACCTTAGCCTCCAATTAAGAGTAGCTCTTGGGAAAAACAAACATAGGTATCACAACCCCACCCAGTCAAATTGAGTTTTTCATTCTCCCCAGCTTTCTGACTTCATAAAGCTTGAAACCTAAAACCAGCATGTCTAGGAAGGAAATCAAGCAAAATTGCTTCCATGAGATGTCTCTCACTGGGGAGACACTAATTGCAGCACAAGATACTGGGCAGTGGGACAAAGCTCACCTACCACACACGGTCAGTATCTGGTTCTCAACTTCACTCTGGCTAAACCAGAATTCACCGATCCTGGAAGTCAAAACATGTCCTTTCTGAACTGTGGGCCTCTGCAGCCCCATGTACGTATACACGCAACACCCACCGGAGGATTCAGAGTGACTTTCCATGTCCTGAATTGTAAAACACCCCAACCTCCCCTCAGACAGGAAATAAGCATCCACTAGCCTCCTTCAGGGCCCTGCAACAGTGCTTTATCTTCCTCCCTCAATTTTGTGAGGTTTTGGCAAAAATAAATAAATAAATAAAAATAACCGCCTCACAAACAGAAACATTTCCTGATCTATAAGCCACTTTGAAAACAAATCATTATGTCGTTGAATATTTTATGATGGGCCAATGCACCGGAGGAAGCAAGGCGCGCTTTCACCAACCCCTGCCATGTCTATTTTGAGACTCCTAGAGCAAACTCCAAAGGCTTCCTTTATTTTTTCCAAACACCGATTTGTAAGTGCTGGATAGATTCTTGATGGATTAATGGCTCCACCCAAACTGCCCCTCCAAAGCAAAGCTCAAAGACTCCCCTTCTGTAGAGTTTATAGTAACCTACCTCAAATAACATCTCACTACTTTCACCCTGCCTTAGGGATACCAAAAGCAGCCCCAAACCGTAGACTTGCCCAAGGTCACACAGACCGGATGGCCCCGGGACACCTAGCCCTTGAAGCTCCTCCATTTCCAGAGGCTATCGCCACACCCATCCTTAAACTCAGTCAAGGCTGCTGCGGGTTAGGGACGTGACCCCTCCCTCCCCCCAATACTGACTTCTGTAGGTCTCCAACATTCCTCTCCACTCCCCACGAGCTCTGGGGCTGAAACATTCTCCCGGCACCCCTCCTCTCAAAACAGAGCAATACAAGCATGACGCTTCAGCCGATCGTCCCGGCGAACAGCTCAACCCACTCTGGTCCAGGTGTGGCAGTCGAGACCGGACAGGCAGGGCTCATCTGAGGTCACTCAGAAAGTTGGCGCTGGCCGCGGCCGCACCTGAACCCAGGTCTGCCTCGCGGCTGGTCGCTCCTCCCACAACTACACCGTGCAGACCTCGGAAACTTAAGGCACACGGATCCCATGCACAGAGTTAACCGTTGCAGGTCCCAAGCAAGTCGGCGGCCACGCCACGGACGCCGGGAGCGAGGACACATGGAGCGGTGCGGGTCACCCGAGAGCGCAGCGTGGAGGGCGGCGCGGAAGAAGCCGAGGAGCAGCTCCCACAGACGCAGGCCTGGGCTGTGGGGACCCAGGTCCTCCCCAAAACTTTACGGCGGCGCGGGGGGCCTCGCCCTTACCTGAGGAGCAGGCGCCGCCCGCGTGCACGCGGAGCCGGCGGGAGCAGTAGCTGGGGCGCCCCGCCCAGCGGCGGCCACGGTAGCGGGCCGAGCTCGGGCAGCGGCTCGGCTCGGGCTCGGCTCGGGCTCCGCCTCCCGCGCCGCGGCTGCAGCCCGAGGGGGGAGAGGCCGGGCCCGGCTGCGCCCGCGCCGTCTGGCGGCGGCAGGTGCTGAGGCTGCAGCTGCGGGGCCGCCAGCTGCCGGCGCCGCGACCCCCGCCCCGGGGGAGGAGCCCCACGCACCGCCCACGCGGGCTCCGGAGGTCCTGGGCCGTCGCAGTGGGCGGTCCTGCTCCCACCCAGGCCCAGCCTCCGCTGGCCTTCCCCAGCTCACCGGCTGGGGTACACGCGGCGTCCCCACGGGAGCACTGAGGCTGGGAGGGGAAAGGGACACCCCAAGGTCACCCAGGCCAGCAGCCTGAGCTGGAACCCGGAATGACTCCCCCCCCCCCTTCTAAGCTCTGGCTTCCTAGCTCCGTTACCCCGCCGTAGGAGACCCTGGGGAACACAAGATCTTTATACTTGCCTTGTCTCTCAATCCTTGGCCCCCAGTCTCTCCTGCTGAGGGCAGTGGAAGAGAGTTGGCTCACTTTAGGCATTGTTGACCACTACTCCTGCCTCTGCCCCGAGTAGCCATACCCTCCAGTCCTTCTGTTCTCTGGGGGTCTCAGAAAATCTAGAAGCCCTAAACTGCTGAGATACCCCGGGGCTCTGCACGCATGCCCCTTCTGATCCCCGGCCCCTTGAGCCGAGTAACCCAGTTCCTGTGTTACAATTCTACCACCCCTCTCCCCCTGCAAGTCTCTTAAGATGGAATAGCTACACCTCCAGGCTTACACTGTGCTACACCCTGGAGAAGTGCCTTCAGAAAAACACAGTCCTTGTTTCCTAGTGCAGTCTGCCGATTGAATAAAGTGCAGATCTGATGCCCATAAAACCATCCAGCCTACTGAAGGGGATGCCCTCTGAACAACAACTGGAGTTGGCCAACTGGAGTGTGGGAAAAGCATTCCAGGCAGAGGACCAGAACAAAGCTCTCAGGGTATCTTAGCTTTCACTGAAACAGCAGCAGAAGGGAGCTGAATTGAAGTTAGAGGAAGCTATTCCTGGTCCGTATACTGTGCAATATCCCTGGCGCGGATTCATGGGAGAAATTTTGAGGATGGAAGGGGTGCCACCAGATTATTAAATTAGACCACTCTGGGAATCAAATGGAGCACAGACAAGATCCTTAATCCAAGGACAGGTGGACAAAGCAACAGGTCAGCCCTTGGCCTGGATGAAGACAGAAACTCCAGCACCACCAGCTCCCTAGCCTCCAGTCCCAAATCCAGACTACTCTCTTGTGAGTGGCTCCATCTTGGAAGACCCCTTTCCATCGGCTGATGAATCCTATGCCTCTCTTTCCCGTTCCTGTTTTAGACAAGTGTACAAAATTACAACCCAGGGTTAGCACCACTGGAAGAAGTGGGAAGAAACGGAAGATGGAGAAGCATGGTGGGTATTAAGTCAGCTTTAAGAATATTAAGTATATTTTGCAATAGCCTATGAACCGACAATTTACAGTAAAGTTTAATTGAAAGACTGTGCCGTAGATGATGATGAATAACTAACTACATTATGTGCGCAGTCCAGATTAAACACCAATCGGGGCATTTGTCACACAGAAAAGTAAGAACCCAGCCCTGCTATCCGGCAAGAACGGAAACTTCCCATCAGGTCTAATCCTGTCCCTCACAGTTTCCTAGCTGCCTAGGTCTGTAGTCTTTCAAACAGGGCCATCGTTGGCTTCAGAGGCCCTGCTCTGTGTGGGATGCCATCCTGCACGCTCATCCCTGATAGCCTGCTGCACTGTTTCTCCTTCATCTGCCGTCCTGGTGGATCCCACAGTGCCAGGCATTCTCTGCCTGAGGGACTTTTTCTCCTTTCATCCTTGTGGAGCAATTCTTTTTCTTAAGTTTATTAGAACGTACTCATTGTAGGATGTGCCAGGCTTCATAAGGATGTCATTCAAGGAAGTCATGTACTCTGACCATATCACCACCCATCACTATCCTGATCTCCTTTCAAGTCTCTTCTCTTTCTCTTTGCCAATCTCCTCTCGTTCTCAAGTATACACGCAAGTATGGAATCTACCTTTTACATAAGAGAAGACATTATTTGTCTGTCTGCATCTGACTCCTATGGACTCTGTGACTCAAGTCAGGTGCTTCTTCTGTGCTCCAAACACATAAAACACCTGCTGAATTCCCGAATGGTCCTCCAAGGCCCCAGGCTCAAACTCACATCTTTCCCCCTAAATTATGTTTCTCTGTCTCTTCTTGTGGTGGTACCATCTTCCTAGAGACACCAAAACCCAAAAACCAAATAGTTGCTGGACTCTTCCTGTACCTCATCCCTAGTGGTCACTAAATCCAGTCCACACTGTGTCCTCAACATCTCTTACACACAATTTCCCCTGTCTATCCTATGGCCCTTGCCTCAGTTTACAGCCTAATTTTAAGGATTATCTCTGTGTGTCTGTGTGTGTGTGCGCACATGCACATGAGCATACAGATGCCTATGGAAGCCAAAAGCATCAGATCCCTGGAGGTGGAGTAACAGGCCATTTCAAGTCACCTGACATGGTTACTGGGAACTGAACTCAGGTCCTCTGCAAGAGCAGTACCCACTGTTAACCACTGAGCTAGGTGTCTCTCCAGCTCAGCCTCGCTGTGTCTCACCAAGGCTGTAGTAACACCTCCTATCTCATCAATTTCTCCTTCAACCTTCCAGTGCTGCCACAGTCTCTAAACATAAACCTGGCAAGTCAGCTCTCCTGAAGATTCACCTGCTGATCAAGTCTTATGGTATCTCTCTACATAGCCTTGGCTGTCCTGGAATTCACTCTGCAGACCAGGTTGGCCTGGAACTCACAGAGATCCACCTGCCTCTGCCTCCTGAGTGCTGGGATTAAAGATGTGCCACCACACCTGGCAATTTATGCTCTCCTACAGCTGCAGACCCATTTCTACTCACTGCACACTTGACCACCAAACACCATGCTCCTAGGCTATATCAGGTAATAAAAGCTAATATTGACTTGAGCCAAGGCATCTGGGTTCAAATCCCAATGCTGCCACTTTTTTTTTTTTACCCTGTATAATTTTGGGGAAAGTTCTAGAACCTCATGTCTGAGTTTCTTCCTCTGGAAAGGAAGTATAACAGAAATACCTATAACCTGGCAATGATCTAAACTCAGTTTTGGAGCAGGGGAATAACCTATTAGCTAGTGCTGTCAATTTTAACTGCTTACAACCCTGTAGCTTGGTCTGTTTACAGAGAAGGAATTTGAGACTCCATTGGGTAAGTACCTTACCTATGATTAAAGCAGCTGCTCCAACATTCATACAGGAATCGAATTTCTCACAACCAAAGACTTTGCACAAGTGCTTTCCTCCCTGTAGGAAGCCTCCTCAGTTCCCCACCTCTGCCCTGCCTGATAGACAAATTCTTCATCTTTAGCTTGAGAGTTTCAAGCCCCCTAGTCTCCCTCTGTGCATCTGGTAAACTTGTACATACATCAAGCGTGTGCGCGTACACACACACACACACACACACACACACGTGCGCGCACGAACAAACACAAACTACAGTGGTTTGATAGTATGTCTGTCTTCTTGGGACCCCTTGAAAAAGATAATGTCTTATTATTTTGTCTTCCTAGTATGCCATAAATATTTCTGAGTGAATGAATAACTCAGCAAATATTATATACATACATACATACATACATACATACATACATACACATCATATACACAGTCCTCAAGGTCTAACCCTAACAGCTGTCATTTTAGTATCAGTCCCTCCCAGCCTCCTCTTCTGTCACAAGAAGAGTCATTTCTGATGAGAAGACATCACTGGATGATGCTGTATTATCCCAGAACGAGACAGCAAGAGTGATATCTGCTGTGCTTTGCCCCTCTCGGATGCCGTTCCTTTTTTAGTGACACCATGAAATAACCCATAATGAGTTGCATCCTAATGAGACTTCCTGACTAAAACATCTGAGGTTTTAATTTATTTCCTATAAGTACCATTTCAGCTCAAAGTTTGCTCTGTCTATGGCGGTGAGGGTGTCATTTGTCATCGGCTAAGTGCCCATACCTTCCTTTATCTCTATTAATCTTCTTTGCGTTCAAATACCCCTAAGAGTGGACTTAACAGTGAGTATTTCTATACGATTTGCTTCTTAGAATGCCCAGCTCTTCCTGACTGCACATCTATTGTTCCCAAAATAGAACAGTTTACAGCTTCAGATTTCAGCTTTACTGTCTGCAGAGATTTAGGATGAGGACTCTTCATAATGACCAAATTTCATAGGCTTAAAAAAAAAAAAAAAAAAAAAACCCACGACCCTGTCATTCCATATGAAGTAGTGTTTTGTTTAATTTGTGTGTCAGAATGCAAGCATACTGGCGATGTTAAATACCTTCCCATCGAAATAAGGAGAAGCAGGATAGGTGGAAGAAACCACAGTGGCTTGAAGTAGGACCAAAAAGAGAGGTGTCGCGGTGTTCTTCCTTTTGTATAAATCCTCTCATGCTTGGAGGCTCAGCAGAGAGGAAGCATCCCCTGATCTTCTAGGTCTCTTTCAGATCTGAAGAGTGAGCTTCCTTAGTGGGTTCCCAAGCTGTTATTCATTCACTCCTCCAGCCTTGCTGAGTGCCCGTCATGGATTTAAAGCCTTTGAAGTGGATAATTTTAATATAGAGCCACACTTGATGAGAAATACTGTAGTTTGGCTAATATTCAAACTTTTCTTAATGAAGAACTATAATAAAAGCTGTTACGTCAAAGAACTAAGACCCATGAACTATTAAGAGTATTACGGGAGACCATTAGAAAAAAAGCTGGCTCTCATGTGGTCAGAGTAGAACACAGCTGTATTTGCACTCTCAAGGCTGAGGGAGAAGGATCCTCAGTTCAAGGCCAGCCTGATTATGTCACAATAACCAAAAGAAACACCTCTGTATGAGATCTACACCAGAGTTCTAGGCCCTGCTCTTCCTTCCTTGCCAGGAGACAAGCCATTGCTCTGAGTCACAGCTTTTCCTCCATAAAAAGGAAGGTGTCTGATGACAGCGCAGCCCCTGGGAACCCTTTGTTGACTGATTCTTTGAGATTAAGGAAGCTAGAATTAATGCTATCTAGTCACAAAGAGACGTGCTGCTATGCTCAGAACGAACAAGCCAGTTGTCATGAAGACTGCATGATGGCCTGAGGATAGGACTTATTGCTCTACAGGAACAGACACTGGTGTTAAAAACAACAGCTCTTACTCCCCAGATTCTAGAATGAAGATACAGGCATCCCTGCTCCCTTCTTAAGAGTGAATCATCTAGTCGTAAAATCCGGGGAACAAAGTTGGACTAGAAAAATCCATGTTATGGCTTAAATGGGAAGGGTCCCCCACAGGCTTGTGTTTTGAATGCCAATTCCTCCTTGATGGTGCTTGCTGTCTGAGGGGAACGGAGGAACCTTTAGAAAGTAGGTCCCTCAGGGTGGCCTTTGGATGCTGTAGGCTGCCTCCTGGTTCCAACATCTCTCTGCTTTCTGGTTCACTGAGTTCTGAGCAGCTGTCCTCCACCACACACTGTTCCAACCATGTTGTTCATGCCAAGTGCACGAGCCAGGGCACCATGGGCTGAACCTTGAGAAACCATGAGTTAAAATTAATATTTCCTTCCTTCAGTTGATTCTGTCAGGCATTTGGGTTGCAGTGATAGGAAAGTAACCAGTTCACTATCTTTTGGGTTTTTGTTTTGGTTTTGGTTTTCAAGATAGGTTTTCTCTGTGTATCCCTGGCTATTCTGGAACTAGCTTTATAGATCAAGCTGGCTTCAAATTCAGGGATCCACCTGCCTCTGCCTTCCAGTGCTGGAATTATCTGCTGCTGCTGTACCTGCCCATTATGTCCTTCTTGATAGACTGCTCAGTTTTCTGGACTATCCAAACCTCCCTAATAACCTACTGCAGGCACCCACTAAAGACAACCTACTTCTATCTTTTATTTGTTAGTGGGTCTGGCGCACACGTCTCCTTTCTGGATTGCTTCCTTAGCACTCAAACAAGCCTGTCTACTTATATTTCTTTCCTTGATGTTCTCTGCTAACACTGGAATTCTAATCTATTTATTGCTAATGCAAGGGACTAAATGACTCCGAAACAGAGGGAGACATCAGGACATTTGCAAAGAGTTGAGAATGATCCTCACAACTTAAGAAAATATTCAAAGTCTTTATTGCTTTCACCAGATGCATTTCAATCCCATTCTTTTGGTCATAGATTCTTCAGTGTTTGGGGGACAGTGCTGAGTGTAAAGGAATGGATTCTGCATTTCCTACATTTAAGTTCTTTTTAAAACTCAATAAGATTCCCTTTACTCTCCTTGTTCAGTGTTTGGGAGACCAGCTCCCAGGAACGCTTGCCCTACTCTCTTATGTTCCTAATGTGGTCTTGCCCACTACCCACAGTTCTCTTTCTACAGGGAGTTCTGCTCTGGATATACTGGGTGGTGGCTAATTCACAGCACCAGTTTCTTCTCTACAAACCCCAGCGATGGATGCTACCATCTTCCAGCATTACATTCTTAACCACCTGTATCTTCCAAGGAATTTCATAGTTAACAGAGTGGTCCTCTCCTTACACTCTCTCCTTACATTCTCTCACCAGCTCCTTGAGTTATGCAGGACAAATACCCTGTTTCCCATCTTACAGATGAAGAAAGTGAGCTAAGATCAGAGAGGTAAAATGTCTGCATGAAGTTGCAGAGCTTGATATGGGATTCAAATCCAAGTTTATCTGGGTATAACATTCTTTTTGTTTGTTTTTTGTTTTTGTTTTTCGAGACAGGGTTTCTCTGTATGGTCCTGGCTGTCCTGGAGCTCACTCTGTAGACCAGGCTGGTCTCGAACTCAGAAATCTGCCTGCCTCTGCCTCCCAAGTGCTGGGATTAAAAGCGTGCGCCACTACTGCCTGGTGGGTAATGACATTCTATCTTCTGCAGAAAAAAGATGACTGCAGCCAAATCACATTATGGAGACATTTCTTAAGTCACCTTAGGATGACTATCTAGGGGCATTCTTTTCAGATAGGAGCTTACTTCTTACAGCTGAGCTCACTGCTGAGGTGACTAGAAGACACATCATACTGGAGCCTGTAGCTGGGGACTACAAGAGATCTCCAGAACGTGTGGCAGGGAGATGATCACCAGAGGACCAATGAATGTGCTGCTCTGCCATAATGTATAAAATTGCAATGAATCATGGTCCAAGACCTAAGAGATGGCTGTGGTGGGTTGAATGAGACTGGTCCCTGAAGACTCATATATTTGAATGCTTGGTCCCCAGTGGTGGAACTATTTGGGAAGGATTAGGAGGTATGGCTTTGTTGGAAGAGGTGTGTCACTTTTGAGGTTTCAAAAGCCCATGCCATTCCCCAGTTAACTGTCTCTGTTCATGTGTGTGGATCTAGGTGAGAGCTCTCAGCTATTGCCCCAGAACCATTCCTGCATGCCTGATGCAGTGCTACCCACCATGTTGGTCAGATTTTAACCCTATGTAATCGTGAGCCCCAAATTAAGTGCTTTCTTTTATAAGTTGCCTTGGTCATGGTGTTTTATTCCAGCAATAGAAAAGTAAGTAAAATGGCGAACTACCTCACTAGTAAGTCAGCAGTGAGAGTTGTTGGTCTTAGAGCAACTCAAGGGGCTCACCCCATCCCAACTGAGATGGACTATTAACAAGGAAAGAGACATAGCTTTATCCTCTTCTGAGCAAGAATCGTGATTCTTCTGAGACTCTCAAGAAGGAAATGTTACAGTTGGGCCAAACATTTCACAGAGTCACTGCCAGCTCACACAGCATCTTTATGTATCCAGGGGCTGACTCAGTAGTTAAGAGCTCTTGCTGCTCTTGCAGAGGACCTGAGTTTGTTTGTTTCCAGCATCCACAGTGGCTAGCTCACAATCACTCGTATTTCCAGCTCCAGGGGATTCAATCCCTTCTTCTGGCATCCATAGACCTCCAAAGACACCCACCCCCCACCACCACCCCCCCACACACGCCTGTGCACACGCACACAGCGGGCACACACAGGCACATATATACACATAAACCGGGGTAAAGGCATTCACTATCAGATGCCTTTGTGAAAGCAGGGTAATAATATTTTCTTCCTTTGAGTCAATGTAGCTCCACATCAGGGCTCCCAGTTTAGCAAGTAGCCAGTAGCTCCTGCTTATCCTCATGACCAGTTGCCCTTTTGAAGCAGGTATTAATAGGAAGAGTCAAAGCAGGTCAGAGGTCACTGAGGGACTCAAGCCCTTGAAGGGATAACATCAAGCTGAGTAACTGGAGAGGCCATAACCAGGACCTTGTGGATAGATATTCTGTCTTGTAAAGAAGAGAAAACACTTTGCCATCATTTTGTTCTTGAGCTGGTGCCCCATACAGCCCAGGCTAACCTGGAACTCCCTCTATAATCAAGGTTCCTATTGAATTTGGGTGGGTTTCCTGCTTCTGCCTCTCAAGTGCTGGGGTTAAGGCATGTATCACCATGGCTGGCAAAAGAATGCACTAAAAAAAACCCAATATTTTTAAAGAGACTCAAGTTGAGATGGAAAAAGAGTTATCAGATTAAGGGTTCTGGGGAATGAACTTGAGTTCTCTACAAGAGTAGCTAATAACTGCTGAATTATCTTTCCAGCCCCCAACAGGCCATCTTAAATATAAACATTTCATCCATTCATGGTGACACACATCTCTAATTCAAATACTTGGGAGGCCAAGCTAGTAGTATTGTGAGTTGGAGTTCGATTTGAGCCACGAAAAAGAAAGAAAGAAAGAAAGAAAGAAAGAAAGAAAGAAAGAAAGAAAGAAAGAAAGGAAGGAAGAAAGAAAGAAAAGAAAAGAAGAAAACAGAAGAAAAGAGAAGAAAAAAAAAAGCTCACCTCTTCAAATGTGAAAGTGAATCTGCAAGGAGGGAGGAGAAGCACCCCACTTAGGCAAGGTGCAAAGTCAAAGCAAGAGCAAACACTGACAACTCTGCTGTAGCCAAAAAACCCGCCAATGAGGAGAGTCTCAAATGGATCAAAACTAACAAGGACACAGAACTGTCACACACACACACACACACACACACACACACACACACACACACACACACACAAAATCAAGTAAGAAAAATGTAAGCACTTGTACTGGCTGGTTTTGTGTGTCAACTTGACACAAGTTGGAGTTATCACAGAGAAAGGAGCCTCAGTTGAGGAAATGCCTCCATGAGATCTAGCTATAAGGCATTTTCTCAATTAGTGATCAAGGATGGGAGGTGGTGCCTCCCTGTGGCTCATTGTGGGTGGTGCCGTCCCTGGACTGGTAGTCCTGGGTTCTATAAGAAAGCAAGCTGAGCAAGCCAGGGGAAGCAATCCAGTAAATAACATCCCTCCATGGCCTCTGCATCAGCTCCTGCCTCCAGGTTCCTCCCCTGTGAGAGTTCCTGTGCTGACTTCCTTTGGTGATGAAAAGCAATGTAGAAGTGTAAGCTGAATAAACCCTTTCCTCCCCAACTTGCTTCTTGGTCATGATGTTTTGTGCAGGAATAGAAGCCCTGACTAAGACAGCACTTTAAAAGCTCAAGTTACCAAATAAGAATTCACTGATTCGCTGTGTTGTATTAATTGAGAAACACAACCCTAGGGTGTCTAGTCCCAGATAAAACGAGATCCCCTTTTCCTTCTAACTACAGAGAAAATCACTGTGTGTAATCTATAGCCAGCACATGGAGATTCTAAACACTGCAGAGAGCAAAGGGCAAAGACCTTCAGGATCAGGGTGATGAATATGTACATTATTTTCTAAATACTCCAGACAAAGCACTAAAGAAACCAAGCAGGAAGTACAAGCCAGGGGAGGAGGGTGAGAAGAGAAGAGACACATGGAGACAGAGAGACAGAAAGATAGGTCTTGATCTCTGTAGCAAAGACATAGGAGAGGAAGCCTGACCAGACAGAATGGTTGCTCACAATACCGGTATTCCAGCCAAGTACCATGGGGAAAGTGGCCCACAACCCTCTGTTGTCAAACATTTTCTAAGCAATCTGTATTATTTAGTTTAATAGCCTAGGAATTATATGAAATTATAATTTCTGTTTATTTTATTTTTGTTTTTATTTTATGTATGTGGTTTTTGTACTTGATCATAAGGGCAGAGATACAGATGTACATGGCTTCTTGTGTATGTGGAGGCCCAAGGACAACGATGGGTATCTTCCTCTTCTTCTTCACCTGAGTTTTTGATACAGAGTCTCACTCTCTAGCCATAGCTGGCCTGAAGCTCACTATATAATATAGACCAGGATGACATCAAATACAAAGAGATTTGCCTGTCTCCGCCTCTTGAATACTGGGATTAAAGAGGTGGCCACTATACTCTGCCCATTCATTGTTTTTCTTTCTTTCCTTTTTTTCTTCCCCCTCCCCCCCTCCTCCTCCTCCTCCTTCTTGTTCTTCTTGTTCTTGTTCTTCTTGTTCTTGTTCTTCTTGTTCTTGTTCTTGTTCTTCTTCTTCTTCTTGTTCTTCTTGTTCTTGTTCTTCTTGTTCTTCTTCTTGTTCTTGTTCTTCTTGTTCTTGTTCTTCTTCTTCTTGTTCTTCTTCTTCTTCTTCTTCTTCTTCTTCTTCTTCTTCTTCTTCTTCTTCTTCTTCTTCTTCTTCTTCTTCTTCTTCTTCTTCTTCTTTTCTAAGAGACAGGGTCTCACTATGTAGTCCAGACTATCCTGAAACTCAGTATGTAGACCAGACTGGCCTTGAGCTCATGAAGATCCACCTCCTTCTGCCTCTGAAACTGGGACTAAAAGCATGCCATTGGGAGTCACCAAGCTCCAGTGAGTATATGTGCAACACAAATTGGACTTGGTATATATTTTTTTCTCCTTTTTTAAGGGAGGAGGTCACATAGGTGGGGGCTGGGCATGGAAAGACTGGGGTATGAATGTGATTAGGGTTTATTATATTCAACTTCCAAGTAATCAATGAAAGTATGTTTTTTAAAAAGCATGCACCACCACACCCAGATTATTCGCCTTATTTTTTGAGGCAGGGTCTCTGACCTAACCTGGGCCCCATTTAAGCAGCTAGGCTCTGGGACCAATAGGCTTTCTGAAACTCTTTGTCTCCAACTCCCCTATCCCATCTCCCTCTCTGGTGTCACAGATCTGAGCCACCACATCTGGCTTTTCCCATGAGTTCTGGGAATTCAAACTCTGGACCTTATGCTTGGTCAGCAGGTGCCTTATCAACTGGGCCATCTCTCTATCTTACAGATAATGCTAATGCCAATATCACCAAGGCCACTCAACTAGTAAGCTCCTTTGGCTATCCACTGGAGGATACTAAAATACAAATCCAGTGAACCATCCGAGGAGAGAGAGTAAGTACATCCTCTAGGCAGAGAACAAACTCAACTGTGTGGTATGTGTTTTCAATATGCTATTGATTATCACAAAATTACAACAAACAGGTATTGTGGCGTCCAGCTTGCAGATGAAGAGACTCAGCAAGGTTAAGCAATTTGCTCAAGATAACCCAGCCAGTGGGCAATGGGGTCACAATTTAAATTGGTTCTCACATGGCACCCTGATAGATCAACAGGCTAGAATGGCCTTGGAGCGTATTCCAACAGTATTTTCTCTGTCACATTAGCTGCCCTGTAATGACCCAGAAAGCAAGACCTTTAAGAAGGTGCTAGAGAAATGGCTCAGTGGTTAAGAGCACACAGTGCTCTTCCAGAAGACTGGAGGTTTGTTCCCAGCACCCATGACACAGGGCTCACAGGTACCTGTAACTCTTGTTCCGGGGGCTCTTACATGCACATGTAAATCACATAAATAAAAATAAGTAAATAAATCTTAAAAAGGAAAAGAAAGAGAAAGGAAGGGAAGAAGGGAGGAAGGGAGGGAAGGAATGAGGGAGGGAAGAAGGGAGGGAGGGAGGAAGGAAGAAAGGAAGGAAGGAAGGAAGGAAGGAAGGAAGGAAGGAAGGAAGGAAACCCTTAGAGAAAAGGCCCTGTCCTGCTCACTGGGTTTGTCAGTCCACGTCTGAGTGTCTCCATTATCAAAGAGAACAGAGCCACAGCCGGATTTCTCTAATTTTGGTATGGAGGAGACAAGTACAAACCTGTATGGGAAAAGATGAGAGTGTGGGCTGGTTCTCCCCCTTAACTCTAAGTTCTGAGAGCTGGGCCCAGGGAATGACATCCTCCACCCCCTACCCCCAAATCAAAGACATAAACAAGCAGGGCAAGCTGAATGGGGGAGCAGGGCTGAGGTATTTCTCTTTAACCCTAAGTTCTGAGAGCTGGGCCCAGGGAGTCCCCCACCCAGGGACCATTCTCGCAGTGTTCTCTCCTATCTCCTGTGTATGGCAGAAGAAAGGAGAATGACCTAGATTTTCTTAAAAACAAGGCTTTGTTCATGTTTTGCCACGATGTACTGTGACACTGTGTTTCAGCCTGTTCTTTGAATCAGAGGAATGTTCTGGAAAGGATCTGGGCTGCTGGGTCAGACATGGCTTGAATGTCAACTTGAGCCCTTTCTAGCTTTGTGTCCTTGGATAGATGTAGGCTCAGTCATTTTCGTCATAACACAGAGAGAATGCAGACCTCGACAGTGCTCTGAGGATTTAGGAGGGTGAAGCACACACCCTGTGCCCAGGGGCTTTCACTAAATGACAGCTTTTATTTTACTTCTTTTCAAACTCCCGGGTCCTCAGCACCCTTGTCTGCCTTGCACGGTCTGTAAAGCTCGGGTCTTTCCCTTTCCCTTCTCGGGCTCTTTTCAAAGCATATTTACAAAGGTATTCAAAGAGATGATACTTCTTGCAAATCAAATATTAATGGCTCCATAGTAAAAGTGTCGGTTCATGAAAGACCACACATTTATCAACAACAGTGAAGACAGGTTTTCAAAATGTCGGCACTGCTCAGTCAGTGGTACATGTGCTGATTGGCTTGAAAACAAATAGCAAGTGCTCACAAAGTTGACAAAATAACATATGCGCTGAACGTTCAGCTTCACTAAAACCGCTTTGTGTCTCCTCCCCAAAGAATAAGAGTGTTTTTATGAGCTTTGTGTTGCCAGACAAAGACAGTTTTCCTTTACAGACTTTGAGTCTTAAGAACCTGTAGCTATGGGGCTCGAGAGATGGCTCAGTGGCTAAGAACATTGGCTGCTCTTCCAGAGGACCTGGGTTCAATTCCCAGCACCCACATAGCAGCTTGCAACTGTCTGTAACTCCTGTTCCAGAGGATCTGACACCCTCCCACAAAGATACATGCAGTCAAAGCACCAACACACATAAAAATAAATTTAAAAACAAGCTCCCCCCCCACACACAAAGAACCTATAGGTAGACAAGTCATAGCTGCTAGTGCAAACCTACTATTGCTATTCTGTTAAGTGGACATAGTATGAAACTGATTCCTAATGAGTTATCATTATACCCATCTCTCAACAGTCACCAGGGAAGCAGATGGCGACTAACATAGAGAATAAGAGATCGCAAAGTGCTCAGCCCTACGTAGGACATCTAGAACATTCCCCCTCCTCCAACGCTCAGGGATTATTACTATGGAAGAGGTGACAGAAAGACTGTAAAATCTAGAGGCGGTGCATGACTCTAATGAACAGTGTTTTCCAGATACTAACAGGGCAGCTGTACACAGGAGTTCACCCCTGTTGTGACAGCAAGAACAACAGCTGCACAAGTCCAAGCTGTACAGATCCCAGCATGGCATAAAGTCCTACCACGGGCAAAGAAACTGCTGGCAATTGATAGCTTGGGCAAGAGGGTGGGTCAGTTTTCTTTAAGGGTGTGACCCCTGGTAGACCAACCACACTCCGGGGGGATGGCCCACACCCTGGAATGTTTGGGCACTCACTGGACTTTTCCAAAAGGGAGAAGAGAATGTGAGGTCAGGTTGGTAGGGACAGATCTGGGAGGAGTCAGGGGCAGGAGGATGAAAACGATCAAAGTATGTTGTATGAAATTATAAAAAATTAAAATATCTAATTAAAAATTAGCAATACTTTGTGCCTCATCCTGGAGATATTGTTACCACCTAACTTTCCAGAATTCAGGCAATATCAGACTATGCTTTCCTGGAGGCTAAAGTAGTGGCAGATTTTCCTATAATGGACCAGGTTTTTCTTGCTATTTCTCATGAAGCTTAATGGGAGAACATTTCAGAGCATATGCTACTGTATCAACGGATACTAATTTCTCCATTAGTGTAGCTCCCAGGGAATTTCAGCCTAAGCCTAACACGCGCAGCCGTTTGGGAATCAGAAATAGCTACTTACAGCCCCACCCCTGCCCAGGAGTCTGTTGTTTAGTCTTCCCCTCCTCCATCAATCCAACCAGGAAGAGCAGGATAGTCAGAGATGGTTGGTCCACAGCTGAACTGCAGTCCTTTAAGGCACACCACTTGGATGTCCTTCAGAGCCCTTGTGCAGGCGGCTTCTCCTTTGGCTTTCATGACACCCCTCTGCACTCTTACCACACATTGAATACTAAACTGACATTTGAGTGTAGACAGAGGCAAGGATGAGCCATACCCCGCATGCTGAGCCCGACCTCACACTGTGTGTATAGAGGCTTGGCTGGGGCTAGGAATTGCTTAGCATTGTTGGTGGGAATCAAGGTGTGGACCAAAGTAAGAACGTGCAGGCTTATTTATTTAAGTAAAATTGCCTCAGTGCTTCTGAACTAGCAAGGCACTGTGTTAGCTCACTGAACTAGCAAGGCACTGTGCTAGCTCACTGAAATAGCAAGGCACTGGGGCTAGCTCACTGAGGTGGAGCAGTGTCCAGAGAGGAGACTGGGGTGTGTGGAAACTCGGCCTCTGGTAAAGGTCACTAAGTGCTAGCTGCTGTCACTGGGAGGTGAGACGGAGGACACGGAGACCAATTAGACATCGCTCTGACCTTTCAAAAGCTGCAATGAGAAATACAATGTGTGTTTTCAGGTAGCTGTCCCAGAAGGCAGAATACAGCCATTGTTATCAGTGGGACAGCAGAACCGTGGCCAAACCACAGACGAGGCTCCCAGATTGTGGGAGCTAATTCACCCTGTTACTATGGGACATGTTCGGTTTTCAAAGGCAACATGTCAATACTCAAAACCTATCGGGCATGTGCATGCTAACAGCTCCGGGGACTTCACCATTTCAACACTGGATCACGGCCCTCTTTCTGATGTCTCTGCCAAGCTGGGTTTTCATTGATTCTTATAATAGAATGGGACAGGATGCCAACCAAACTCTAGGACTTAAGAAGGTATAGTCCTCTGACAGACTCACCATCCCATTAGTAAATGGCTGGGGTGACTTTAAAATGAGATAAAACAGGCTGAAGAGATGGTTCAGCAGTTAAGAGCAGGTTGTAGAGGTCCCTGGCTCCATTCCAAACAACCTGTAACTCCAGCCCTGAGAGACGCCTGCACTCGTGTGCACACACCACACATGTACTCATAATTTTTTTAAATAAGTAAAAATGAGATAAAACAATGTTTTCAATGCTTAATATATGAAATTATTCATTATTCATTTTTACTTGGAGATTCTGTGAGGTACTCTTGGGATTTCAAGGAAAGAAGAGACCCCATGTGAGATGGGATGCCCAGGATTGAGAAGATAGGATGTGCCAGGCGGTGGTGGCGCACGCCTTTAATCCCAGCACTTGGGAGGCAGAGGCAGGTGGATTTCTGAGTTTGAGGCCAGCCTGGTCTACAGAGTGAGTTCCAGGACAGCCAGGGCTACACAGAAAAACCCTGTCTTGAAAAAGAAAAAAAAAAAGAGAGAGAGAGAGAGAGAGAGAGAGAGAGAGAGAGAGAGAGAAGATAGTATGCTTTGACAAGGACAGAAATGAACATTTGAGGCACCTGGATGTGGTGACACACACACTTAGAATTCCAGTACATGGGATGTGGAGGCAGGAGGGCAACTTCAGCCACATAGCAAGTTTGGGGCCATCCTGGGCTACATGTCACAAACAAACAATAAAAACAGAAAAAGATTTAAGGCAGGTGACTGAGTGAGATACAGAGCAGCATAGAACCTCTCCCCTGAGAACTCCAAGGCCTTACTAAGTTGGAGACTCCAGAACTGTTGGGGTTCACATGAGGGACAGAGCCCCCATTCTCTTACTATGAGAAGGGATCAAGAGGCACAGGTTCTGAAAACACCTCTCCTGCAGCTGTAACAGACAGACCCTTGGCCTCCTGTACTGCAGTGCTGGGGTTGGATCCCTTCTCTACAGTGACTTAAACATGAAACAAAAACAAAAAACAATGATCAATACAAAAAAAGGGGTTTTGAACGGAGTCTGCTTTTGAGCATCTGTGAGCAGCGCTTTCTAGTCAGACAGGTGGAGAGCCCCTTCTTTGTTACTATAAATGAGAACACTGAGCACACAGCCATGGCCGCCTGGAATCTCAGTCCTTTCATTAAGCGGCTGGTGTAATGGCTCTGTGGTTACCAGACTTGTTCTTGCAGAGAACCAAAGAGTGGCTCATGACCATCTATAGCACGCACGTGCACGCGCGCGCGTGCGCACACACACACACACACACGCACACGCACACACGCACACACACACGCACACACACACAGGTGTTTTGGTCTATTTAAGAGCTAGCATCCAATGACCTCTTTCATCTTCTCCAATCCATCAGCACTCATACTTTTTCAGGGCGATCATTTGCCCCAGTAGGACTTTACCCTTCAAAACTTTCACCCCCAGCATGTCTTTTTATCCTCATAAGAAATCTGAAAGGCAGAGGAGAGTGGTGATATTGTTCCCATTATACAGATGAACAAAGCGAGACCTGGAGAAACTGACTTCCAAAAAACGTGCCTACTCTCTCCACCAGTCAATGAGTACTTTATGAAATACTATTCTAATGAAGCAGAAAAGAGTGGGCAGGCCATGAGAGAAGTGTTTCTCCAATAAGCAAACATGGTTCTCACTTAAGAGTTTGGATGTGGAATGTGCCCCTGTGTTTGGACTGTGGAAAGTGGCACTATTAGGAGGTGTGGCTTTGTTGGAGGAAGTGTGTCACTGTGGGGGTGAGTTTTGATGCCCTATGTCCAAGCTCCACCCAGTGTGGAAAGAGAGTCTTCCCCTGGCTGCCTTTGGAAAACACAGTTGTCTCTTTCTGGCTCCCTTTGGATCAAGGTGTAGAACTCAAGATGTAGACATGCTTCTCCAGTGCTGTGCCTGCCTAGACCTGCCTAGACCTGCCATGCTTCCTGACATGATGATAACGGACTGAACCTCTGAAACTGTAAGCCAGCCCCAATTCAAAGTTTGCTTTCATAAGAGTTGTCTTGGTCATGGTATCTCTCCACAGCAATGAAACCCAAACTAAGACAGCCCCAAAGGCTCACGTGTTTGAACACTTGGATGCCTGCTGGTTGTAGCCTTCTGAGAGGTTGTGAGTCCTTTTAGACTCACTGGCAGATAGGAGGTTGCAGGGGTAGGGCTTAAATTTTACAGGCCAACTCTGCTCCTGACCTGAGCTACTGCATCCTAGTTACAAGCTCCCACTGTCACAAATGAGTCACCAGTTACCATGAATCCCCCACCGTGGTGGACTGTATCCCCTGAACCATGAGCTGGAATAAATTCTTCATCCCTCAGATTGATTTTATCAGATATTGGCCACAGCAGCCAGAAACCCCAACTACTACATATAACAGTGGCACCAGCTGGTATAACCCATTAGAGGGTGTGAAGGTTTGAAAGAATGGTGCCCATAGGCTCTGTCTTAATTAGGGTTTTACTGCTGGGAACAGACACCATGACCAAGGCAACTCTCATAAGGACAATGTTTAATTGGGGCTGGCTTACAGGGTCAGAGGTTCAGTCCATTATCATCAAGGTGGGAACATGACGGCATCCAGGCAGGCATGGTGCAGGGGGAGCTGAGAGTTCTGCATCTTCATCTGAAGGCTGCTAGCAGAATACTGACTTCCAGACAGCTAGGATGAGGGTCTTAAAGCCCACGCCCCCAGTGACACACCTACTTCAACAAGACCACACCAATTCCAACACCAGTACTTGGGAGGCAGAGGCAGGTGGATTTCTGAATTTGAGGCCAGCCTGGTCTACAGAGTGAGTTCCAGGATAGCCAGGGTTACACAGGAAAACCCTGTCTCAAAACAAACAAACAAACAAACAAACAAAAAACTCAAACAAACAAAAAACTTGCCTTGGTCATGGTGTCTCCTCACAGAAGTAGAACAGTCACTAAATCAAAAGAGTGTAATGAAGAAGCATAGAAAAGAGTATATGTAGGTCTCAAAGGATTCTATTTCCTGAAGTGCTTGGGAAATTAGCCAGTTTCCAGAAGTATGAAGAGTCATAGGAGATAGTTTTCCTGTGGTAAATTTTCCCAACCCATAGACTCTCCTAATGTGACTTGACATTCTCCGTGAGCTGAAGAGATGTCTCCATCTCTCCCTCATATATCTAAGCAGTCTCATGGATACATTATGAAGCTGTGTGACCTCCATGCCCAGGCCAGGGAAGGCAAGCCACCTTCTGACTGGTGTCCCAAGGGTCTGTCACTCTAGGAGCCTGACCAGTGCTATGAGATACAGGTCAGTCTCTCCAGAGAGCTAGCATGGGAGGCCACCCTTCAACTCAGTTCAAGTCCCAAGCCCCTGTCAGCATGTGAGTGAACACACTTGCCAATCAGTACAGAGCTGGCTTTTGAAAGAGTCTTGATTGACGGTGTTTGCCATTTTTCATGCTGTTTGGAACTAACTGGTTTCAAGTCTTAAAGTTCCCACCAAGAGGAATTTAGGATAGATGCACACTGGCTCTCTAAAGGCAGGGTGAGCCAGGTTCCACCCCAGACTTCTGATTAGAGCTTCCAGATATCAAGTTGCCACTGACCCGAGTCCTCCAGGCCGAGGACCTGGATACCACATAATGGATTCAAGCCTCCTCCCATTGTGCTCTGTCCAAATCACATCCCCCTGGGATGCTTATTTCATGATAGTTTGGAGACTAGCATTAAACTAGTCAGTGGACTCCGGTGAGTCAAAGGTCAGAGGGCACTCTGTATGCTCTCTACTTTGTGCACAGGAGTTTAAGAGCACCTTGATGAAGTTACTATACTCTTAAATCAATCGATTTATGATAGCCAAAATGAAAGGATCAACAACAAATACGTAGAAAAACAATCAGAGCCGACAAGATCACTCTGCCAGAAAAAGGTGCCTGCCGCTAAGCCTGACAACCTGAGTTCCGTCCCCAGGACAAGACCTACATATGTGCAACGTTGTTTTTCAAATGGATGATTGTAATATTTCAAAATGTTCTTTCATAGAGATATGTTATAGATTTAACCGTCCAACTATTTCTTTTCCACGTTTCCCTAAACAACACTGTGATGAGCATCTTTGTGAGTAAGTCAACAACTGCTCTCCTGGTTATTTTGGAATAGATTCTAAAGGTGGAATTCCAGAGTCAAGGACCTGTCAGCTGGGCGATGGTGGCTCACACCTGTGGTCTACAAATGGAGTTCCGGGACAGTCAGGGCTACACAGAGAAACCCTGCCCCCCACCCCCAAAAAAAAAGAAAAAAGGAAAAAAATGACCTGTTCATTTAAAGTCTGTTCCAATAGGGATATATAAGTGTATTGTTCACTTCATCTTGGACAAGCAGAGCATTATAGTTTAGAAAGTGTGGTTAATTAAGTAGGGAAGCTGGGTGGTGGTGGCGCACGCCTTTAATCTCAGCACTTGAGAGGCAGAGACAGGCGGATTTCTGAGTTCAAGACCAGCCTGGTCTACAGAGGGAGTTCAAGGACAGCCAGGGCTACACAGAAACATCCTGTCTCAAGAAAAAAAAAAACAACAAACAAACAAAAATTAAGTAGCGACAAGTGCTTACTCATCAATTTAATTTTTATTTATATATGTTTGATTACCAGCATGTGTTTTTATGTGTTTATTAGATAGTTGTAATTCTTTTAAAATTTTATTTTATATACTATTTGTATTTGGTGCATGCCTGCCTGCATGTGTGTGTGGGTGTGTGTAGGATCCTGCCACAGTGTGATGTAGAGGTGAGAAGACAACTTCTGTGGAAGACGCTGGCTCTTCACAGTGGAATCAGGGGATCAAATGCGGGCTCTGAGGCTCTCTCAGCTGGTGCTTTTAGCAGCTGAGCAATCTCGCCAGCCCAATAGCTGAAATTCTTATATAAATTATGTATGTAAGTGTGTAGTCTATCCAGGAAGCCGAGAGCAAAAAAAAAAGAAAAAAAAAAAAAAGAAGAAGAAGAAGAAGCAGTCAGGAATAACGGTAGTACTTCATCACTGACTGCTGACTGTTAGGTGGTACTGCATCACTGACAGCTGACTGTTAGGTGGTACTGCATCACTGACAGCTGACTGTTAGGCAGGTGGTACTGCATCACTGACAGCTGACTGTTAGGTAGGTGATACTGCATCACTGACAGCTGACTGTTAGGCAGGTGGTACTGCATCACTGACAGCTGACTGTTAGGCAGGTGGTACTGCATCACTGACAGCTGACTGTTAGGCAGGTGGTACTGCATCACTGACAGCTGACTGTTAGGTAGGTGATACTGCATCACTGACAGCTGACTGTTAGGCAGGTGGTACTGCATCAGTGACAGCTGACTGTTAGGCAGGTGGTACTGCATCAGTGACAGCTGACTGTTAGGTAGGTGGTACTGCATCACTGACAGCTGACTGTTAGGCAGGTGGTACTGCATCACTGACAGCTGACTGTTAGGCAGGTGGTACTGCATCACTGACAGCTGACTGTTAGGCAGATGGTACTGCATCACTGACAGCTGACTGTTAGGTAGGTGGTACTGCATCACTGACAGCTGACTGTTAGGCAGGTGATACTGCATCACTGACAGCTGACTGTTAGGTAGGTGGTACTGCATCACTGACAGCTGACTGTTAGGCAGGTGGTACTGCATCACTGACAGCTGACTGTTAGGTAGGTGATACTGCATCACTGACAGCTGACTGTTAGGTAGGTGGTACTGCATCACTGACAGCTGACTGTTAGGTAGGTGGTACTGCATCACTGACAGCTGACTGTTAGGTGGTACTACATCACTGACAGCTGACTGTTAGGTAGGTGGTACTGCATCAGTGACAGCTGACTGTTAGGTAAGTGATACTGCATCACTGACAGCTGACTGTTAGGTGGGTGGTACTGCATCACTGACAGCTGACTGTTAGGTAGGTGATACTGCATCACTGACAGCTGACTGTTAGGTGGTACTGCATCACTGACAGCTGACTGTTAGGCGGGTGGTACTGCATCACTGACAGCTGACTGTTAGGTAGGTGGTACTGCATCACTGACAGCTGACTGTTAGGTGGGTGGTACTGCATCACTGACAGCTGACTGTTAGGTGGGTGGTACTGCATCACTGACAGCTGACTGTTAGGCGGGTGGTACTGCATCACTGACAGCTGACTGTTAGGCGGGTGGTACTGCATCACTGACAGCTGACTGTTAGGCGGGTGGTACTGCATCACTGACAGCTGACTGTTAGGTAGGTGATACTGCATCACTGACAGCTGACTGTTAGGTGGGTGGTACTGCATCACTGACAGCTGACTGTTAGGTAGGTGATACTGCATCACTGACAGCTGACTGTTAGGTGGTACTGCATCACTGACAGCTGACTGTTAGGTGGGTGGTACTGCATCACTGACAGCTGACTGTTAGGTACGTGGTACTGCATCACTGACAGCTGACTGTTAGGTAGGTGGTACTGCATCACTGACAGCTGACTGTTAGGCGGGAGGTACTGCATCACTGACAGCTGACTGTTAGGTAGGTGATACTGCATCACTGACAGCTGACTGTTAGGTGGTACTGCATCACTGACAGCTGACTGTTAGGCAGGTGGTACTGCATCACTGACAGCTGACTGTTAGGCAGGTGGTACTGCATCACTGACAGCTGACTGTTAGGTAGGTGATACTGCATCACTGACAGCTGACTGTTAGGTAGGTGGTACTGCATCACTGACAGCTGACTGTTAGGCAGGTGATACTGCATCACTGACAGCTGACTGTTAGGCAGGTGGTACTGCATCACTGACAGCTGACTGTTAGGCAGGTGGTACTGCATCACTGACAGCTGACTGTTAGGCAGGTGGTACTGCATCACTGACAGCTGACTGTTAGGTAGGTGGTACTGCATCACTGACAGCTGACTGTTAGGTAGGTGGTACTGCATCACTGACAGCTGACTGTTAGGTGGTACTGCATCACTGACAGCTGACTGTTAGGCGGGTGGTACTGCATCACTGACAGCTGACTGTTAGGTGGTGCTGCATCACTGACAGCTGACTGTTAGGTAGGTGGTACTGCATCACTGACAGCTGACTGTTAGGCAGGTGGTACTGCATCACTGACAGCTGACTGTTAGGCAGGTGGTACTGCATCAGTGACAGCTGACTGTTAGGTAGGTGATACTGCATCACTGACAGCTGACTGTTAGGCAGGTGGTACTGCATCACTGACAGCTGACTGTTAGGTAGGTGATACTGCATCACTGACAGCTGACTGTTAGGTAGGTGGTACTGCATCAGTGACAGCTGACTGTTAGGCAGGTGGTACTGCATCACTGACAGCCACTGTTAGGTAGGTGATACTGCATCACTGACAGCTGACTGTTAGGCAGGTGGTACTGCATCACTGACAGCTGACTGTTAGGTAGGTGGTACTGCATCACTGACAGCTGACTGTTAGGTGGTACTGCATCACTGACAGCTGACTGTTAGGCAGGTGGTACTGCATCACTGACAGCTGACTGTTAGGTGGTACTGCATCACTGACAGCTGACTGTTAGGTGGTACTGCATCACTGACAGCTGACTGTTAGGTAGGTGGTACTACATCACTGACAGCTGACTGTTAGGTAGGTGGTACTGTATCACTGACAGCTGACTGTTAGGTGGTACTGCATCACTGACAGCTGACTGTTAGGCAGGTGGTACTGCATCAGTGACAGCTGACTGTTAGGTAGGTGATACTGCATCACTGACAGCTGACTGTTAGGCAGGTGGTACTGCATCACTGACAGCCACTGTTAGGTAGGTAGTGATTATCACTGACTGTTAGACAGGCTTCAGAAATCTGTGTATCAGTTACTTCCTTCTGCTGATTAACACCAGAATCAGGGTGACTTATAGAAGGGAGGGTTTATTTGATGACATATGGTTCCAGAGGGGTCAATAATGGCAGGGAATTGTGGCAGGAAGCAAGCATAGCAACCAGAGCTGAAAGCTGAGGGCTCACATCCTGGACCACAAGCAGGAAACAGAAAGAGTAAATTTAAAGTGGCGCCAGCCTCCAGTGACATGCTTCCTCTAACAAGACCATAGCTCCTAAATCTCCCAAGCAGCACCACCAGACTATGGGGACATTTCTCATTCATTGGATAACAAAGTGGCCTGCATAATATTATTGCTGTCAAATTTTAGGTTACTCAGGAAACACCCTCACATTTGTTATGGTGGTTGTCTATAAGTATCTAACATTGTTTTTCTCCATGGAGCAACAGGGAGAAACAACCAAAAGGTGGCTGAACAACTTCCTGCATGTTAAAATCAGCAGGCTTCCATGGACTCAAACTCAGAAATCAGCCTGCCTCTGCCTCCCAAGTGCTAGGATTAAAGGCACACGCTACCACTGCCCATGTGGAGGCTTTTCATATTCAAACCATAGCACTCCTGGCCCCTTTGCTGGATCTCACACAGAGATCCACCTAAGGTTACACAGACTCTCTCAGGCCTGGGTGTGGTGGCCCATGCCTTTAATCCCATCATTTGGGAGGCAGAGGCAGGTGGATCTCTGTGAGTTCAAGGCCAGCCTGGTCTACAATAGCAAGTCCAGGACATCCAGGCCTTGTTACACAGAGAAACCCTGTCTCATTAAACCAAAAGAAGAGGAGGATGAGGGAGAGAAAAAGGAAAGATGAAAAGAAGGATGGAAGGAAGGAAGTCCTTCAGGTAAGGCCTGGCTGGAGGAATCAGGTGGCTGGTGACAGGTGTATTACTATTATCCCTGGTAGTGAATAGAACACCCACCCCCCGCCACATGTTCCATGAAGTCTGAGTGCATGGGACCAAAATTCTATGTCCGAAGCTTTTGAAACTGAACCACATTAAATCCTTGTTCCTATAAACTACCCATGTCAGATACTGTGATTAGGGGCACAAAAAAAGCAACTGCTATAAAAGGCACTGGAGTAGCTTTGGGCTGGACTTGGAAGGTCAGCTTGCTGTTATTCTGTCTCTAACTGCTGGTTCACTTGTTCTGGAATCTGGAGCAGCCTTGAATGTCTCAAGGATTTCTCCATCACTTTACAAATAGGATAACTAAGATTCTTGAGGCAGAAGGTACTTAGATAAACATTTTTCTGTTTCCAGGGAAACAATTTTGTTCAGGGAGGGGTAAATTATGGCCATAAGTCTGCACCAGCCACTTAAGAATAGAGAGTACCTGGACAACAAAGGTGTAACTGCGGCCCTTGTCCAAGGAGATCCACTCAGTCATTGTTGAGGTCAGTTCTGAGCTCTGATGTCTTGTGGTCATTTCTGGGAAGTTCATCTGTACATTCTAGGCAGAGACTGATTCCACAGACCATAGCCTCTGGAGAATCTAGTCTGTGGGTAGCTGAACATAGCTGCTGTCAATAACCAGAAAACAAACCCTGCTTGCCTAATGGCATATTGGTGGCTCCACCTTTGTGATGTATGACATAAAGTTTTGGTTTGCTCACAGATAGCCTTGAAACTTTAAAATATGGGCCAAAGTAACAAAAAGAGACTGTTCGGCTAACCCAGAGAAGAGCTGTGGAGATTGGCTGGGGGGGGGGGGCAGGACAGGGGGTGCACACAGGGACATCCCTAACTGAGGTTGCTTCACTGTATTATGGGATAGTGTCCTCTGTTAAAGGCTTTGTTTAGACAGAGAGGATCAATCAGACATAAGAGGAAGGAAATGGTTGTTCTTAGCTCTCTGGAAGCCCATGTGACATAAGGCACTTTAAGATTGTTCTATAGAGAAGATAGAGGGGAGACACTGAGAGTGATGAGCATGTCATTTGGGAGAGGCTCATGAATACAAGACAGATTGTGCATGTCACAGGATGAGAGCAACACCTGCTTTCTTTACCATTATAGTCCAAGTGGTAACAATGTGGCTGGCAATCCCATTTTCTTGTTTTGTTTTGTTTGTTTGTTTGTTTGAGACAGAGTCTCTCTGTATAGCCCTGGCTGTCCTGAAACTCATTCTGTAGACCAGGCTGGCCTCCAACTCAGAAATCTGCCTGCCTCTGCCTCCCAAGTGCTGGGATTAAAGGCATATGCCACCACTGCCCGGCAATCTGGTTTTCTTAATGGATGAACTAAGAATGAATGGATGAATGAATGAATGAATGAATGAGTTCCTCAAAGGTTTTCCAAGCTGGGAGATAGGGTTAGAGCTGTGTTTTTTAGGCATTCTGGCATTAGTACATATGCCTAGGGGGAGAGTGAATACTGGGAGGATGTGGCTGGGAAACAGATCTGGGGTGAGTGGAAAGGAGACCACTAGGTATTCAGCCAGGCTTTCAGGTTTTCAAGTGAGGATGCCTTTGATGAGGCACATGTAGAGAGTCTTAGCTTTCCTCCTGGGTGTCAAGCTCAGACATCTCACACCAAGACTCCCTGGACAGGAGATCTGCTGAGGAGCTCCTCTCCCAGGCAAGCAGAGGTCAGAAAGGCGCTCGGTCATGTTGCCTCCTCTCCTAGACTAGCAACAGTGGTGGTGCCTGACCTTGTACCACTGACAGCAAGACTGGCCCTGATCAAATGGCATCATATCCAGCTCTACTCAAATTTGGGACTTCTTGATTGCCACATCTCCTTAGGCAGTCATAAAGTATCATCAATTATACCACTGAACTATGAGTTATGGTCAGTCCACCATACCCCATTAACCCTGATATAGGTCTTTACTGCTTGGCTGAAGAGAACAACTTCTGGCTGGTCTCCTCACTTGTCACCCCAACTCTCCTCCAGGGAGTGATCATAAATCTGACTCACAGTTGTGTCTGTACTAAAAATAAGGTAGAAGGTAAGAACTAACACCAGAGCTACCTCGTACACTGTGGGACAAACATTCTCTCACGCACACATAGTAACAGTGACAATAGTAATAGTAAAACTGTAAAAGTCCAAAAGATGAAAAATAATTTATTGAGCCAAAATAAGACAAGACTTTAAAACAGGTCTGACATGGGACTGGAGAGTTGGCTCGGTTGGTAAAGTGCCTGATGTACAAGCATGAGGACCTGGGATTGGATCCCTTGATGCTAGATAAAAAGCCACGGATGCTGGTGTATCCACATAATCCCAGTGTTGGGGTAGAGACAGGAGGATCCTGAAGTTCATGGGAGCCAATCTCACCCAATCAGTGCACTCTAGATTTAGAGAAAGACCCAGTCTCAAAAGTGGTGGAGGAAGACGATAACGTCAACCTCTGGCCCCCACTGGTTTGCACAGACACATGTAGGCATGCACATGAACACATACACACTTACGTAACACAAATGCGGAAGGAAAAAGAAAAACTCAGGAAGAATTAAAGATAATAGTAAGGCAGTGACTATAAATTCAAATTAATCACAAACCTAGAGAAGTGTCTGGAGCTGCAGATACCAGATCCACACACTGGCCAAAGACGAGACTGTCAGATCCACAACAAAGTCAAGGAGAGACAGGAATAAAATGCTCCTGGTATGTTTAGGTATGTGAGTTCACAATGACATAAGGGAAATCCTGCATCATCATCTTGCAGGACCCTAGGGAGCAGCTCCATCACCTTGAGAGGATTTGTAGAGGAAAAGAATTCGTATTTATTCTGCTGTTTCCATGTGGCCTAGACATGATTATGTGCTGCTGTTTAACTACTGGCTTTCTTGGGAGAAGAAGGCTAGGCTGTGTTATTTGTCCATTTCTATGGTGCAGACACTACTACTGTGACAATTTTAAGTTACCAATGTTGGGGCTGGTGATGTAGCTTGGTGGAGATTAGGAGAGGTCTTGACTATCATGCCCCAAGCCTTGGGTCTCTGATGGCTGGGGGAGGAGCCTTCCAGTGTGATAGCATTGAACATGTGGACAGAACTGCTGACCTCATCTGAAGAACAAAATAATAAGAGAGGGAACCACCTCCTGACCCAAGTGTCCCAGCTAGTTGTGGAAATGAAATGTCCGACTAGAGCATCACCATTTTGTAACTGATACTGAGCTAACGACCTGGATACTGAGAGCTAGAAGCAGCTGTTGACATCATGGGGAGAGGCAGCCGAATGCTATCTGTCTTCCACTGTGAGAACTCTATTGAGCTTAGGGTGACACCATCAGACTAAACCCAAGTCCAATAAAGCCTCTGGGTCCAGCTGCCAATTTTGCAGAAAATAGAGTTGGGGAGGGGTCGCCCTGAGCTGGGTCGTGCGAATGAAACTAGGAAAGCCAGGAGATTGGGAAACCACAGTTCAAATGGTTCAGATTTTCCAACAAATTAAGAGAAAGAGAAAGGAATGGAGGGAAGGATAACTCAGTGGCTAAGTGACTCCCTTGCTGCTCTTCTGCGTGCGGACTGAGTTTGGTTCATAGCACCCACCCCATGGAGCAGCTTAACTAACTGCCTACAACTCTAGCTCCAGAGATCCCTTCCAACCTCGACAGGCACTCACAGAGACACACACGTCCTTAAAAGAAGGGAACAAGGAGAACGATTGGAATGATGTGATCAACATTTTCAATTTTGGGTGAATTTCAAACATGAATACTAATTTCTATTATTTCCACCTTTCTCTCTACCTCTCCAACTTTTCCTGTGCCATCCCCTCAAATCCATTACCTCTTCTTTAATTGGTATTGTTATATACACAGTACACATAACAATATATATGTATATATACATATATATATATATATATATATATATATATATAGTCTAGGGTATAGTATTGGTTGATAAAATTATAAATAAACACAAAAAATGATCTCTAAAATGAGAGGAAAGGAGTCAGCCAATAGTAGCTCATACCCAGAACCCAGAATGCAACAGGCTAAGGCAAGAGAATTGCCATGAGTTCAAAACAAGCATAGGGTATACAGTGAATTCTAGGCTAGTCTGAATTACAGAATGAGACCCTGCCTCAGTGGTTAAGAGCATAGACTGCTCTTCCAGAGGACTCAAGTTCAATTCCTAGTACCCATACAGTAACTCACAACTGTAACTCTAGTTCTAGGGTTCTGATACTCTTTTGTGGCCTCCAAAGGAGAAGAAGAAGGAGGAGGAGGAGGAAGAGGAGGAGGAGGAGGAGGAGGAGGAGGAGGAGGAGGAGGAGGAGGAGGAGGAGAGGGAGGAAGGAGAGGGGGAGGAGGAGGAGGAGAGGGAGGAAGGAGGAGGGGGAGAGGGAGGAAGGAGAAGGATTGGTGTGGAGGTGACAGCAGGGTGGGGAGGGGCTCCTGAGTTGACTTGAAGCATTCTACTTTCTAGGCTGGGCCATAAAAACCCTCATAGAACTCACTAAACTCTTATGTGTAGGTAGCTTTCTATATTGGTATGTAAGTTCACAATAAAAGGTTAAACAATATGGCAACAACAATGTGTTAATTAATTGTTTTTAATTAATTAATTAATTAATTGTTTTAATGTTTAAAAATATGGAAGTGCTGACTACACTGATTTTCTCATTACACACTGTATACATATGTTGAATTACCACACTGTATCCTTTAGTTATGTGCATCAAGATAATAATAATAATAAGCAATACAAATTGCATGTCCTACCCTGCTTTTCTGTTGCTATCTATGATAAACACCATTCCTGGAAGAGAGAAATTGTTTAGCTTACAGGTTACATACAATCAATCATGAAAGGAAGCCAGGGGTGGAATTCATGCAGGAACCTAGAGGGAGGAGCCGAGGCAGAAGCCATGAAGAAGTGCTGCCTTCTTATAGAACCCAGGACCACCTGTCCAGGAGTGGGTGGCACCACACACAGCAGACTGCGTCCTTCCAATGCTCACAGGCCAATCTGATCTGATGGAGACACTTCTCAATTGCGTTCCCTACTTCCTCATAACTCGAGTTTGTTGACAAACACTAACCGGCACAGTACACATAGTTATTTCATTTAGCAAAATTCAAAACCAGACAAAACTGTATCTGCTCTAAGTAAAGACACCACTTACATTTAGGCAAGTCAGGAACCAGAAGGAAGCAAAGAGCGCTCAGCATAGCCTCTGCTGACATACTGCTGACCACATGGTGAGTTCATTGTGTGAACACAGATGAGAAAAAAATCGGTCCATTGAGATTCGATGCCTCCGTGATTCTGGATCATCTGCAGCCTACCCGAATCTAAAGCTTCCTGATGAATTACCTGTGCTGTGGCTTGACCCATTGGTCCTAAGTGCCACATAGACACCTGTTGCTGTGGGTTAGACCAGTCTCTTCTCCAGGAGGCCCAAGAGTACAGAGCAGCAAGGCTCCTGTTCTGGAATCATTCTGCCCTTCCATCAGCACGTGCTGAGCTGGGCTTGAGGGGACATTGAGAAAGGCTCCAGAGTTGCCATGCTCCAGACTCAGAACCCAATGGCAGAGTCAGTCCTAAGAGACAGGAGCAGGACATATAAGGAATGCTTCCTTAGCAACAGCAGAAACTTCAGTAGGGTGAACCTCCCTCACTAGAGCCAGCGAGGCCAGGCTTTAGTCTGTCCTTGAGTCTCAGGGGGTGCCTCCCCATTGTGTTCTGAGCCATCATATTGGTCCTGTCTGCTCTGATTCCCAGGCTTTTCTCTACCATCAGCTCTTTCTTGCCTCTGAGCTCTTCTCGGATCTGGCATTTCCAATCTGGGGTTTGTAGTCCCATCTGCACAGACCTCAGGCCTGGCTCAGTTCACCCCTTTGATATTTGCACTAGCTTTAGATGTTCCTGAGAGCACTCCTGGATCCTTAAAGGGTTGTGAGCAGCTAAAGCCATCTGGTTCAGTCTCTTTTCAAATCCAGACTGTCAGGGCCTAGAAGATGGCTCAGCAGGTAGAGGCTTGCTGCCAAGCCTGACGACCTACCTGTGTGTGACATGGTATGTAGGCACCCCGCCCCAACAGATACCACTAATAATAATAAACAAATTTTAAAGAAAGAGAGTGAAGTTTCAAACAACCACAATGATCAGTGTATATCTGAGAACAAAAAATGTAAATGTTGCCCAGACCTCATCCTCAGATTCCCCATGCTTTGCCTCTGCATCATCGGTTCAGGCCACCGGAAAGCTACATTACCCTCCTACTCCATAGAAATCATTTCATAGAGACTTGATTTAATCAAGAGCCTTTATAAATAAATAAGAATCAGATAACTATCCAATAAAAAGGATAAATAATTCACAATAAGACCTCTAGATGAATAAAAAGCCCGTACCTCCCTTCATCTCCGTCCTAAGCCAGGCCCATTCTGGTTCCTGGGGCCTTTAGTTTGTGAGGGGTAAGATAGAGACATGAACAGTATGCTTTGAGGAGCCAGAATGAAGCAAATTTTCTTACAAGGAGACAAGGAAAACTGGAGAAGATCCCAAAGCAGAGAAAAGCAGAGACAGCGAAGTGAGTCCTGTGAAGGCAGAGGGAAGAGGGACTGAACTGGAAGTGTACCTACATAAGAAGCTAACTCAGGCTAAGCGTGCTGTGTGACACCAGCACTCTAACAAATGAGAAAGAGCCGTGAGTTCAAGATCAGCCTGGACTATATAGCATGGTGGTCTAGGAAAAAAAAATGACAGAGGCTGGAGTTGGCTGAGAGCTTACGAGCACATACTCCCACAGAGGATGTGCGTTGGTCGCCAGTACCCGTGGCAGGTGGCTCACACAAGTAACTCTGGCTCCAGGAACTCTGGAACATCTACACTCATGTGTACATGCTCCCACTCAGACAGACACAGAAACAACTACAAATGAAACATATCTTTTTAAAAATGGTAAGGGGCTGGAGAGATGGCTCAGCAGTGAAGAGCACTGTGTTCTTCCACAGGATCCAGGCTCAATTCCCAGCAAACCACATGGCACTCAAAACCATCTGACAGCCGCTTCTGTCTTCCACAGTCACCAGGTCACCACACACACACATGATATGCGAAGATGAGGGCAAATGCGCATATACAAAAATAATAAAAATTAAATAGTAATAATAATAATTCATGATTCAGTCAGGCTTACTCTGGGCATACAAGGCTGGTACAACGTTTGGAAATCAATAAATATAACTTAATCAGCTAAAAAAGAAAAAAACATATGCTTATCTAGACACAGGAAGGGAATTTGATAAAATTGAACATCTGATATAATTGGATCTGAAATGTTCCCCAAAGGCCATGTGTTAAAGGTTTGGTCCCCAGCTTGGCATTGGTAGCAGGTATTGAATACCTTGAATGATGGGAGCCAGCAGGTTCTAGGTCACTGGTAGTTGCCTTCTAAAGGGATTTAGTTAGGACAGGAGTCTCCCCCCTTTTCTCTTTCACTCCATGCATTAGTCAGGGTTCTCTAGAGTCACAGAACTTATAGAATGTCTCTCCTATATTGAGGGAATTCATTGTGATGACTTAAAGTCTGCAGTTCAATTAACCCAACAATGGGCAGCTGTGAATGGAAGTCCAAGAATCTAGCAGTTGCTCAGTCCCACGAGACTAATTGTTTCAGCTGTCTTCTGTAGAAGTAGGTTCCAACACATGTGCTGGCAAGGAAATGCAAGCAGGAGAAGAAGCGTGAATCTTCCGTCTTTCAGTGTCCTTATGAAGGTCTCCAGCAGACAGTGTGGCCCATATTAGAGATGTGTACCACCATGCCTGAATCTGGGACTTGCTTTGTCCCGGGTTGATCCTG
Source organism: Arvicanthis niloticus (assembly GCF_011762505.2). Lineage (NCBI taxonomy): Eukaryota > Metazoa > Chordata > Mammalia > Rodentia > Muridae > Arvicanthis > Arvicanthis niloticus. Next base: position 99,154,128 of record NC_047662.1, read on the forward strand.
AACTCAGAGTTCTCCTTGCCTCAGTCTCCTGGGATTAAAGGTGTGTACTCCCTTGCCTGCACCTAAGCTTTTCATGGCCACCATGCCTCAAGATCGCCATGCCAAGATCCAGGTCAGAAACTTGTGTCTTCCAACCTCAAGATCTGGATCACAGGTGAGCCCTCCAATTCTGGATTGTAGTTCATTCCAGATGTAGTCAAGTTGACATCCAGCAACAACCATTACACTCCACATCATGAAGTGAGTTCTTCTCTGCCACCAGTCCTACCAGGCATGCCGCAGGCATAAAGCAGCAAAACTGATCAGCACAGAGGGAAACCTCCAAAACTCTGGCCAAAATAACCCTTCTCTTCCTTTACTTTGGTATATCTGAGGCACTTGTTACAGTAACCAAAACATTTGTTCATGATAAGTATTACCATCAAACACAGCATAGAAATAAATCACCTCTATTTAATACCAGCACCTACTATAAACCTACTGCTAATATCATTGGAAATGTTGAAATTCATGGTTTTTTTTTTGTTTTTTGTTTTTTTTTTTTTTTTTTTTAGTAAAGTCAGGAACAAGGGGAAATTTTTTCACTACTTTACTCAAAATCCTACTAGTTCTTGAAATAAAATAAGAAAACTAGAAAAAGTAACATCAGAAAAAATTAAAGCTACCCTTATTTGTGAATGACATGATTGTCTACACAGACAATCCTTTGGGTTGTACAAAAAAGAGCTATTAGTTCTGATAGATCCAGTAAGGACACTGGACTCAAATCAGTATTTTAAAAGCTGGCCTTTGGCCAGGTGTTTTAATCCCAGCTCTTGAGAGGCAGAGGCAGGTGGATCTCTGTGAGTTCAAGGCCAGCCTGGTCTACAGATCAAGTTCCAGGATAACCAGGGCTATGCAGAGAAACCTTGCCTTGAGAAAACCAAACCAACCAAACCAATGAACTGGCCTTACACTACCCTAGCTATGAAAAAAGTTCAAGCAAGGCTAAAAGTAGCATTTATAACTCTACCAGAAATTAAAACGTAAGGTTAAATTTCTGATGAAAGTGGACCTGATGAAGAAGCAATGGCCCCTGCCGGAGTGTGGGATTCAAAAGGTCAGAGATACAGAAGGTCAAGATGTCAGTTTTCCCCAATAGATGTATAGAATCGGTGTCTTACCATCAACATCCCAGCTGGACTCCTTTAGAAATCATCAGGTTATTCCTACAATTAATATGAAACTGGAAACTGCAACAAGCCCTTTCTTTCTTTTTTTTTTTTTTTTCTTTCTTTTTAAAATTTTTATTTTTTTATTGGATATTTTATTTGCATTTCAGATGTTATCCCCTTACCCTATTTCTCCCCCATCCTGCCCAGGAACCCCCTCCTCCTGTTTCTATGAGAATATGTCCCCACCTACCCCCCCCCCACTCTCTCCTCCCCACACTCGGTGTCCAGCCTTCATGGGACCAAGGCTCTCCTCTCCCACCTACGCCCAACAAGGCCATCCTCCCCTACATATACAGTTGGAGTCATGGGTCCTCCCTATGTGCTCCCAGGCTGGTGGTTTAGACCCTGGGGAGCTCTGGTTGGTTGGTATTGTTGCTCTCCTTATGGGGCCACAAACCCTTTCAGCTCCTTCAGTCTTCTCTCTAATTCCACCATTGGGGTTAGCTGTGAGCATCCACCTCTGACTACGTCAGACTCTTGCAGACCTCTAAGGAGACAGCTATATCAGCCTCCTATCAGCATGCACTTCCTGACACCCACATCAGCGTCTACCTTTGGTGACTGCACATGGGATGGATACCCAGGTGGAATGGTCTCCAGACGGCCCCTCCTTCAGTTTCTGTCCCACACTTTGTCTCCATATTTGCTCCCTTGAGTATTTTGTTACTCCTTCTAAGAAGGACCAAAGCACCCGCACCTTTCTTAAAAACCAAAGTTAGGGACCAGGAGATGGCATAGCAGGTAAAAGCACTTGGCGCAAACTCCCAGCTTGAGCTTGGGTTCTCTCAGAGCTCACAGACATCACTGCAATTCCAAGACTCCTGCAACAAGATAGGAGGAGGAGCTAGAGTCCTCCAGAAGCTCACAGCCTGCTGGCCTAGAGCACAGAGAACAGCAAGAAAACGAGGGACCTTGCCTGAAAGCAAGATGAAGAGACATGAGTTGGACACAAGGGTTGTCCTCTGAATTCCACGTGGTATTTGTATCCTTGTGTATGAATTTGTACACATACACCCCATATATACATAGACACAAAATAAATAAATATTTTTAAAAGCTGGATGTTGGACAGGATGACAGGCTACTACAATACCAGCAGCCTTGTCAGGTGGAGGCAAGAAGATCAAAAGTTCAGGGTTGAACTGGAGAGATGGCTCAGCCATTAAAATCTAGGCTCAGACAACCAAAAATATAAGAGTTCAGGGTTATTTTTGGCTACACAGTGAGATCAAGGAAAACCTAGGTTATGAGATCCTGCTTCCAAACAAGTAACAACAACAACAACAAAAGTTGGAGGGTTTGTACGACCTGGTTTATAGACTTACTATAAAAGTCTATAAAGTTTGAAGTAAGCAGGAGAAGGAAGTATTAGGGAAATGTTAAACATTTAGATCTTTATCTTGGACAGACTGGAGACCTTTGGACAGACTGGAGACCAGACACAGACATACATGTGTGTGGGAAATTGTTTTTCTTACTAAACAGAGACAATTCAATGGGAAAAGATAAGCTTTTCAGCAAACGGCACTAAACCAATTGCAAAAGCCAAAACAGCAACACCTCATGCATCCTTCGTAGCATGAATAAAAGTTAACTCAAAATGGAGATAGCCCAGGTCTGAGGAGATGGCTCAGTGGTTAGGAGAACTGGCTGCTCTGGCAGAGGACTTGAGTTCCACTTGCAGCACCCATGCTCTCACAATTACTTATAAGTCTAGCTTTAGATCTGACACCTTCTTCTGTCCCTACCCCCATATCAGACACTCATATGGTACAAATACATATGTGCAGGCAAAACATTCGTTCATATGAAATAAAAATATATAACTCAAAGTTTTTCTTTTTAAAAATCATAGTTCTAATTTTAAAACTGAAGATGGAAAAACTTTTCAAAGACAACGGAAAATTTTGTGAACTTAGATGAAGTGAAGATTTCTTAGAGAATAAGAACTAACTATAGTCTAGAATCATACACTTTCAAATTAAAACCCTAATACAGGACTTGTATCCAGAATGTATCAAGAACTTCCCAGGCTCAATGATAAGGAAACAATACATTTAAAAAATGGACAACTGGGCTGGAGAGATGGCTCTGGAGAGATGGCTCAGTGGTTAAGAGCACTGACTGCTCTTCCAGAGGTCCTGAGTTCAATTCCCAGCAACCACATAGTGGGTCATAGCTATATGTAATGGTCGTACATAAAATAAATAAATCTTTTTAAAAAAATAGACATCAGATTTGAGCAGTGAGCCCACCAATGAAACAATAGAGTAAGTAAACACATAAGATTTCGCCAGTCATTCGAAATAAAACTGTAAACACGCGAGATGCCATGTCTACAGCAACAGCTAGACATTTTTTTTTTTTTTAAGGAAAAAAACATCACCAAAAGTGATCATGTCACATACTGTTGAAGACAAGGGACAGTTGGGGCTTTAGCTGTTTTTGTTGGTGGGAAAGCAAAACGTAGCTACTTTGGAAAGAGTTTGAAAGTTTCTTCTGAAACTGAAAATAGCATTTGGGCTGGATCAGAGGGCCAAGCCTCAGGACCTGATTGAGCCTTAGGTCCCAGGGGATAGAAAAAGAGCACCAACTCCAGGAAGTTGTCCTTTGACCTCCACACATGCTGGGACACACCCGCCCACTCTGTGAATCTGTGTTTGGTTGGTTGGTTGGTTGGTTTTTGGTTTTGTTTTATTTGGTTTTTGGTTCTTTGAGGCAGGGTTTCTCTGGGTATCGATGGCTGATCCTGAATTCACTCTATAGACTGGGCTGGCCTTGAACTCAGATCTGCCTGCCTCTGCCTCCGAAGTGCTGGAATTAAAGTTGAGTGCCACCACATCCCAGCTTTCTGTTATAAGATAAGATTTCTCTGTGGCCTCAAAGTTTCCAGGCCTCAGCCTCTCAATGACTGAGGATACCAGGTGTGTCATCATGGTAGACTGAGTAATTTTTATATGCAGTTTTACCTTTATTTTTTACAATGACAAAAAAGAATAATGACAGACCAACCAATCCAAAGAAGAGTTTGTGAGTTAACAGAAATGTCTAATGAGGAATTGAGTTTTATGTCAAATACAGGACAGTATGACCCACCACCTCTGTCTTCCCTAGACAACACACAGATTTCACTTTGAACATTAAAGATTTATAATGTGGTTTCTCTTTAGAGAGGACAGGTAAAGAAATCTCGAGTGCTTTCTTCAAAGTTGGTGAAAGTCAAAAGGCAGAGGCTGCCCACAGGGGACAGCCAGAATATGGATCATGCAGTTCATTTAAAGTCCAAATTAAAATGAGCTGTCATTTGTCCACAGTCACACTGACAATTCCAGTAGCATCTGAAGAGTCGAGAAGGACTGGTGTTTTCACTGTTCTGGGGAAGCTGTTCGCCACCTGCTTTGCTCCATTCAAGTCATCAGACATGCGGAAAAGAAGAATAAAGATATTTTCATACTCAAAAATGTTTCAAACTGGGGCCAATGAGATGCATGCCTGGCACCCACAGAGGTCAGAAGAGAGCATCAGATCCCCTGAAACTGGAGTCACAGATGGTGGTGGGCCACCATGGGGGTGCTATCACAGCTATGTAAAACACCATGACTAAAAGTAACTTGCAGAATAAAAGGTTTATTTCATCTTACAATTTACAGTCCATCACGGAGGGAAGTCAGAGGAACCCTGAGACAGGAACCGGAGCAGAGACCATGGAGGAATGCTTCTTACTAGCTTGATCTCCCTGGCTTACTTGGTTTGATTTCTTTTATACCCCAGTCCCTGCCCAGAGATGGCACTGCCCTTAGTAGGCTGGGCTCTCCCACATGAGTCACTAACAAAGAGAATTGCCCCTGTGGGCCAATTTGATTTAGTCACCTTTCTCAATTAAGATTTCTGTTTCCCGCCGGGCGGTGGTAGCACATGCCTTTAACCCCAGCACTTGGGAGGCAGAAGCAGGTGGATTTCTGAGTTGGAGGCCAGCCTGGTCTACAGAGTGAGTTCCAGGACAGCCAGGACTACACAGAGAAACCCTGTCTCGAAAAAGAAAAAATAAAAAAGATTTTTGTTTCCCAGATATGTCTAGGTTTGTATTGACAAGGAAAAGAGAGAAAAAAAAAGGAAGGAAGGGAGGGAGGGATGGAGGGAGGGAGGAAAGGAGGAAGGAAAAGAAGACAGAAGGAGGAAGGCAGATCGAGCCAGCACATGGGTTCCTAGGATGAACCCAGGCTTAGTGGAGTTGCCTTTAGTCTGTGAGCCATCTCACCAGCCCTTGAAACACTTGAGAGTTTACTGCTGTGAAGGTATGTGTCTTGTCTGATAGCCTGGAAGGCTTCTCTTTCTCAGTTAACACAAGCTATATGGCTCATCAGGCACCCTCCCCCTCTCTCTTTCCCTCAGCTGTCAATAAAATACGATTTACTTTTAGTGGTAGGTGACAGCCACTCTTTCTACCAGTAAGAATCTCCACAGCTTCACGGCCTCCCCCCTCCTGCACACTTCCACTGTGGCTTTCCCATCTCCGGAATGTCCTCCCCATTAAACTCACTATGACATAGGAAATCACGCCACCTGGTTACAGCCAAACCTTGCTGCGTCCCTCACCATTCACACATGAACTATCCTGCTGCGGGAAATTGCGGGCAAAGATTTCCACGTTGTTTCCCAATTTCCTAAGCACTTCCTTTAAGTTTTTTTTAATTGTCTGTTATTAAAGTATAATATACCTAGCACAAGTCTATTCTAAATAATTTAAAACAAACAAACAATAAAAACAAAAACCAGGCTCTTATGTACCCAAGGCTGGCCTCAGACTTGCTATGTAGCAGAGGATGAACTCCTGGTCTTCTTGCTTCTCAAATGCTGGCATTACAGGCAGGCACACGGCACCATGCCTAGATGCAGGGATCCCATGCAAGCATGCTTTCAACTGGACAATATCCCCAGCATCCCTGTAAGTGCTTCTGCACATGATGTACTGTCTCTCATTTTTCATACAGTAATCTCTTCTGCCTCTTTTATTCCTCCCCTTCCCTGCCTCCCTTCCCCACTGCTTCCCTCCTTTCCTCCTTCCCTTTCTACCTTTCTCCTTCCCTTCCTTCTTCCATTCACTTCTTCTCTCCTCCCCACCCCTTTTCTCCTTCATCTTGTCTCACTATGGATTTCTGGCTGGCCAGAACTCAATAGATGATAGACCAGGCCGGCCTTAACTCACAGAAATCCACCTGCCTCTGCCTCCTGAGGGCTGGGATTAAAGATGAGTATTGCCACACGCACCAGCCTTTTCTTCTTTTTAAAGAGCCAGCCCATGTTATCGCCCCCATGAAGCCACACCCATTAAGCCCAGACAGACTTAATTTATCCCTTCCATTAGAGTTTCTATTTGCCTCTATTACAGCACTTAGCACGTTACGTTGTAATTGTTGGTATTTGTGTTATGTCTGCTAGAATGTGACCACCTTGGGGTCAGGATGTGAGTCTGAGGCGTTTTCAACCAACTACACTGACTTCCAGAGTTATGACTCACTGCTTAGAAGCAGCCAAGCTGCCCAGAGGAAACTGCTTCTCCCAGCGTTAATAACACCAGGGCCTCCATAAAGGAACAACTAGTTACTTCTTGCCTGAGACCTCAGATTGCCAGCCCTGTGATGTACACTTGTGAAGAAAATGACGGGAAACCACAAAACACACCAAAGGCAGATATAGGCTGTCCCTTGGAAGGTAGACCAACAGGCTGCCAGAGGAAATCGTCATGTCTAAATATGTACTGGTAGCTGCAGAGATGGCTCACAAGTTGAGTGTTTGCTGCTCTTCCCAAGGTCCCCAGTTCAGTTCCCAGCACTTATGTTGGGTGGCCCACATAACCATGCATTAACTATAGCTCCAAAGGATCTGACACTCTCTTCTGGCCTCTGCAGGTAACTCACATACACACACATGCACACACAAAATACTATTTTAGTTAGGGCTTTATTGTTGTGAATAGATTCCATGACCATGGCAACATTGAATTGAGGCTGGCTTACAGTTCAGAGGCTTAATTCATTATCATCATGATAGAAAGCATGGCATCATGCAGGCAGACATGGTGCTGGAGAAAGAGCTGAGAGTTCTACATTTGCATTGGCAAACAACAGGAAGAGAGTAACACTGGGTCTGGCTTGAGCATTTGAAACTTCAAAGCCCACCCCCAGTGACATACTTCCTCCAGCAAGGCCAACCTCCTAATAGTGTTACTCCCTGAGAGCCTGTGGGAGCCATTTTCACTGAAACCATCACAAGTACATATATAAATTCTAAATGTATATTTAAATTAATATATAATAAATATGACTACATTATATATTAAATATTATATATGACTGTATTCTCTTATATAATAAATATAATATGTCATATAATAAATCTAATACATAAATATCTATACATCTATATAGATGTTAGTATCTATATAGATAGAGAGAGATGGCTCTGCAATGAGGAGCACTTACTGTTCTTCCAGACTACCAGAGTTTGGCTCCTGGTACCCTGAAGAAACTGCAGGAAGAGCAAGTGAATTGGAAAGGCTTAAAGAAGACTTAAGAGCAAGAAACAGGTTTGTGATTGGGCACCAGAAACAGAAGCATCCTGCAGCCATGCCTGTACCCTGTTGCTTCTGCCTGGAAACCTCTGATATGTAAATCCGACGCTTCTCTCTTTCTGTGAGCATTTCCTGATGTATCTTCTTAACCTTTGCCTTAATTTCCCAGAAATGCCCGTTTTAGGTACTTTCACTGGCCCCAGCATCTTCCTGGCATGTGGCCCTTTTTCAGGTTCATTGTTCACTCTGAAAGTTCCTCACACATGCATGAAAATATATTCATTCCATGTCATACAGTAACACCTGCAAAGTACAAAGTAGCTCACACAGGTAAGGAAAAGAATTGCTGATTGTGCAGATACAGGTGTGTGACCTACAAAACTTCATGTTATTTTTGTGTGATGTGTTTTATTTAGGTTTTGATATTTGCTTGTGTGTATTTTTTTTTTAACAAACATTTCACACAAGTAAAGAACTGAGGATGTTTGTGATAAGATAAAGTCAGTTCTAAAATAATCCTCAGGCTGGGTGTGACGGCGCACACGTTCAGTCCCAGCACCCTAGAGGCAGGGGCACATGCCTCTGAGAATTAGGCCGACCTGATCTTTAGAGTGAGTTCCAGAGCAGCCAGAGCTACCTAGTGAGACTCTCTCTCAAGGTAGTAGCAGTAGTAATAGCAATAATAATAATAATTTGCAACCAGCTACCAAGAGCAATGAGGCCTCAAAATGCTTGATGAATAACTATAAAAAAGAAATGAAGACCTTGATTTACTCAGGGATAAAACTGTCATCCTTACAGAAAAAGAAGTGCTAAGCTGAGAAGAGGACAATGGCACGTGCCTGTGATCCCAGCACTCAAGATGCTGCGGCAGGAGGATTGCCAAGATTGAGGTCAGCCTGATCTACACAGTAAGACTTTGGCGTTCGTTGTTGTTTTTTTAAAGCACCAAACTTTAAACTAGATAAAAAGTTTAAGTTTTCCTGTGAGACTTTATTGCTTTTTGAAAAGCATCAGGTGTCAAATGTTTTCTGAACAAACTCACAAGCATGTGCGGAGTTTGTCTACTGAGAAAAGGACCCTACCCTCTCCCTATGAAACAGCCTCAGCTCTACCCAACTCCAGCAGCCAGAATTGGTGGCTCAGGGTCCCAACCTCTGCCTCAGTTCTCTACACTTGCTTTGTAGAGACTTCAATTATTTACAGAAAACACAGTGACTAGTCTCATGTGTCTCTAAGTTGGGTAAGCTTTAGACTTGCCCAGGGCTAGGGCTTCTTAAAAAGCAGATTGTCAGGCCCTACCCCAGAGGAGTTTCTGACAGAGGTCCATGATAATGTAGTCCATATTTCTGTCAAGTTGGTATTGGATGCTGATGCTGGCTGGGGCACCACACATCCACACTCTGGGATCTGGCTTAAACTTCGAATCCTTCAGAAGAACTTGGAGCACTAAAAGGGGAAGGAACTTGCAAACTCCACATAGGAAGATTGTGAGCAAGCTGCTGAGCCTAGGAGACCCGGCAAGGAGCAAGAGAGGTTTGGTAAGCACTCTGTACCTATTCGATTTGTCTTATACTTACATTTAAACCCAGTTTAAACCCAGTTGCTAACAAAGAAGAGAATTCTTAGACCACAAGGCTAATTAATGAATCAAGCTTTCTAATCTAAGCCAATTATTCGTTTACTTTAAAATTGCCATTTCTCCTTCCTCCCCCTTCTCTCCTTCTCCCTCTCTATGTCTGCATCCTTCAGAGCAATTTGCAGAAAGATTTCCCCAAAGACTAAGATATGTTTACAAGTTCTCTTTTGTCCGGAGTCCAAGTGTCTTCACATTTTCCAGTAAAACACCCCACTGCTGCTGCCTCATCCATTACCACAGAGGCAAAGGGAGGACGGAGCCTGGATGGATCTGAGCGAGCCCACCATCCCACACCAAGGCTCAGTAAACTTTATGTGTGTTCCCAGTTGACAGCAAGTAGACGGCAGGGTGCATGAGAGAAGGCTTGCTAGTCTGGAAATTGTATTTTTCATTTTACTCAATTTTTCAGGAGTCTCTTGTATGCAACGGAGTCTGCCTCGTTAGTTCCTGCCAATCTCAATTTTGTTGGTGTCTTTGTTGTTGTTGTTGTTGTTGTTGTTGTTGTTGTTTTCTCTGAGCCTTCTTCTTTTGTTGGTCATGACTCTCTGGGCACCTGACCCTCATCCTATTCACTGCTCAGGCGTTCAGTTCCTGTTAGTCTAATTGAGCTGAGCTTAGGGCCGCTTGGGTTGTTGGCAATGCCACTCGTTAGCTGTTACTTTGTAGCTAGCATAGGCTGTAAGTTTTCCTAGTTAAAGCCTGGAAACTTTGTCACACTAGAGTACCTATCCTTAGCCACCCAGCATCCCCAAATGAAGGAGATTAGGAGTAACCTACTGGGCAAAATACATTTTAGTTACTTAAAATGAAAATAATTGCTGGGCAGTGGTGGCGCACGCCTTTAATCCCAGCACTTGGGAGGCAGAGGCAGGCGGATTTCTGAGTTCCAGGCCAGCCTGGTCTACAGAATGAGTTCCAGGACAGCCAGGGCTACACAGAGAAACCCTGTCTCCAAAAAAAAAAAAAAAAACCAACAAAATAAAATGAAAATAATCTAACGAAGACACGTGGAAAGCAGAGGACTCTAACTACTCCTCCCACCCCCAAACAGGGTCTTGTTGGTATTCCAGGATGGCCTTATACTCACAATCCTCCTGCCTCCGCTCCTTAGTGCTGTGCCTATAGAAGTGTGCCCCTGTGCCCAGTGAACCCTAACTCTTAAGACTCACTTAATGATATGGGGTGGTGCCAGAAATAAAAAGAACAAAACCTATAATTTTGCCGGGAGAGCTATTTCAGAATTTGAGGAAGGGGGAGATAAAACAAGAAAAAAAAAAAAAAGAGAAAATAAAAGAAAGAAAAGGAAGCAGGAGTTGTGTTTGCACTAAACATGGCCTTTGAACCAAGAAACATTTAGCTGTGAAAGGGATTAGGCCAGGGGCCTAGGCTAGAATGCCAGCCTCTCCTATGGCACTGTGAGAGAGAGCTGGAGGAAATTACTCTGGGGAAATATAGAAAAGGCGGCCTGGTATTTGGAGGGCCTGGCAATAACTATGTGTGGCTCTCTATTACATGAAAGAGAAGGAAGACCAAGCCACCGAGACCTGAACCAGTGCTTCTCAAACTCTGTGTGCGTGGGAATCTGGAATCTTTGCAGGCCCTGGAAATTCTGGTAGAGCAGGTGAATGGCAGGGCCCATCATTTGCATTTGCAGCAATTGGGCAGTTGTAACACTGCTGCTGACTTGAGAATCAACCACACAGCACACCGTGCTCCCAATTCAAGGAAGAAGTACCCTATCTGGAGGAATCGCCCTCTCCCCACTCTCTGAAATGGATGCATAGGGGAAACGGACATCACACCAACACTTGGGTTTTCTTTTCTCTGTGCCTTACACCTGCACTGTCTTCAATTCCTTATATAATGTCTCCCATGGGAGCATGCCTGAGAGTGCCAAATTCTCTCTATGGTTCAAAACAAGCAAGATATCGGCTTTCCCTCATATGGCTTCCCAGCAGGGAGTTCTCTGCCCGCATCTCACCCACCAAACATCTCTGCGTCAAAGAAACAAAATCCCTGGAATTAGAGACAGAACTAGCCTGTCTGCCTGTCCCTGAGGATCAAACCAAGAAAAGCAATTACAGTCAGAGAGTTGAGTTGTTCCTCACATGGGATTTAGAGACTTCCAACAGCTGTGAGGGGCTTGTCATCTCCAAATCAGTGTGTCAGTGTTCTAGGCTCTGAAAGGAAACCGGGAAGTTTCCCTACAAGGAACCTCAAGTTCAGACCTTGGATATTGGTCAAAGTTACTAACTAGATGTCATTCCAGAATATGAAGCCCTCTCATGAGTCACATTAAAGACTCCCCTAACTATTTTGATCCAGAGGACTGTGTTGTTGAAGGGTAGAGAGTTTCAGCATGTAAACCATTCAAAGTAGCAATGTGAGTGAGATTATGCACGGACTGTGGAGGAAGACAAAGTGCTTGGAATTAAGTCTCTTTGATGCTAGAACTGTCTGCACAGCCCTCCCAGCCAGACCCTGAGATAGCAGGATGCAGACCAGCAAAAAACAGAAAAGAAACAATGCTTCAATCCTTTTAGTGACATACTCCAAAAGTTATGTTATAGCCTCCTTATTTTCAGGGTGACCTTGGAGTGGAGACTGATCTAATGTCATCAATCCACAAATGAAGTGAAATTCAACAGCTATATTATAGGCCCAAGCCTGGACCTCATGTTTCATTATTTAGATTTTATTACTAGCTTTTTTTCCTTTCTTTTTTTTTAAAAAAAGATTTATTTATTCATTTAATGTTTGAGTACACCATTGCTCTCTTTAGACACACCAGAGAAGAACATCAGATCACATTATAGATGGTTGTGAGCCACCATGTGGTTGCTGGGAATTGAACTCAGGACCTCTGGAAGAACAGTCAGTGCTCTTAACTGCTGAGCCATCTCTCCAGCCACCTATTACTAGCTTTTATCAGTGATCATTACCACATTGGAAACCCCTCTGTCTAAAATGCTCCAAGATATCAGTGTCTAAATTATGCCATAACCAAGTGCTCTGATTAGTGTCCACTGTGCCCTTTCCTTCATATATATATATATATATATATATATATATATATATATATATATATTCATATATATATATATATATGATAGAGATAGAGATTAGATGTGAATGATACAGACATAGTTGAAAGCCTTCAATATTTATTTTTAAATTCTTATATTTTAATTAGCATATGAAGTATTAAGTTTCATCATGTCACTTTTAAATATAACTCATTTTATTGATTCCCCTCCCTCTTCTCCCCCTACACCCCCTCTTCTGCTTTCACTCCCAGTAGCCTTTCTTTGCTTTCCTGTCCCCCCTGCATTCTCTTACCCTCCCCACCCTTCCTCAACAAATTTTCCTCCCTCTCAGGATCCCTTTTCTAGTTTCATGGTCTATACCACAAATGCACATATATAAACATTAACGTCTAGGCTGATTCCCTGTTACTGTGAATGCAACAGCCACTAACACGAACGTGCAAGTATCTCTGTGGGAAGATACAGAGTCCTTGATGATGGGTTTTCTCCACCAACAAAATGAGCCAATTCAAGCCAAATTAAAAGATTTAAAGTCAGGTTTATTGGGTGCAGCTCTTGATCAGGTTTACCAGTCCCAAGGAACAAGGTCAAGGAAGTTGCCATGCTGAGGGAGACAGGGGAGGGGGAAAAAAGAGAGGAAGAGCATTGCAAAGGTAGAGAGGGCAGAGAGAGAAGAAGGAAGGGAGGAGAGAGAGGGAGAGAGAGAGAGAGAGAGAGAGAGAGAGAGAGAGAGAGAGAGAGAGAAAATACAAAATATCTGGATTATGGCCGGGCGGTAGTGGTTCACACCTTTAATCCCAGCACTTGGGAGGCAGAGGCAGGCGGATTTCTGAGTTTGAGGCCAGCCTGGTCTACAGAGTGAGTTCCAGGACAGCCAGGGCTATACAGAGAAACCCTGTCTCGAAAAACCAAAATATAGATATAGATATAGATATAGATATAGATATAGATATAGATATTATCTGGATTATATAGTGAAGAGCCTCTGGGGAAGTGGGAGACCAGCCCTTGGGCTAGGCAGTTCAGGGCAGAGGGCACAGTATGCCAGCCATGCCCAGTAACAGGCAGGGACTGAGGGATGCTGGGAGAACCTGGAGGCCAGGGTCACTTTGGTAATTAAATAGGCACCCCAGACACTTGTCCCAGGTCTGAATCCCAACACCTGAGTTATAAGTGCAGGAGTGGTATAGGTGGGTCATAGAGTAGTTAATATTTTATTTTATTTTATTTTATTTTATTTTATTGGTTTTTCAAGACAGGGTTTCTCTGTGTAGCCCTGGCTGTCCTGGAACTCACTCTGTAGACTAGGCTGGCCTCAAACTCAGAAATCCACCTGCCACTGCCTCCCAAGTGCTGGGATTAAAGGCGTGCACCACCACTGCCCAGCGTTATATTTTTATTTTTGGAGTGTCCCATGTATATTTTATTTCTCTTGCTCTGTCCTATGGCACTTCTGTAACTATGTCACCAGGTCACCTTGCTAAGTGAGTCTTCCAGTGAAAGGAGCCAGTGGGATATAAAAGGGTACAACCTAAGAGATGCAGAGTTGCTCATCCCTCTTTGCCCTTCCCCCACCTCAGCACCTGCTGGGTGACCCTCCTGCCTGGAAACCAAGAGTGCTCTTCCTACTCTTGCTAATCTCTGGGTGGCTTCACAGCCCGGTTGATGCCCTGGACCCTACCTACGCCACCAGAAGTAGTTCCTTCATTAAAGTCCACTGAATCATCTCAGATTCTTTATCCTGTTAAGACTGAACTTCAAACACCTCTCATAGCCCTGATCTATAAAACCAAACCTATTGCCCAGAGGACAGCTGTGCTGGTTTGTCTTTGTCAACTTGACAGAAGCTAGAGTTCTTTGGAAGGAGGGAACCTCAACTGAAAAAAATGCTTCCATCAGATTGGCCTGCAGACAAGTATGTGGGACATTTTCTTGATTGCTAGTAGGTAGAGGACAGCCCAGACCTGTATGGTGGCACCATGCCTGGACAGGTAACCCTAGGTTGTATGAAGAAGCAAGTCATTAAGCAGCTTCCCTCGTGATCCCTGCTTTGGTTCCTGTCCTGACATCATGTCATGATGGACCACATCTGTAAGGTGAAATACACGCTTTCCTTCCTGTGTTGCTTTGGGTCTGTGTTTTATCACACACTAGAGGACTGAAATGTCTACAGTCAAGTCACCACTGGTTCCTCCCTTTTAATGTTTGGCATGCCAGCATTTATTGGCCACAATTGTACCTTGGGTCCTGTCTGTTCCAGGCCTCAACCTCTATGATGGTCTGTCTCCTAGCCAGCTCCCATCTCCTGAGCCTTCCATCCCCAATCTGTACAACCCATAGCCAGCTACTGCACTGGATATCCTGGTTCCCATTCTTGATTGCATGACTCCTGAAGTGGTTCCAAGGAACCACAGACCAAAGCTCAAACCCAGCACAGGATTCAGGGTTCTTGCCTATGGGTTCAGCTGTATCTACTTCCCTGTGTTTCAGTGCCTCTGAATCCCAGCTCCACCAAAACAGAAGTCTTCCATTTTTAAGGGGAGGCTGTGACAAGGAAGGAAGAAATCTTAAGGGAGGGCTGAAAGAGAGAAACCGATAAAGTACCTGGGATGAGAAAGCAAAAGGAACTAACTGGGATGAGGCCAACTTGTTAGGAGAGGAGGCAGTTGATAGGACTGCCGGAGTGGGGAACCAAAAAAAATAAATAAATAAAAACCAGTATGATACATGTGTATGAAGACACCATGATGAAACCATTAGTCGGATGCTAACCTGAATTTTCTTTAAAAAAAAAAAATCTTCATTTTCATGTTTTGTTCCTTCACCTAAAACCTACTCTGAAACTCAACATAGATGGGTTTTTGCGTGTGTGCACATGCGCACGCGCATGCGCAAGCCAGTGGTCAACGTCGAGTGTCCACTTCTATTGCGTTCCAACTTAATTATTGAAACACAGTCTCTCCTCAGATCTGTAGGTTATCCTTTCAACTAAGCTAATGAGCTCCAGGGATCCGTCTGGCTCCCTAATACCACCCCAGCTCTGGGGCTCTAGACTCTTACTGCCACACCCCACTTTTACATGAGTGCTGGAGACCTGAACACCTCACCTACTCCTCAAGCTTGCGAGTCTGTAGTTTGCTGACTGAGCCATCTCCGAGCCCCTGGATGTTTCTCTTTTCTTACAGAGATAAAGCACCTGTTGCTCGTCCTCGTCGTCCTTGTCCTTTCTATGGCCCCTTCCATGTTGACCTTCACAGTACAGTGTTCTGTGTCCCCTCTCCCACACCCATTCCAAGCATCTTTCCCACCTGTCTAGTTGATAGAGGTGCCTCCAACGGCACATACACACAGTGCAGAGTCGGTCTCAGCTTGTGTGTCCCGGTGAACGCATGCACGAATGCATCTAATTTAAGAGCCTCTCGGCACCTACTGCAGTGTCTGCCGTGTGCATGGGCTTTAAAATACCTGAATCATCTACTGAATGAGTAAGACAGCGAATATGAAACGCACTACGTAGGATCTGTGTATGTGCTTATTTTACATGACTATTTGACTACCTTACATGGATCTGTACGTTATAATTTTATCATCTGCCATTGGGGTGGAAAAGCTCTCTTTGGGGAAAAAAGAGTGCCACATACATAAAATACGTACATATTTTAAGTAGATGTGTCAAGCTGAACAAAGGCCAGGAAGAGGTTTCTGAAGGGCAAGTGAATGTTCAGCTTTGAAATATCCTGCTTCTTTCTCATTTCCTATCAGCCGGTCCCATCCTCTCCTTGCATCCAATTTTGCTTAATGAGGCTACTGCGATGTATTTATTTTTGAGTGATTGAATTTAGAAAGACATTCATCTATCTCGCAGTGGCTGCCACAGCTGAATGGCTGAATCATGGCAGGGAGCATGGCAGTAATCTGAGGACAGCTGCTTCTTATCATCTCTCAGACAGAAAAAGCTCAGGCCAAGCCTCAGGTGCTGGATAGCACTGACAGGATCTGAAGCAGAAGCTGGATGGGGGAGGGAGGCTGCCCGGCCTCCTTGGGGGATCCTGGCACGTGGGAGGTAGAGGCAGGAGAATCAGGAACTCCAGGTCAGCCTCAGCTACATAGTGGACTGTGGGCCAGCCTGGGTGGGATCCAGGATACCCTGTGAGGACAGCAGCAGCAATGAAACAAATGTTCTGAGACAGGTGGCAGTTGACCAAGGTTCCCTGAGAGCCTAAACTTGGGTTTTCAGAGTGCTCTGTGATGTGTGAGGGTTGTTCCTGGCAGGGATGCTTGAGGTAATCTAATTATGTGCGAGCCTGATAAAGACATCTCGAGCATTTGGGCAGGCCATTAACCTTCTGATAAGTTCCCAAGTCTTCCGTCATTATTTGCAGCTATTAAAGAACGATGTGGGCAACACTGGTGCACATTTGCTTGGCACCTTATGGCTAACCACAGCTCCCACGATCTCCATCTCAAGATAATTAAGCAGCCACCCACACGCCCAGAACTCACAGCCTGTTATGGTTTGCCTACATCCCCTGCTTCGTGGGTTAGAAACTTAATCTCCAGTGTCAGACTGTCGGGAGGTGGAACCCTCAGGAACGGATGAATGTCCTTATTGTGAGCTAGCTTTGTTGAGAGCAGACCCGGGCTGCGATGAATGTAGGTTTCCCCATGGGCTTCCTCTTTCACATAGCCCTCCCCATCCCCCTCCCCATTGCCACTGTGTGACCCTCATGTCGCAGAAGCCCGTAGACCCTCACCAGAGCAAGCCCTCAACCTTGCATCTCTCAACTTCCAGCATGGCTCCTAAGTCATTGAAGATCCCCTATCTTTGACATCTTCGGATGCTTCCTCCCCAGGCTCTGGAAATCCCTGCAGCCCGTACCCGGTTTCTCTTCTTCCTGGGCTCGTTCTTTCCATGTTTGACCATTTGAAGTTGCTGCCCTCATCACCTTCCAGCAGGAGCCTAGAGCTGTTCCTTGAGGGTCTTTTTTTTTGGGGGGGGGGGGGTTGATTTGGTTTGGCTTTTTTTTTTTTCCTAAATGAATTCTGGGAGTGTCAGCTGATCCCCTCACTGGCTGGTTTGCAGAAACATTAGCCAGCCCTGCTCTTTCCTGGTAAGTTTCCAGAGCAAGAGTCAGATCAGTCCCCAGGCCTCAGCTGCAGGCCACACAGCTCAGACTCTGAGTGATCCTGCTAGTATGATGTGGGCTGATGTATGTCTCTTACTTGCTGGGACCAGGATGGCCCTTGGCACACTAGCTGCTGCCTCCAAGAAATCCTCTTTTGACCTTTGACATAACCAGGGTCATGAGAGTCATGGAACCACTTTTGGCTAAATCTTGGTCGAAGACCCTCCTGTCTGGTTATTTTGAGTATCTCACAGCCATGGTATCTGATTCTCTGTAGAGAATTCAGTGTAGGGCTGGTGAGAGGGTTAGGGGGTAAAGTCACTTGCTTGGCAAGTCTGGCAACCTCCATTCAGTCCCTAGAACTGTGCATAAAAGTGAAAGAAACGACCACTTCACAACACTGTTCTCTGATCTCTACTAGTGGAGGCACATGTGCTTCTGCCATGCATGTGCACATACATGCATATGCACACACATGCACGCACACACACACATGAACATACACACACACACAAACTTTTTAAAACCAGACTTCCAGTCTAACACCCTGCTCCAGGTCACGCCTCATCCAGTGAATGACTGGTGATAGTCTGACCAAATCAGGGCTTTATCTGTTCCCTACTGTCACCTCCCTGATACCAAACATTGTATATGAAGAGTCATTTGCACCCTCTCTCCCTACTTTTCCTCTGCACAAATTTGTAGCTACCATTTTAGATCCATGTGAGAAAGGGCTTGCATTTTCTTTTTTTTCTTTTTTCTTTCTTTTTTTTTTGGTTTGGTTTTTTGGTTTTTTGGTTTTTTGAGACAGTGTTTCTCTTTGTAACCCTGGCTGTCTGGAACTCACTCTGTAGACCAGGCTGGCCTTGAACTCAGAAATCCACCTGCCTCTGCCTCCCAAGTGCTGGGATTAAAGGTGTGCAACACCACTGCCTGGTTTGCATTTTCTTTAAATACCAAAATAGATAACAAGCAAAGTGAAGAGAAAAAAATCTAAAATGGTAATAAAAAAAATTGGATGCCAGTTCATCTTTAAAACATAGGAGGTTTATTTGGTTGATTAATCTGAAGCAGGTTGATCAATATGAACAAGTCCTTTGAGAATCAGTGTCTTCAAAGGGCTGTGGCAAACACACTCTGAAATGCTAAAGGAAAGAAAGCGGACTACCCTGTACTTCTGGTACACAGGCCTGGGTAGGAAACCAGCTGAGGAAAAGCAGGTACCAGTAACTAATTTTATGGTTGCTAAAAAACACAGCATTTCTGTGCCATAGTGTTGCATAAAAACATAAAATTTATATATTTTATCTTGTATTTTTATTTATTTGTGTGTGTGTGTGTGTGGTAGAGTGCACTTGCCCATGTGCATGCATAAGAAGACCAGAATGAGATGGTACTGGGAGTCTTTATCTATCACTCTCCACCTACTGAATGGAGACAGAGCCTCTCATAGAATCAGAACCTCACACTTTCAGCTAGGCTGGCTGGCTGGTAAGTTCTTAGATCCGACTGCTTTTGCCCTCCAATGCTGGGGTTATAAGCACATGCAACCAACCATGTCTGGCTTTTTACATGAGTGCTAGGGATTTGAACTCAGGTCCTCATGCGTGCACAGCTAGTGCTCTTATCTATTGAGCCATGCTTCTAGTCCTGTTTTTAGTTATGAGACAGTCTTACTTTGTATCCCTAGCTGGGCTGATACTCACAGCAATCATCCTGCCTTGGCCTGCCACTTGCTGTAATTACAGATATACACTCTCATATCTGGATTTAAATTCAATCATATGGAAAGGATACAATAAAACCAGTGGTTGCAAGGACTAGCAAGTGCTCTGAGACGGCTCCACCAGACAGCCGGAACAGCTCAGGCTTTCTCAAGTATCATGTAACAGCTGTTTACTTACAGAGCCCTTAAATAATTACCCCAGGAAGTTCTTAAATAATCATGATAATCAATAGCTATCGTTTACATAGGGTATTCTTTACGTCCAGTATTAGATTGAAGTATTTATGGAGTGTGTTATTTAACTCTCACTGCAGTCCCCTTGAAGAATGTACTCTCTGTTCCCCTTTGCATATGAGAGAATTGAGCCTCCTTGACAAGACCCTTGCCTTCACCTGTGCACCTAGCAGGTGCAACCTGGCCTTCACCTGTGCACCTAGCAGGTGCACCTGCTAACACACATCACACATCCTGGTGATGACAGAGCCATAGCCTCTTCCATGGGGTTGCATGCTCTAACCTGGAAGCACAGAGTGACTGTCCTCCTTCCATCCTGCTGCTTTGTGCAGAAGTAGAAGGAAGATTTGCGGCCTCATCTGGAAGCCTTTGGAGTCTTTTTTTGCCAACCATCCACTTTGCTTAAGCAGTCATTTGCCTGGTCTTAAGGGAAACCATTCACAATCGCAATGGCCTTCCTTTCCAGCTGCCCAGTTGCCTCCCAATCCTGTCCTTACTGAAGAATGTGTCACAGTGCCAATTCTCCGATGTGGGGGATGAAAGTGACAAGTGGATCTCAGAATACTGGCTTTCCCCCTCCTTACTGTGTAGCCAACAAACACATTCAGTCTATCAAGCTAATCCAGGAGACAGTATGGCAGGGCCCCACATGTGACTGCACCTGCCACCCTTGCAGAAGCACATTTCTCTTTCCTTCCTCTCTCACAAACATCTGTTGAGCACCTGTTGCATCCCATGTACCAGACCAGATATAGGGATATAACAGGGACGAAGGCCTGATCCCCACCTCACGGATCCTCTAGTCTTGTAGGTAATCAGAAAAATAAATGTATAATTAGCTTGAGGCCAACCTGGACAACAGATTGATACCTCATTTATAAATACATGCATACACACATGCATACACAAGCATTTGATTGCAATACTGGGTTATGAATAGCACAGTAGCTGCAAGTAAAGGAGCTACAAGTGACAGAAGATGAGGTGCAGAAAACATTTGCCCAAGGAAAACATGAAACCTTTCCCAGTCTTCCTTGCTTGGAATCGATTTTATCCCCACTCCAACCTGAATTATAATCCATTCTGGATCTCTGCCGGAGAACCCTGGTGGCATTGTAGCCCATATTAGTCACCTTGGGCTGGCTTTATCTCCTCCATTCCATTCAGTATAATTCACTTCAGGTAAGTACTGTGCTAGGCCTGGGCTGTGTGAAAGGCCAATGACAAAACAAAGCCAATCCAAGAACCAGTTTCTTGGGGGAAACAGACAGCAAGCTGTGGCACAGAAGGCATGATTGAATGGGACAGGGCAGGATGCAGTAGGCACAGGTACAACCCTCAGAGGAGGCAGAGAGGAAGAGTGGCATTCCAGATGAGCACTGAGCAGGGTTCCTGTAGTGAGAGACTAAATAAAGCCTCCTTAGGCTTCCTAGCAGAAGGCAAGAAGATAGGGGAGGAGTCAGACAGATGATGGAGGGAGCTCGCACTCAGTAGAGGGCTGGCGGATGAGATCCATGGTATGACAGAACATGAGGAAGCCCCACATAGACAAATTCTGGTGGATGATGGGTTTTTTGATGCTGGTAATATTTACTGTGGGAGAAGCCAGTGGGTGACTTACAAGCCCACCTCTGATTTGCATGGATTGTGACTGGGAACACAACAGGGAGACTAGTAAGGGGCCATCTCAGTTATCCAGGTGGAAGGGGTCTGTCCCCAGCTGTGAAAAGCAGCAGTAGAGACCGATTGTTGTTTCTCTCTGTCTCCCATAATACACAGTGCTATTTCCTGCCTGGGTTTCATAGATATTTGTGGGGGAAAAAAAAAACCACATTAAGGAGTCACTTTCAAAGTATGAATTTATGCTTTGCAGGTGTTTTATTTTTGCTCTTTGACCCCTGTCACCTAAGTCACCTAAGTTCAAGTCACAGGACAACCTTGCCCAAGCCTGTCATTATCAGGCATTATGTGGCTACTTAGAAGAGGCCTCGGTTGCCTCATGTGCCATTTTAATCGAGCTGCAGCTGTCAGTGCGGACAGACTTGGTTTCCTTCCTGAAGTCGGCTGGGATGGCCCCACCCTGTCTTGCCAGCTCAATCATCTGGAGCATCACCCACAGGCTAAGATTCCAGAACACGCCACGCTCCAAGGCATGCAAAGAATGGGTCCTCCTGGGGAGTTCTAAAGTCAAAGGTCTTCTGGAACCCATTACAGAGCAACTCTGTCCAGTGAACTTAGGTCTCTCCAGGCAAGCATTTCTAGGAAGGGCTGGAGGAAAGCACAAACTGTAGGGGCTGCCCAAGTGTCACCAAGGGTTCTGGGTGAGGTCTGATCTTTATATAAGGAGGGATCTTTATTAAATTTTATTTCCTTGTGCTCATGCACACTGCCCCCCACCCTGTGTGTGAGTGTATGTGTAGGTTAGAGGACAACTTTCAGGAGTCTCTCCTTCCACTCTACGGGCTTCCAAAAGTTGAACCCTGGTAGGATTATCGGCAGGCACCTATACCTGATGAGCTATCTTGCTGCCCAGGGTGAGATATTTTAGTTAAGATGGCTCTGACAAGATGACTCAGTGGGGAAAAGGGCTTGACATGTAAGACTTGTGACCTTGGTGCAGTCTTCAGAGCCAGAGTGGGAGGAGAGATCCATCTCCTGAAGTTATCCTTTCTCACACATACACACACACACACACACACACACACACACACACACACATCTGTACTCACACAGACGTCAAACATACACACCTATACATACAATAATAATAAATAAAATACACATTTAAGAAGTGGTTAAGATGTACTTTGCAAGTGACCCACCTCAGAAAAGAAGCTTAGAATTATGGAGTTAGTGAAGATGTGATGCCTCCCGAATCCAATCAAGCGCTTGGATTAGTTTGAAAACAAGACTTCAATTTAATCAAGATAATGGCTAATTTCTCTGAGCATTTCCTATGTGCGGCGGAACTGCCCCCACACTGGCTGGCATATTTTCCAAGCACTGTTCTTGCTAGTCAGCACTAAGCACTAAGCACTGCTTACTAGTTAGCAGGTTTGATCCGCACACTAACCCAGTAAAGCGAGTTCCATCATTATCCCCATCTACAAGCAAAACTTACTCCACTCCTCACAGTAGACAGGCAGTGGTGTCTGAATTCGAATCCAGGCGGTTCACTAGCACATTATTAAATGCAGTCCTCTCCCACCTCCTAAGTTCAGAGTGCCTTGTGTTCTCATACTGACCATCAGGATTGGATGGTTTGAATCTTCCCGTAAGTGGCCCAGGGTGACCTGTGGAAATGGTTCACTGCTCCCTTGAACTAGAAAAACCCTATAAAATCATAAAAGTGTGCAAGTGAAGAGGTTCAAATCTCCACGTTTCTTTTATTTTAAGGATGCCTGTGGAACTGCCTAGGCTATCGAGAGCATGCACATCTGAAAAGCCACCAAGTATCTGAACGATGTCACTTTAAAAATCCACATTGAACTATTCCTGAGACATAATGGTGGAGTTAGTAGGCATGTTGAGGCCCAACAGTGGGGCTGGACACAGGTTTGGTGACCCCCAAAGAGTGCTGAATTTTTGCACTCCATGATTTAAAGCATGGAAGGTGATGCTGATTCTTGAGTCGCTGAACATCTCCGGGTAAGCTAAACATCCACAATGCATTATTGAGCTTCAGACACACAGTCCAGTTACCCCACAGGGGAGCTCCCCTGCCTCACTAACACAACCTCACTGAAAACCAACTGTCCCTAAAGAGGAGGCGGCACTGAGGCACATGCTAGGGGAATGTTTTGTTCAGAACAAAACCTTTCAGCACCAGAACAAATTCAGCATAAAATGAATGCAAATAAAAGGAAAAAAATTCAAATTGCGACTTTTTTTTCTTGTAGTCACTAAGTTATTGAGGGTGAGCCCAACACAATGGCAATATCTTCAGGGTTTTTTCTCTAAACACTTTTGCCTCAAAAACCCAATCTCATCACATATGAGTGACTACGTTATGTTACTGAACATCTAAGGGTTCCAGTTAGAGGTAGGTAATCCCCAAGCTTGTTGTAAGCAAAATAAGGTTTGTAGTCCTGATTGGTGCAGTGTGGGTGTTTGGTGATGACCTATATCTCTGCTGTTTGGGGACAGGAATATAAGATGTTCTAATTTATCCAGAAGTGGTTAGCTGGTAGACCTCTGGGTCTGAGAGCCAGTCAGTCTTTCATTCCGTGGCCTCTCTCTCTCTCTCTCTCTCTCTCTCTCTCTCTGCCTCTTTATGTAGTCCAGGCTAGCCTTGAACTCATGATCATTCTACCTCCCCAGGTTCTGGTTATTACACCAAATGCCACTCACATGACAACCCCCTTCCCATGGTCTCACAGATGGAATAGGTACTCCCTCTGGCCTCTGGTCCAGGATTTGAGTTTCATTTCTACTGGCCCAGCTGCCCTCTGTAGTCCTAGAAACAGGTAGGACTGTGCCCTGCTAATCAAGGCCTAGCCTCTGTCATAGTCTCCATGCCAAGTTTCAACACTTTGAGCCTAGTCTACATAGCGAGTTCTAGGCTTGTCTCAAAAGAGGGAGGAGGAGGAGATAGGATAAAATAACAGATATTCGTGTTTTAATTACAAAGATACAGATGAACAGAATGGGATATGATCAGCGAAGAACAATTCTGACTGTTAAGTAAGATTGTCCCAAGCCATCTGGGGCTCAGAGGGCCCCAGAATCTCCAGACTGTAAAGTGTCAGCAGTTAGCATCAGTGAGTGATTCTGGAAGGATTAGAAATGAGATTGTCCTCTGAGAGTTAAACTAGGGCATCACCACGTAATGGATCAGAGCAGACATCGGCTACGTCTCCTTAAAGAAACAGTGGACCTAGACTGGGAAGGCAATGAGTTCTGAAGGCAGGGTCATTCAGAAGGAGGCTGACCAGCCATGAGAGCATGAGGCAGTCAGACAAGCCATGCTCAGCCGATCCCAAGGCAGAGCGGCTGAGCTCTGAAGGTCCTGAAGGTGGTAGCCAAGGAGATTCTGAGATGAGCACCTTCCTATTATAGAGATGTAAGCCAGACACCTCAAAACATACTTTCAATATTTTCCCCTTGTCTTAATCCAAATTTACCAAGCAAACTAATTATAGTTCTAACTCTCAAACTCTGGCTTTAGATCCACCTACATGAGCTACTGGATGTGGGCGTCCTTTCTCAATTGTATTTCTTACTGTGACTTGGCAAGCTGACCACTGATTAGGGGAGGAGCTTCCGGGTGACCTGCCTACAGGGCCAGAACGCCTAACACAGGAGCATCTGATATCTTCGGCAATCCAATTTTTCTTTTCCTTTGGGAAGTTGCTGTCCAGGTTAGAGACAGCAGCACTGGAAAACTAGACCACTGGGTACTGATGGACCACACTCCTGAGCCTCTTGGGCAAAAAGCCAGAATCTGGATCCTGTGAGGTCACAACGGCGAGGCCATTGAAGTGATAGCCAGTGTGAAGCCTTTGAGAAACCATTCCAACCGGCCTTTTCCTGGGGCCATTCGGTCCTTCCTTCGCATCACCCACACGATTCTTTGGGGAACAAGACAGAACTGAATAGCTTCCCTTCCCAATACAATTCAAGGATTTCCCCACAGTGAAGCAGAGCCCTCTCCCAGAAGTGCCAGCATGCCTTCCCCAGCACGGTCTGCTACTGCTCTTTTGCACACACTCTGAATCCTGAACTTGGTTTCTTTGTTCTTTTGTTTATCTATGCCTAGAAAAACTCTTTGCCCTCCCTCCTTAGACCTGCACGCCAAATGCCATGTTAAACTCAAGGCTTAGGGTGGGTGGCCGCTCAGCCATTTCCATAAATCTTTGTTCCATCTCCAAAGTCTCTCAACTCCTGTTCACCTGCTGTTCTAGTTTGAGGTGACCAGAAGCACCTTGGGGAGGAAAGGGTTTATTTCAACTTATATCCTGCAGTCCATCACCGAGGGAAGCCAGGGCAGGCGCTCGAGGCAGGATCTTGGAGGCAGACACTGAAGCAAAGGCCATGGAGGTGTTTGCTCGCTTGCTCAGCCTGCTGTTTTATACAACCGAGGACCACCCACCTGGGATGGTACAACCCACAATGGGATAGGTTCTCTTCCATCAATTAGAAATGAAGAAAATGTCCCACAGACATGCCTATAGGGCAATCTGATGAAGACATTTTCTCAGTTACGGTTCTATCCTCTCAGATGACTTTAGCTTGTTTTCAAGGGCTACTGTGAGGATGTGGGCCCTAAGAGTTTCAGAAATAAAAGTCCTTGTGTTCAGAACCTTCTTCTTTTATAGGAAAATCTTCCTGGAAAGTCGGATTCATTGGGTCTTTGATTTACTTATTCAGTCATTTAACGGTTATTTCCTGAACGCCTGTAGGTGCCAGGAAATGAGATTCAAACACAGAAACGACTGGCAGAGCCTTTCTCTTCATGTAGCTTGCTGCCTATCCAGGAAGTCAGACACCAAAGAATCAATAAGCCCCAGCTGTGACAGTGTCATGACACATAGTGTGTACAGTACTGTGAGCTGACAGAAGAGGCTTTCCCAGGACCACTGGAACAAAACCCAGAGGATTCATCCCAGAGAAGCGGGAGCCATGACAGAGCGTGAGCTGAATGCTCCCAGTGGTCTGTGTCACTGAGCACGTTCAGTGACTACTGTCATTCGTCTGATAAATACCAGGAACACATTTACCAGTCTCCTTCCTTAGACCATTTTCTAGTTCAGGCAGGACACACACTAACAGCTCTCGATGTAGAATACACTTTGCTGTATTTCAGTTTTCTTAGTCATAGCCACACCCCTATTTATTACACAATATCGTTTGTTTCAAGCTAATGTCCTCATTTCATACTGAAAGATAACTTTAACATCATGGTTCGGGAAGTCTTTGTTTTGTGTGGTTTTGTTTTGTTTTTTGTTTTGTGGTTTTTTGTTCTTTTTGTTTATTTGTTTTGTTTTGTTTTGTTTTGTTTTGTTTTTGAGACAGGGTTTCTCTGTTTAGTTCTGGCTGTCCTGGAACTCACTCTGTAGACCAGGCTGGCCTACAGAAATCCACCTGCCTCTGCCTCCCCCTAAGTGCTGGGATTAAAGGCGTGCGCCACCACTGCCCGGCATGGTTTGGGAAGTCTTACTGTGAATATTGTCTTCCTCCTATGAGACACAAAATCTTTGTTTTTTTTATTTTTTAAGATTTATTTATTTTATGTTTGTGAGTACACCATCCCTGTTGTCAGACACACCAGAAAAGGGCATCAGATCCCATTACAGATGGTTATGAGCCACCATGTGGTTGCTGGAAACTGAACTCAGGACCTCTGGGAGAGCAGTCAGTGCTTTTAACCACTGAGCCATCTCTCCAGCCCCAAATCTATGTCTGCTTAATTGCTGTATCCCTGGTGCTATATGGATGCCACATAATAGATGCTTAGTGTGCATCTGTTTATGAGAGCAATGACACTCATTGGATGGATGCAGGATGGATTGGTGGAGGATGGATGGATGGAGGATAGATGAATGTAGAATGGTTGGATGGATCTCATCTTCTCAAATAGAACCACTGTAAAGGACAGAACTTGCCTAGGTCATGTTTAGGTCCTCTATCCCTTAGGGCAATGCCCTACAAATAGTAAGTAATCAAAAATCAAATGGTTAATGCCAGTGGATTGCTTTATCTTCACATATACTTCCTGTTCTTGGGCTAACTACTGCCTCCCTCAGGTCCTGGCTGCTTCCTCTGGACCCAGAAATGCCACAGCCTCTGTCCCATGCAAGCCCTCTGACACTGGTGACAGTGGCTAGATTCCCTGAGGAACCTACACTTACACACCAACAGTGCTGCTGTGTGCACTCGCACATTTTGAAATGCTTTAAAGTGCTCCTTACATACTTCCATGGAGGACACACCCTATGTAACTTTGTAGGGTATTATAACTCCTTCTGAGATCACTGTACAAGCAGGTTCTCTCTCTCTCTCTCTCTCTCTCACTCAGTCAGGAGCCCAGGCTGGAACCAACAGAGATAACAATAATTACCATTTACTTCACAATTAATTACACTCTGCTTGTTGACTCACATGACGGCACTGGGATGTAGGAGAGGGTTTCCCGGCCTATAAATGGCTAAAGGAATGAGAGAGACAAAGGTCTATTTATAGCTTGCACAGGTATGTGGCCCAAGTTGAAGGGAGAAGTAGATTGCTGAAGTACATTTACAGTCACCACTGGTCCTTCTTGACTGAGGGAGTCACTTTGGGTCCGACCTCATTATAACCAGGTGCATGAAGCACTGCATCTTCTAGGACAGGAGGTCACGGGAGAAGTGATGCAACTCAGACACTGAGGATGTACAGGGGACCTCCGCTGCAGAGAGCTCTGTGTCCCGAACTAAATTAAAAAAAAAAAAAGATTCCCAAAAGATAATAACTGTTTGTTACATGTGGATTTCAATGGGATTTGCCCCAGGCCTTTTTTTTTTTTTTTAGAACTGGTGCACTTGGCTAATAAATCAGTCTACTAAAGTAAATGCATGGATTTGGTCTTGTGTGCTTTGTTTTATTGTAAATACACAAGACATTTCTAATGTTTTTCTTGCAAACCTTTTCTTTATATTGGATTTCCATGTGTAAGGCTTGCTCCAAGTATTGATTTTGGTCTGTATCCTCTCCCTCCCCCATATCCTGTGTGTGTGTTGGAGGGTGGGTTTTCAGGTGTATATCCTTGAGACAGGGTTTATGTAGCTCAGGCTGGCCTCCACTGTAACATAGTCAGACTGGCATCAAACAGGTACTTTGCCTGCCTTAACCTCCTAGCACTGGGATTATTGATTTGTGCCACCAGGCCTGGCCAAGCAGTGATTCTGATATTTTGATAATCTGGTGGTATTTACATATGTACTTCTCCCAGAAGAAAACAGAGTCAAGTCAGAGACGACAAAGCCTAACAATCTGAATTTGGTATCTGAAATCTTCATGGTGGAAGGAGAGAATCAACCCCAGCAAGCTGCCCTCTGACCTCCACCCACATTAATTCTGAATGAAAACAAATTCACATATCAGCAAAAGATTGCACACAATCTAGGGTCTGTGGACCCAACACTAGGAACACCTAACTTCTCACACAGTGTTGATGGGAATAAACCTTGTAGTGCCAAGGCTACAGAGGAGAATTTGACATTATCTATCAATATTACGAACACACTCACATACACTTTGACACAGTGCCTCTACTTTTAGAACATTATCCTGCAGATACATTTTCACATTGGCAAACAGGTTTACCATGAAGATAGTGACTGCAACATTATCTATTATAGAAAAAGTTGGGAACAAGCTTACTGTCTCACAATAGAGGACTGATCAGATAAATTTTAGTGTGCACACAGATTGAACACAATGAATTGTTCTTTTTTAAATGAATTTTTAAGTGTGTGTATGTGTGTGTGTGTGTGTGTGTGTATGTGTGTGTGTGCGCGCGCACCCTTGGAGTTCAGAAGTGTCAATCACCTAGCCCTAGAATTACAGGCAATAGGAGTCTCCCATTATAGGTGTGGGGAGCTGAACTCGGGACTTCTGGAAGAGCACTACTCATGCTTGACCTCTGAGTCATCTCTCTAGATCCAGTGAGTCTTTTTTAAAAAATAAAAATAAAAAAGTTGCAAGAGGTGATGGTGGCCTATGCCTGTAATCCCAGCACTCAGGAGGCAGAAGCAGGGGTATCTCTATGATTTCAAGGCCAGTTTGGTTTACAGACAGAGTTCAAGGACAGAAGAGAGAAAGAGAGACAGAGAGATGACAGAGATAGAGAGACAGAGAAGAGAGGGGGAGAAGGAGAGAGAGGGAAAGAGAGAGGGGGGAGAGGGAAAGAGGGGAGGGGGAGGGGGAGGGGGGAGAGGGAGGGAGGAGAAAGATGAGACTAGAGAGATGGATAAGAGCAGCTGCTGCTCTTGCAGAGTACCCAGGTACGGTTTTCCCAACAGCTTCAGGGGATCAGACGCCCTCTTCTCACCTCTGAGGGCACCAGACATGCACGTGGCACACAGATATACATGCAGTCAAAGCATGCACACTCATAAAATAAAAATAAACCTTTTTTTAAAAAGAAAAGGTTACACACATATTGCTATGACATACCATCTAAGATTGTGATAAATTCAAAAGAGAGAGGTCAGTATAAACAGCATGTCACCATTGATTGATTGGTTGACTGGCTGATTGGCTGATTGGCCGGTAGGCAGGATTGGGGATGCTAATGATAGCTGCTATGGAAAGTAGATACCTCAAGTTGGGTTTGGATTATTTTTTAAGAACTCCATATACAAGCGCACTGTATTTATGTCATTTCAACCATCTTCCCCTCCCTCCTTCTCCATTCCCTCTCAGATTCATGAGCTTTTCTTCAATAACCTCTCTCTCTCTCTCTCTCTCTCTCTCTCTCTCTCTCTCTCTCTCACACACACACACACACACACACACACACACACACCCCTCAGTAGGAGCTATACAAGTGAACAGACAGACAGAACCCACTGTGTCCATTTCATATTACTTGCATGTATGAGCTTGGGGCTGACTGGGACTGGGTAACCCGTCAGGAGTCTTGTCCCTGGAGAAAACGAATTCCCCTTCAGTCATCAACCACTGACTCCCTGTAGCTATTCATTAGGGAGCTTTGTAAACTTTTCTCTGTACAGTTCCAGGGGATTCAGTGCCCTCTTCTGACCTCCATGGGCACTAGATACACATAGATACAGACAGAACACTCATACACATAAAAATAAATTAAAGTTTTTTGTTTGCTTGCTTGTTTGTGAGCCAGGGTTTCTCTGTGTAGCCTTGGCTGTCCTGGAACTCACTTTGTAGACCAGGATGGCCTTGAACTCACAGAGATCTACCTGCCCAGCTAAATTAATAAAGACTTTTCAAAAGAAATAAATTGGTGGTGCTAGTGGATTCCAGAAATGAATTAATGGACAGGATTGAAGGAAAACCCTTTTAAATTATAAACCGTATTCCATATGTGAAATTGTGTATAAAGTATTTGTTCTCAGTTAAAAAATAAAAGAAAAAAGAACAAGCAGTCACTTCTATGCCTGCCCCTTAGGTTGAGAAATGGTGTCCTTTCCCTAGAACTTCCCATGGGTCCCTTCCACTATCCCATCCTTAAAGGTTGGCTTTCCACAATTTGCCCATTAAATCTGAATGCCTTAGCACAAGAAACACTAAAAATGCCTTGCCCCCCCCCCCGTGTGTGTGTGTGTGTGTGTGTGTGTGTGTGTAGATCAATGTTAAGTTTCTCAATTTCTCTTCATTTTATTTTTAAGAAGGTGTCTGTGTGTGTTAAGGGGTGGGATTGTCTTTTCACTGAACCCAAGCTCTCTGATTGGCTAGACTGGCTGGATTGAGCTCCGCCTCTCAGCACTGGAACTCAGTGCTTTTCCCTTGAGTGCTCTGGGTGTGACCTCAGGCCCTTGTTCTTGGGCAGTACACACTTTATCCCTATGCCATCTTCCAGCCCTCAAAATGCAAATTTAAAAGGCCCTGCATTCAGTGACACAGAGAGTGACTGAAACGTGCAGAAAACATGATGTACTAAAAAGTACAAACTCCATGTAAGAGCCATAAATGCAGATATTCCGAATGGAAGGAAATGGGTATTATATCATCCAGTATGTGCATGTGTACATGATACAATCACGCATGTCCGACATATGTGTATATATGATATAGAGGAAACGTGAAGTAATAGAATTGATGTTGTTCAGGACTTTCTAACAGATTTTAGTAGACACTAAGCCACGCAAAGTAAAAAAGTATCTTTAGCCTCCAAAAGGCCCCAAAGATAAGTAGTGTGCTAATCAGGCCTGCTAGAGACAGCAGAGATTTCAGCTGTCAAGATGCATATGTTTGTTCACCTGGACTGACCAGACTTTAGGGTCCATTTCCATAACAAAGGACAGAGCCCTTACTTACCACCAGCCATTAGAGCCATCCCCATATCAAAGAGCAAACCTCCACAGGCAGTTCAAGGGGACAGAGTCACAACCAATGTGTAAGGCCTGATCTGCCATAAAGCACCCAGTTCTTTTCTTGAGAAAAGCATAATTTTTCCAGGTGGGCAAGATGGCCCCAAGTTACAACTGTTTGAAAAAAGAACAACACTGGTATCTCTTAAAAAGCCATCTGCTTAAAAAGCCAGATTTGCAGTCTCCTGTCTTTGCTTAGCTTGTTCACAGTGTAACCTGTGGGCTGGGACCTGAAAGGAATTTAAGGAAGGCAGCATATACAGAATGCACAAGCCTATGTTGTGTGTAAGTTTGTTCAAGGCTGGCTCCTCTTTGGCTATTAACCAGAGCCAGACACAAGCAAGCTACATTAAGGAATTCTCTTGCCCTTCATTGATTTCTACGTATGCGGAGTGAATTCTTACCGGGCAAGCATATTAATTCTATAATATTCAGGCTATATATGTTGAAGGTGCGTGCTTTTATGTGGCACCACTATGTGCTAGATGCTACTCTGGCTACTGGGGATGACATGGTAGGAAGAAATCAAGCAAAACTCTCTGTCCACAAAGCTCACTAATTCTATTGAAGGGAAGCAGACAATAAACATTGCAGTGTCAGGCTGTAATAAGCATTAAGGAACTAGAAGCAGGAAAAGATCATGAGAGTTGTTGAGGAAACCTGTAAACAATTAGACATTCTAGGAAAGTGTCACTGGAATTAAGACCTGGGGGGAAGAGAGGGGGGGGTGGAGGGGTGGGAGCAGTGGGGGAGGGGACTTGTTCAAACCCTGCAGCCAGGGGAGCAGAGATGAAGGTCCAAAATTCTGGTGACTGAGGGAAAACAGAGGTGACAGGTCTCTTGGCTTTCCCAAGGGAAAGTGCGGCCAGGCTGCTGGAGCTGCTGGAGCTGCTGGGCAAGGATGAGGTCAGAGAAGACAGGCCTCTGCCGAGGCTCTGCAGCCGTGGGAGATTCTCCCAAGTCAGAGGAAAGTCCTGGGAGATCCTGAGTTTGCATTTTAGCAAGATTTCCCTGTTACCATGACAAGGATAGATTTGGAGGGCATGGGGTAGGAGGAAGTGACCCAACTGTCCAGGTGAGAGACGATGGTTTGAAGGAGGATGGGAGCTGTGGGGAGCGAGAAGCTGTCAGACTCTGGAGATAGTTTGACAAGATTTGCTGACCAGATTGGAGAGGAGGCTTATGGGAAAATGCTGAGTCAATGATGACTCTGAGGATTTTAGCCTGGGCAGCTTGTAGGCACGAACTGCCATTGCCTGGGGTGAGGGAGTCCTGGGGTTATATAGGTTTGTGGGGGCAAGAGGACGAGACAGGAAATAGTGGGAGTCAAGTTTGGGGCCGTTTGAGTGAGTTATTTATTTATTTATTTATTTATTTATTTATTTATTTATTTATTTATTTTGTGTGTGTGTGTGTGTGTGTGTGTGTGTGTGTGTGTGTGTGTTTATATACAAGCAGGGCCACATGGCAGGGCACTCATGTATATTTCAGAAGACAACCAGCAGCCATCCCTTCTCTCCCTCCACTGAGTAAGAGCTGGGGATTAAACCCAGGTCATCATCAGCTTGGCAGCAAGCCCCTTTATCTGTGGAGCCATCTCACTGACCCAAGTCTGGGAAACTGTAAACTTGTAACATCCAAAGGAATGCCCAAACAGGGACATTAAGTAGACAACTGGATATTTGGCCAGAAATTCTGGTGTAAGGTTGGGGTGTAATAATATCCATCTATAAAACTGGGATAATAATACATAATACCCATGCCGTAAGAATTGTGGGAGAATTAAACAAGATAATGCCTTAAAAGCTCTCAGGGCAGGCCAGGCCTAGAATACAAGCTGCCTAAAGTGCATTTTAGCTGTTTTTATTAGAATTTAAATGCTCTCTGTATTCCTGACATTACTGTAGAGTTATGGATCTACTTGTTCTTGGGTTTAGCAAGATTGTTGTTTGTTTTCCAACTGTCAGTTCCAGGGAACGACTTTTAAAAGAAAGCAAGAGTCTCTGGGATCCTAGCAGCATCTGTAGAACTGACAGAGTTCTGGGGTAGAAGGGTTTGCATGCATCTGCAGTCCTCATAGGGAAGTTACACCAAGCTTCTTAAACAACCAGCGTATAACTTCATTGACCCAGAAATTACCCCACATTTGGAAGAGTGGTGGGGATGGAAGATGAGACAGTTCACTGAGGGAAAGCTGAACACCAGCAAGGACCCTGGGGGAAGATATTCCCAGTGCACTCCCGTGGCCTTTGTGACCCAGGAGGTTGAAAAGGAGTGAAGCCTGGGAACTTACTATCCTGTCTAGACTTCAGTCACTAGAGATGTTATCGCAGACCACACATTTATCTGGCTCCTTTTAAAGTTGATTCACAAAAGCCGTGACCTGGGCTGTCCTAAGATGGCAAGCTTCTCAGAGGACCTCTCCTTGAAGATGCATGCCCTTGCTCTCTGCTCTTAATCTGTTCACTGCTCTTTAGCTGTTTCATGTTGGGGAATCAGAGACCAAAGCTGGGGTCATTTTTTTAGATGTAATATAAGATCTCTGAAGCAAACAAGTGTCTTATTATCACAACCCAAACCACAGGCTTTCTTGTTATCTTTACATCTCTTTACGTTTAGACTACACATCCATGACTGTGTAATTTCCTTCTATGCCTGTGACGGGCCTGATGTTAAGTAACCACCTATTAATAATCCTATTGTCTGCATCTGTAGCTGAAGGAAAAGAAGGCTGAAGTGGTTCAAAGCATCCAAAACGCTTCTGCAACAAACGGGCGACTGTGCCACATAAAATCATAGGTCCTGGTGAATCAGCACACAGCATAGACATGGGCAGACTACTAGTGAGGGGACAGACAGGGTCAGTAACTTGAAAAGGGGCTCCTTCCCAGAATCCCCGTTGTCTTCCACTTTAAAGGTGGCTTCATAAACAGGGCTGATTGCTGCTAACGAGGAGACATCAACATGACAAGAGCCAGTCTCAGTCCTCCCTCTCAGTCCTCCCTCTCAGTCCTCCCTCTAGTGAGTTCTACACTTGTCACTGAGCTTTCATGGTGGTACTCTGTGAAGAAGCCTGTCAGCCTTTTCCCAGGAGGCAGAAAAGAGGGATACCTAAGAAGCAACACGTTGGGAGCCCATAGCCCAGCAGAATATGAGAGAATTTAGGGTCCTCCAGGTCTATGTTTCCCTATAGGGTCCTACTCCAGCTTCTCCCTGACTGTGTGTCCCACAACTCCAGTTTGAGGAGGACTAAAGTAGCCAAGTGCTATTTAGTACCCTAAGCCAGTGGTTCTCACCTTATAGGTCGAGACCTCTCTGGGGTCAAATGACCCTTTCACAGGGGCCACCTGCAATGATCGGAAAACACAGACATTTACTTTACAATTCATAACAGTGGCAAATTGTTATGAAGTGACAAAAATATTATTTTATGGTGGAGGTCACCACAACATGAGGAGCTGTATTAAAGGGTCAGGGTCGAAGCATTAGGAAGGTTGAGAACCACTGCTGTAAACGGAGCCTGTTGATGACAGATACTTAAGAATTCGTACCTATTTCTGTTTAATTAGTTTTAAGTAAGTTTTATTCTTTTTCAAGATTTATTTATTTATTTTATGTGAGTACACTATCTTTAGACACATCAGAAGAGGGCATCAGATCCCATTACAGATGGTTGTGAGCCACCATGAGGTTGCTGGAAATTGAACTCAGGACCTCTGGGCAAGCAGTCAGTGCTCTTAACAGCTGAGCCAACTCTCCAGCCCTTAAGTAAGTTTTAGTTCTGTATGTTTCTATACATGCCGAGGAAGGAAAGGAAAGGGTTCCATTTGTATGCAGGCATGGTGGCAACAGTGGCAGAGGCTAGCAGGAAGCACTTAGACCCCAGCACCTCTTTAACTTTACATTTTAGGACTCAGACCCACCAGAAAAAAAGACAAGTGTTTTTGTGGTTGTTCACAGACAGTATTACAAGCATTCTTGTTCCAGAATGCTCATCAGTGGTCCTGAGGATTATCCAAACCATCTCTAGCTTTCAATTAGTGGTCAGTGAAATAAACATTTAAAGGTTCACTGAAGGCAATAGTGGGACCTGGAATTAGTCTTGTCTGCCCATGCAAACCAGGAGAGAGGTCCTAAGGATATCTGCAGGGACCTACAGCTTAGGTGGTCAGTCTTACATCAGCATGGGGAGAAGGAAACAGAAAAGGTTCTACCTAAGTGTGCACTTGCACCCAGTACCTACTGCTGGTATTAGTGAATTCCCAGAGTGTGCAGTAGAATGACCAAGCTGCTTCCTCACTTCCCTGGGTTCTGGGTTCTTAAGTACCCATGGCTTTCCTCTCCCCTCTAGTGCCCTGAAGGAGAATGCTGCCCATAAGCCTCCATCAGCATGTTAAACTGGGTCTCTGCTGCCAGCCCTTGGGGACTGGCTAGCAGTTTTTATCTCCCTAGTGCCTGGCTGAGCCCAGTAGAGCCTACCATAAACTGGAGGTATTAGGTCAAGCCCCAGGTTGAATTTGCTGTGTTCTGTTAGTTTGGGAACATTGAATAAGACTTCTTACCTTCCAGCCTTGGGCTGTGTGCTAGAGACATGGAATTTGAGTCATATACAACCTTGAAAGGTTAAAAGTGCATCCAAGTATTGTGATTGATCATAATAGCTCTTCTATTATGATCCCTAGGCCTGTATCCCTAGCTCTACAAATCACCCCTGACTGTCCTGAGTGAGCATTTAACTTCTCTATCCCTGAGTGAATATTTCCAGAGTATTGTTGTGATTACTATAATCAATGATTTCAAACCATACCTGATATAGAGTAAGTTCTCAGTAATGTTAATTATTACTACTTTTGTGTTCTGTCTCCTCTTTCTGTGACCTCAAGCTTAGTCCATTTTATTTCACACTTGGTTCTGGCTGTTTCCTTCTTTCCCCAACAGGGACTTTTTATTTTACTTCTGACCTACTCAGTGTTGGGTCAGTCCTAAGAAGGACACGAAGCCACCCTAATGTTTGACTGGTGTCTTTTCTACTAGGATTCAAATTCAAAACTTTCAAGACTGTAGGCAAGTGACCCACATGAATCACTGTGTAACTATTTTTCTAAGAAACACCAGATCTGAAAGGCGTCATCCTAAGCCTAGTTCCTGAGAAAATCTTCATAATTTCAGTTCTTCTCAAGACATAAAAGCTCCGATGCCAGGGAGCAGAAAGAAGCTTCCCAGAATTGTTAGACCATGATACGGTTCATGATAATTCATCCAGTTATCCCCCAGGTCCTAACGAGCTGCTTATGACAAAGTCACACAAGTTGGCAGATCTTTCTTCATTTCTTTTCCTTGTGAGACAGAATATCACTATGTAGCCCAGCCTGGACAGGAACACACTATATAGCCTAACTTGGCCTTAACCTGACAATTTTCCTGACTTAGCCTTAGACTAAGATTGTAGTCATGTGTTTATGCTCCTTGCCAATGCCATTCCCACCATTCTTTAAAAACAAAGCATGGGGCTGGAGAGATGGCTCAGCAGTTAGGGCACTGCCTGCTCTTCCAGAGTTCAATTCCCAACAACCACATGGTGGCTCAAAACCATCTGTAATGGGATCTGATGCTCTTCTGGTATGTCTGAAGAGAGCAATGGTGTATTCATATACATAAAATAAATAAATAATCTTTTAAAAATAATAGAAATTAAATAAAAAATAAAAACAAAGTGTACAACCATAGATACAGCTATTCCAGTTCTGGGTCCAAAGGTGTGAAAGTCAGTACACAACAGAGACACCTGCAGATTCATGTTTACCATGGCATCATAAACCATAGTCAAGCTATAGGTTCAGCCTACTTGCCTGCCATTGGGTTAAAAAGTATAGCATAAGCTAGGTGGTGGTGGTTCACACCTTTAATTCCAGCACTCAGGAGGCAGAGGCAGTCGGATTTATAAGAGTTCAAGGCCAATCTGGTCTACCCTCCAGGACAGCCAGTGATACACAGAGAAACCTTGTTTCAAACAAAAAAGTGTAAATATATATACAAAGTAGAGTTTTAGGTAGCCATGAAAAAGAATGATATTATCTTTGGGGAAGAATTGGACGGAACCGAAAAACATGATGTCAAGCGAAATAAGCCATCCCCGGGAAGACAAACACCTCACTTTTTCTCTCATTAGATAAACGCAAACACTCAGAAGGAGAAGATGGACTGTCAGCAAAGAAAACCAGGAGGAGGCAGGAGACACCACTAGAGTGTAGTAGGGTTGGATCTGACCAAAATAGTGTTTGAAAAAATAAAAATGAAACCCATTATTTTGCACAATCAATACACACAAATAGTTATTATTAAAAATTACTAAAATCAGTTTTTAAAGTTACTGGTATCCAATAGACAGGCAAACTTCAAAACTAAATGACCTTTTAAAAAAAAAAAAAAAAACCTGGACGGGCGGAGGTGGCGCACGCCTTTAATCCCAGCACTTGGGAGGCAGAGGCAGGCGGATTTCTGAGTTCGAGGCCAGCCTGGTCTACAGAGTGAGTTCCAGGACAGCCAAGGCTATACAGAGAAACCCTGTCTCGAAAAACCAAAAACAAACTAACAAACAAAAAATAAACCTGGACAAATTCTAAATTTCTATAACTTGGTTGTTCATAGCCTCAAACTACAACTAACCACAGCTCATGATCTCAGTAGCTCAACTGAAGGACACCTGGCAGAGCTGCATGAGGCTCACTGTGTCAACTTCAGTATGTAACTGGGTAATTTCATCACTCAAAGTTAATGCTTAAAACTCTCAGCTAATACACATTAAAAAATCCCCCCCCGCCCCCAATAACATGTTAAATTTATTAAGTGCCACACATCTGCCAACTCTAATTCCTGGAAATGTTTCTCTGTGATAGACTCCAGTTAGATCCGTAAGCCACTACTTCGAGCAGCTCTCCCCAGAGCGCCCCTTGTCCAGAATGCCTAGCATGGCTTCTTGTCTCTGAATATGTCTGCTAACCTGGAGCCAATGGTCCTGTTGCTAAGAGTTCTCAAGACACACTTACTTGCTTCCTCCCGCAACTGTCCACAGACTTCACGCCGACCGCCAAGCGTAAATCCTGGAAGGAACTTCAGAGACCACCCAATCTGAACCTTCATTTTACATCCATGAACACTGGAGCCCACAGGAGGTAGATACTCAGCCAAGGACATTCAGCTCATTGATTCAAGGGCCGAGGGTAGAACTGCCCAACTGGAGACTCACCTCCTGTGTGTCATTCTTCTTCCAGCTTGTTCCTCTGCTCTCCGCCCTCTTGGCTTTCAAACACTTGATAAGCAGTCCACACCCTCCTGGGATGTGCCAGCAGCCTGCCAGGCTCACCTGGAGTGAACACCCCAGTTGACCTGAGGCTCTTTACCCGCAAAGGAATGAGTGTGGAAATATAAACACTGTGTAGGGTTAATAGGAGATGTTGTAGTCTGTCCATCACAGCGTGGCTGCCAGGTCTGTCATGTTGATTATGACCTCTGAGAGGTTTCAGTTCTTCTCACTTATAATTTCCTGTTAGCTTACAATGAACACTGCCCCCACCCCATCATTTATTTACCAGCGAACATTTACTTAGGAGACACTGAGCATTTACCACTTGCTAAGCACTGTGCTGGCTTTGGGGATCCAAGAATGAGAAGACATTCTTCTAGGTGGTCTTTCACATTGTGATAAGTCTTACAGACACACAAAAGCCACCACAGGTGAGCTGATGAGGATGCCACTGATCCTCCCCCCCTTACACCTGCCCTTTCCCTCCTCGTCCCACCCCCTCTCACCCCACCCCCTTTCTTCTGTTTCTTGTGCTTCTCCTTTTTAAAGATATCTTTTTAAGATAGCGTCTCACTATGTAGCCCTGGATGGCCTTGAACTCACAGAGCTCATATTGCTTCTGTTTTCCAAGTTCTGCGATTAAAGGAGTGTGCCACCCTGCCAGGCTTTTAAAAGAAAACCTAGAATGTTCTAGGATGTATGGCAAGGCCATGAAAGTGGTCCAGAGAATTCTATATCCTCAACTTAGTTTTCTCTACTATGAATATCTTATACAGAGGTTCAAGTTTTGCTTTTTTTCCCTCATTTTTATAACATTTGTGTATTTTGTTCTCTCTCTCTCTCTCTCTCTCTCTCTCTCTCTCTCTCTCTCTCTCTCTGTGTGTGTGTGTGTGTGTGTGTGTGTGTGTGTGTGTGTAAGGAGGTCAGAGGACAACTTTCACGACTTTGTTCTCTCCTTCTACCATAAGGGTCCCAGGGATTTAACTCATTGAGTTTATCAGCCAAGGCCATTACCTGTTGAGCCATCTTGCCAGCTCTGACATATTTCATACAGGACACTACGTTACAGAAACTGTATTAGAAATATCAAGATGATCTCAAGTTGGGAAACACACTAGCCGGGATAGTATAGAAGACTGTGTGGCAGATATACTCAGCAAAAAACACAGAGAGCACATAACAACATCTAGACATGCTAAGGAGAGATAATTGATAGAAACCGAGGTTAGTTCAAGAGCCTGAAGGTGAGGGCTGAATCCAAAGCCAGATTCCTGACTTTAGAAATGATTATCGGGAATGACTGTAGGCTGTGTAGTGTGGTTTGGATGTGCACCCCACCCCATTTGTATGCTAAGAAATCAATCCCTGCCTGAAGCAACAGTGGGATGTGGTGTGTAAGAGGAGGGGCTGAGGGCTTGACAGCTCTGCTCTTGTGAACGACTGAATGGCATTACAAGCAGGACTTTCAGGAGTGGCCTTTCTCTGCTTCTTGCTCCCTCGATGCGAGTGTACAGCAAGACGGCCCAGTGACCATACTCCAGTGCTTTGATCATGAACTTCTGTCCAAGATAGAATAAACACCTGTTCTTCATAAATGATGTAGTTTCAGATATTCTGAAGTAATGACCCTAAATAGACTAAGATGAGAAGGTAATTGTTTTCACACTGAGAAGGTGATGTGTGAGGAACTCGTGGACTATTGGACAAGACAGTGAAGTCATCAGGTGAGCCAGGTGTGATGATACAGCCATACGATCCAAACACTGGGGAGGGAGAGGCAGGAGGAAGCAGAGTTAAAGGCTAGCCTTGGCTACATGAGATCCTTATCCAAAATAAACCAACAAAGACATTGGTTGTATATGCTGGTCTTTGTTTCTGGAAAGAAATGTGGCAAACCACTATCCGAAGGATGGCAGTTGAAGCCAGACTAGACTGTGTATTCCTGTAAAGAAGAGGATCCAGGAAATAACCTAAAAGAACACTGTCATTGATGAGGTGGCTGAAAGGACGAGCAGAGAAAGAGGCTACAGAGTCTCTGGAAAGGTGGAGAGGATCAGAGAGAGTGCTTCTCAGAAAACACTGTGT
The DNA here is from genome assembly GCF_011762505.2 of Arvicanthis niloticus. Classification (NCBI taxonomy): domain Eukaryota; kingdom Metazoa; phylum Chordata; class Mammalia; order Rodentia; family Muridae; genus Arvicanthis; species Arvicanthis niloticus. Next base: position 99,195,120 of record NC_047662.1, read on the forward strand.
AGCCAGCGGTGCCAAAAGCCAAAGACAAGCTGAGACCCTCAAAAGCCCCTCAGATTTGGCAGGACTTCCCTCCAAAAAAGAGGTTTCAGAGACTGGATGGAGCCACAAACCCAAGCTGTCTTTGGACTGCGGACAGAATAGAAAGTGAGGGCTTGAGGCTATTGGCATCTGCCGTTCCTTTAAACTTACTGTGACCTAGAGGCCAGGGGAAAATTAAATGGGATTGAAAAATGATAATTGATATTGTTTTGGTTTAAAAAACAATTATTATTTCACTTTGAGTGCAACTGAGGCATGATTTCCTACCAAAAACTATTAGTAGTAGCTATCATTTATTAAGTGGCTGCCATAAGTCAAGCACTTTAAAGGCATTATTTTATTGAGCTCTCTAAACTGCACTTCGAATGGAGACCACCTTCTACTACTATAAAGAAGCAGGAGCCGAGGAAGGCTCATATCTGGCACAAGCTTTCAACTTCGCAGAGGAGCCTGAGGGAAACCTGGCCTTCACTCCGAGCTCCTGCCTTCCTTCCCTCTGCAGAGACACTGTCTCCACTAAACACTGCCTACAGCTGGCCTTCATTTCAGTCTGTGAAGATCAAGATAAAAATGGATGGCCCGGGAAGCCCATCCTCGTACAATTTTCCCATCCTGGAAAGGACCGTGGATTGAAGAGATGGATACCCAGGCACACACTTTTAGTTCCAGGACAATTGCTGAGAACAAACAAAGAGCTTCTGACTACAAATCCCAGAGTCCCAAGTGCGTACCTCCCCTTTGAGGCGTGTGTGTCTGAGCATGCAGGTGTGTGAGAGCACGCTCTGCACGTGAGGATTCAGAGCCAGAGAGCTCAGAGTAAATCAGTCTGTCATTAAGTAGAAAAGTTAAGGTTGTAGGTTAGAGAGATGTCTCCGTGGTTAAGAGCAGTGGTTGCTCTTCCAGAGGACCCTGGTTGAATTCTCAGCACCAGTGTAGTGGCTCACAACTATCTGGAATTCCATTCCAGGAGATCTGATGCCCTCTTTTGGCCTCATCAGGAATCAGGCACATAAGAGGTGCACCAACATACATGCAAGTAAAAATTTAAAAATATACACACATATAAAAATTTAAAAGTATTAAAAGGAAAAGTTAAGGTTACACATAAAGGAAAATGACAAAATTGTACGAGGATTTTTGCAAAGCATACTTTATTCTGGAGACTGCACATTTTAAGGAAGGCTCCAGCCACCTTCCCCATGAGGGAAGATGAGGCAATTTATGTTAGATAGTTAGGAAGATACAACTGGGGCTATTGGATACATGGTGTGGAGAGACAAACAGATCTGTCCTGGAAAGCTGAGGAGTCTCCAGAACTGGAGGTGCTCACACAGAGGCAGGGGTGCTGAAGTCAGTAGCCAAGCCCCAAAGAGAGCTTATCTTACTTTTCCTCCTCGAGCCTGGGAGAGAGCCTCTGAGGACATGGTTAAGATAAGACTTCACAAGTTCGAGTCTGGCCTTTGTTCTCTCTGATGGATTCCAAATATTATAAAAAATGGAATGACCAGCATGCTCCTCCCTTCACTGTCTGTATAATCGGAGCAACTGAACTCTAGCGTGCCAGAAGAAATAACCATTCTTACTTTTTGGAAGACATGTCATTTCTAAGCTGAGACCAGTGGTGCCTGTCTTTCATCAGATATGTCTGTCATGCTTTAAACATCAGAGGTGGGATATGGAAAATAGAAATTGGAGAAATGTTGAAAAGATTACCATGAATATAACAATAGTTGCTTTGGAATAATAGGAGATTGTTTTCTTCCTTCCTTAATTCTGTATCATTATAAAATAAATATATGGGATTGGAGAGGTGACTTAGTGGTTAAAAGCAGTCCTGGAACTGACTCTGTAGACCAGGCTGGCCTGGAACTCACAGAGACCCACCTGCTTCTGCCTCCAGAGTGTTACGTTTAAAGGCGTGTGCCACTTGCTGTATCTATAGAGAACCCAGGTTTAATTCCTAGTGCCTACATTTGGTTTCACAACCATCCAAAACATCAGTTCCCAGGGTTCAGAGCCCTCTCTGGTATCTGAGAACACCAGGCATGTACTTGGTGCACACACATGCATGGAAATTTGTCAAACATTCATACACATAAAATAAAAATAAATCTTTAAAACAATATATATATATATATATATATATATATATATATATATACATATATATACTTTTGATTAAAAAAGGAATCATGTGGGCTTTATATAATTATATTGTCAGATAAATAAAAGCAATGAAATTTAAAGGTCATAGTTTAAATTGTTATTATATTTTTATGTGTATAGGTGTTTTGCCTGCATGTATGTCTGTGTACCACACGTGTGCAGTGCCTGTGGAGGCCATATGAAGGAGTTGAATCTTCTAAAACTGGAGTTACAGATGGTTGCCAGACACCATATGGGTGCTGGGAATTGAACCCGGAGTTTTCAGGAAGAGCAGCCAGTGCTCTTAGCCATTTAGCCATCTCTCCGGCCCCCATAATACTGTTTTGTAGTGTGTATGTGTATTGTGTACTGTGTGTGTGTGTATGTGTGTGTGTGTGTGTGAGACTGTGTTCATAGGGAGAACAGATGTCAACACTGATGTCTTATTGCTCTCTTTTTTATATATTATTTTTATTTTCAGAAAACAGCTTGCCTGAGCTAGTTCTCTTTTTCCACCATGTGGTCCTGGGGATCCATCCCAGGGCACCAGGCGTAAGAGCCCTTACTCATTAGCCACCTGCTGGCCCTCTTCACCTTATTTTTTGAGACAGGATCTAACACAGAACCTGGAGTTCACTGTTTTAGCAAGTCTGGGTGGTCACCCCAGGAATCCTCCCTCTCCTCTGCCTCCCATTGCTAGGTTACAGACACCGCAGCACCCTTTCACACGGGTGCTGGGGTCTGAACTCAGGCTCCCATGCTGCTTTATCCACTGAGGCATCTCCCCTGTCCTATGGGTCAGTCTTTGCTTCTGCAGACGACTAGGTTTTCCATCAACAGATGTCTAGATAAAGAAAATGTGAAACACACACACACACACTCATGCGGACACAAAAATGGGATTTTGTTCAGCATAGAAGAAAGGTGTCTTTTCAGGAGAATAGATGGAATCACAGACCATCTGGTTAAGCTTAAAAAAAAGATGGACAGATGTGAACTTCTCTTTAGATATAACTAGGTACATATGTACATACATACACATACATAATACATACATACATTGATACATAGCTATGACATGCAAGTAGAAAGGACTATTTTATTTGGGCAAGGGAAGGGAGCTAATTTGAATGCGGGGACAGGAGAGGATAAGCGGGGAAAGTATTTTGATGGTTTGTACATGCTCAGCACAGGGGGTGGCACTATTAGAAAGTGTGGCCTTGTTGGAGTAGGTGTGTCACTGTGGGTGTGGACTTTAGGACCCTCATCCTAGCTGCCTGGAAGCCAGTCTTCTGCTGGCAGCCTTCAGATGAAGATGTAGAACTCTCAGCTCCTCCTGCCCCATGCCTGCCTGGATGCTGCCATGTTCCTGCCTTGATGATAATGGACTGAACCTCTGACCCTGTAAGCCAGCCCCAATTAAATGTTGTCCTTGTAAGAGTTGCCTTGGTCACGGTGTCTGTTCACAGCAGTGAAACACTGAGACAGTGCTGGAATAGTAAACAGTGTAGTTGAATGAAAGTGTCATTATGAAGCCATTACTTTGTAGTATAATGAACATGCACTAATAAGGCCTTTTAAATTCAAAAAATGCTGAGCAGATCTCTATGAGTTTGAGGCTAGTCTGGCCCACTTAACAAGTTCCAGTCCAGTCAGAACTATATAGTGAGACTTTGTCTCAAACAAACAATAAAAAAAATAAATAAATAAGTAAACTGGCAGATACAGTTCAGTGGGTGAAGTCACTTGCTGTCAAGCCTGGTGACATGAGTTTGATTCCCAGGACCCTCAAGCTTGGCAGCAATAACACTTACCCACTGGGTCATGTCACTGGGTTCTTACCTTCCTTAATTTTATTTAACCAAGCAAACACAAGTTTGCCAAAGCCGGAAGACACAAATCCTTATGTAGAAATATAATAAATATAATTTGGGGGGTAAACTTGGAGGGGGTGAACAATTTCCTATCAGCCTAATATATACCTGGCCATTCATTCATTCATTTTCTCAGTGGATGGTGTTTATCACATATAAACACATGTCCTCAATAGCTGGAGGGCTTCAGAATGACCAGTGATATACTCCTTATACCTGAGGTGCTTCCAGGCTTCTTGGGAGGAGACCATATATTTATAGCTGATGAAGACCTAACTATCAAAGTGAAAATAGAGTGTTCAATAAAGAAGATGCCAGTGAGGTGAAGTTTATCAAAATTCTCTTTGTTAAGGTTCAAAGGGTCCTCCCTGGAAATGCAAGTCTCTCAGTAGGCAGGAACTGCTAGAAAACGCAGGATTATGAGCCTCTATCACAGAGCAATCTTCTTGTTACTGTATTCCGGGCTGGCCTTACACTCTGCCTGTCTCCACCTCCCCAGTGCTGAGGTTAAAGGCATGGATCACCACCACCCAGTGAGACTTGGTCTTTGGAAGCCTGCTGTGTTGGGTTGGGGAGACGACTCACCAAGTAAAGGTGCTTACTGCCAAGACTGATGACCTGGGACTCACAAGATAAAAAGACAACTCCTGCTGGGCAGTGGTGGCGCACGCCTTTAATCCCAGCACTTGGGAGGCAGAGGCAGGCGGATTTCTGAGTTCGAGGCCAGCTTGTCTACAGAGTGAGTCCAGGACAGCCAGGGCTGCACAGAGAAACCATGTCTCGAGAAAGAAAGAAAGAAAGAAAGAAAGAAAGAAAGAAAGAAAGAAAGAAAGAAAGAAAGAAGGAAAGAAAGAAAAAAGGAAAGAAAGAAAGAAAAAGACAACTACAAGTTGTTCTCTGACCTCCACACTGGTCAACGATAGATAGATAGATAGATAGATAGATAGATAGATAGATAGATAGATAGATAGATAGATAGAATGGGTAGGTTGGTAGATTCTGCTCAGGTGTGATTCTGCACATCTTTGATCTCAGTGCTCTGGAGGAAGAAGCAGGTGGATCTGACATAGTGGGTCCCAGGCCAGCTGGGACTGTATAATGAGTCCCTGTATCCAACAACAGTAACAAGAAGATTGCTCTGTGATAGAGACTCACAATCCTCACCTGATAGATAACGCATCTTACTTCTAGCAGTTACTGCCTAGTGAGAGACTTGCATTTCCAGGGAGGACCCTTTGAACCTTAATAAAGAGAATTTTGATAAACTTCACCTCACTGGCATCTTCTTTATCAAACACTCTACTTTCACGTTGAGAGTTCCAAGACAGCCAGGGCTACACAGAGAAACCCCGTCTCAAAAAACAATAACAACAAAAAGTGAGGGGGTGGGAGGGAGAGAAAGAGAGTTCAATTCTCTCTTCCTTGTCCTGAATTTTGTTTCATTTATTTTGAGTCCTTAGTGGACTTCTAAGTCAAGTTTACTTATATTACTTCTATTTTTGTCTTGGCTTTCTTTGATATGAGGTTATCATGTAGCCTAGGATAGGATAGACTTGATCTCCTAATCTTCTTCCTTCCGGTTCCTGAATACTAAGGAGTAAAGAGACTTCCACCACACCCAGCCAGTGTCAAAGGAGGCGAGGATGTGCTCTTACCTAAGGAATGAGGGAGGACAGGATTGGAGCTGAATAATAACTCAGTCCAGGTCGGCTGCCATCATGGGTGTGGGAATGTGGGAAAAAAATGCCCTCAGCCTCTGGTGGGTAAGCCCTGCCTCTCCAAAGATGGAAGGAGCAGCCATTCTTTCTGTCCTTATCTCCTGGGTGAGAACTGTCAGGATATGATGGGAGGAAAAGCCAAACTAGCCATCAGAGACCCACCCAGGTCACCCCTTTTCCTAACTAGCTCCTCTCGGGACCTAAATTTCCCTGTCTGCTAAACAGAGAAGTTGAACTGTTCAGTACCCAAAGTCCGTTTTCTATAGATCACAAAGCACAAGCTCACTGGTATTTTATATTGTGTTAATTTCTCAATCAAGAATCGTCAGTGAATCTCTGGCTATGCACATACAAATTCTCCCCCAGTGATGGAGATTAAAACACTTAGTTCTCTTGTAGTTTGGTTGTACACTCTGAACACTTACATGAGGGTTGTCTGGGAAATTGAGTCAAAGGAAATGGCTCCTAAATTCCTCCTGGGATCTAAATGGAAAACAAGACAGGCTATGACATCAGCCGCTATTTCCTCTGTGATCAAACTAAAGAACAGAAACATCAATATTAAATTATGTATGCATACTCTTTATTTTTGCCTCTCAGTGCACATCACGGTAAATCCTTTGCTCTTAGTTTTAGGTCATTATGTAGAAAGAACAAGAAACAAAATAAGCTTGGAAATATAGTATTTTAGTTACAAGTGACTTCAAAGACAAGACCTAAAGCACTCAGCATCCAGACAAGGAGTCTAGAATCTGAAATGGCTCCATCCAGTGCTGACTTCTGGAGGTTTCTTTCTTTAATTTGCCTCACCTAAATTCACTGGGATTGGATGACGTCAGCTCCTATATGCTAAATAAATAGATATATAAATAAGCACTAGTTAAAAGCCTAAAATGGGGAGCCTATTCTTATGAGTGTCCTCCAAGATGGTTAGAGAGGCCATGCAAGAGGAAGAAGGCCGAGTTCAGAACATTTCTGACACAGAAACAGTTCTCATAGACTAGATCCAGACCAGTAAGGCAGGGCTGTACCACAAGTCAATTAATTCCCTCTCTGTCGCTCAAGGTGGGCAGGTACCAGACCTTCCCAAGGAGTCTTCAAAAGAATTACACTGGGGATGAAGAGATACCTCCGAAGTGAAGAACGCTTGCTACTTTTGCAAGAGGACCCCAGTTCCATTCCCAGCACCCACAAGGAAACTCATGACCATCTGGAACTGCAGTCCCAAAGGATTCAACATTCTGTTTTGACCATCTTGGGCACCAGGCACACACATGAGACACAGACATCCACATAGGCAAAAATTCATACACACAAAAGAAAAATAAATAAATCTAGGAATCATGTTGTCTTTTAGCTGATCAGTCAGGTATTTCCTGCCTGGACATAATGCCTCTTTCATTGGGCATTAGACAAACACAATTCAAGTGTTAGAAATTGATTTTTTTTTTTCAAGAAGCCTGGGTTTTGGTTAATTTAATACCGTCTTTCATGTTCTGTGAATTCAAGCTACCTCAAAAGCATCTAAGTGGACCAAAAAAAAAAAAGTATTTTCACATCTAAACTAGGTCAGTGTTTGGAGCCTAAATTATTAGAACTATTGATTATTTCTTTCCCAATCTATGTTGCCTCACTTTTCAGATGCAAATCTGTCTATTGGGTTCTTTGGTTGGTTGGTTGGTTGGTTGGTTGGTTGGTTGGTTAGTTTTTGAGACAGGGTTTCTCTGTGTAGCCCTGGCTGACCTGGAGTTCACTCTGTAGACCAGGCTGGCCTCTGATTCAGAGATCTGCCCACGTCTGCCTAGATTAAAGCTTCTGCTGAGATTAAAGGTGTGAGCCACTGGGTGTGGCAAAAATCTGTTTATTGTTACATTCTTTCCTACCTTGAATAATACACATACTGTGTATCTGTCTATCTGTTTTAGTTTGGTTTTGTTGATGTGATAACTGAATGCAACTTGGGAAGGAAATGGTTTGTTTCAGTTGTCAGGAGCAGTCCTTTACAAAGGGAAGCCAAGAGCAGGAACTTAAGACAGGAGCCTGCAGGCAGGGACTGAAGGAAGTGGAGGCCCTGGAAGAATGCTGCTTACTTCCTCAGCCAGCTCTCTACAATCCAGGATCACACGTCAAGGAATGGTACTGCCTGCCCTTAGTGGGCTGGGCCTCCCACACCAATCATCAATCATCAATCAAGGAAATGCCTCACAGGCTTGCACACCGGACAATCTGGTGGAGATATCTTCTCAACTGAAGTTCCCTCTTCCCAGATGACCCAAGCTTGTGTCAACTTGACAAGAATCTAGCCAGCACACTAGCTGATCACAGGTGATGATACATTGGCATTCATGTCCTCCAAACTATTATGCCCTCAGTGACACAAATAGGATTCAAAATGCACAGATTGTCAGAGTTAGAAGAGGCGTTAGAGCACAAAACAGAGACCTGCCCCTGATTTTGCGGGGAGTGAGAGGCATTGTCAGCTGTGATCTTTCCAGGTTCCTTCTGCAGCACTCATGAAGGCTGGGCCTCTTCCTTAGGAGTCAGCCCCACCTGCACGCACTGCTGCCTCTGCTCGTCCACTGTATGAATTCTAGATGCAAATGCTTACTAAAGCTTGAAGGAGTACATGAGATTTTACCTAACCCCAGTCAGTCAGGAAGGTAGGTAGATATGCTACCATTATCAATCGCTCTCATAGTAAAGTATTATTTAATCCCAAATTCATTGTTGCCATACAGTGTGCCCTCAAAAAACATTCTGATATTGAATTATGTGAACAATTCAGTTGTCCGATTCGGGTCTGAGAACTTAACAGTGCACTTGATTTCTTCTCATCTGTCCAGTGTTGATCAGTTTTGAACTGGGATCATACTTGCTGTATTCTAAGGTCTGCGTTAGAATATTTAAGGATTAGTTACCTCCAAAAATGAATATACAGAAAAATGTGGGAAATGTTAAAAATTTAGTGTCTGGGGCACTCGCAGTCTAGACTCACTAGCTGAGGGTGATAACCTTGACCTCTGTTTTTTGTTTGTGTTTGTTTGTTTATCTTGAGGTTGTCTGTTGAGATATGATCTCTGGTTCAGATTGTCCTTGTAATTACTTTGTAATCCAGGCTGCCCTTGAATTTGCAGTAATTCTTCTGCCTCTGTCGCTTGGGCTAAGATTACAGGTGTGAGACAGTATTTCCACCATGACCTTGAACTCTTGTTTGTTTGTTTGTTTGTTTGTTTTGAGACAGGGTTTCTCTGTGTAGTCTTTGCTGTCCTGGAATTCACTCTGTAGACCAGGCTGGTCTTGAATTCAGAGATTTTCCTGCCCCTGTCTCCCAAGTGCTGGGATTAAAGGCGTGTACCACCACCGCACTCATCTTCAACTCTTGACCCTTTTCTTTCCAACACCCCAGTGCTGGGAATACGGGTATGCACCACTGTGCTGGCTAGTTTTTGTCAACTTGACACCTAGAAAGAAAAAAACCTCAATTGAGGAATTGCCTCCATCCTGTGGAGATTGCCCTGTTGGTGGACTTGAGGGTCATTGTGTGATTACTAGTTGTTGGAGAAAGGCTTAGCCCATCATGGGCGATGCCCCCCCCCCCAGGTGGTCCTAATCAATGACAGAAAGTTAGCTGGTTGAGGCCAGGGCAAGCTAGTCAGTAAGGGCAGCATCTCTGCTTGGTCTCTGTTTCAGTTCCCACCTCTAGGTTCCAGCTTGAACTCCTACCCTGGCTTCCCGGGATAATGTAACAGGTTAGGTGCAATAGACCTTTTCCTTCCTAAGTTGTTTTGATGGTGTTTATCACAACAACAACGACGACGACGACGATGACACCACTAGCCAGGGCTTCATGGATTCTAAGAAAACGATTTGGCAAAGGAACTCCATTCCCAACTAAGTTGTTTTAAATTTCAAACCTAGGAAACACAGATTATACTATGCATTTTATGAAGTACTATCTTAGATATTTCATAAATGCTATTATTATTATTTATGGTATTTTTGCACACACCTCCCTACTTTACAGCATAAAACAACTTTACAGGTGGCACTCTCCGTTTCAGTCCCGCTGGGGAACCAAAACACAGTCCAGATCCACCCAAGTCTGAGTCTCTTAAGTCACTTAAGGCTGCGGCCGCCCCCTTCAGGTCTCCTTGCTTCAGACACAAGAGGACAGGATGAAGTTTTTCCCTCACAGGTTTCCGTCTCAAGACAGAAACAAGGGGAGGGACAGGAAGTGGAGCCTGGCTGAGTTCCGGGTGCAGGGCGGCCACTGGAGGAGAGCAGGTTGCCGCTCTCGCAAGCTTTGGAGGCAGAGCCGCCGCAATGTTCCGGATCGAGGGTCTCGCGCCGAAGTTGGACCCGGAGGAGATGAAGCGGAAGATGCGTGAGGATGTGGTCTCCTCCATTCGGAACTTCCTCATCTACGTGGCCCTGCTGCGAGTCAGTGAGTGTCCTTCTGGGCTGTGACCGTGAGGCCACGCGTCCACACCCAACCCTGCACGCGGTCGTGGGGCCTTGAGCTGAGCATCCTGGGGAGAGTGGGGTGCTTGTACGTCCAGGGCTGCCCAACTGCGCGCACCCTAGGGGTCTGCGGGTCCTGAGGATGTGCCCAGTGCACGTGGTAGCGGAGGGCGCGTGGTTAAGTCACCTTTGCTCGCCCAACGTTTGTGCTTAAGGAGCTTCCACGTGTTATCGCCATTGCAATACCCTGGTCTTGAAAAGCTAGAAACAGTCCCCGGGAGGTGGGTGTCCCAAGGTCATTTGGCCATTCAGAGAATGCATCTGACTACAATTCCGGCTGTTAGTATTTCGTCTAAACTCCACATCCCCAGTTACCTGGCAATAGCCAGGTATGCTCCTCCCCACAGTTACCTGGCAACAGCCAGGTATGCTCCTCCCCACAGTTACCTGGCAACAGCCAGGTATGCTCCTCCCCACAGTTACCTGGCAACAGCCAGGTATGCTCCTCCCCACAGTTACCTGGCAACCGCCAGGTAGCCTGATCCACTATAAAAGGGGCTGCTTGCCCCCTCCTCTCTCTCTTACTCCCCCTCTTCTTCTCTTACTCCCTCTCTTCTTCTCTTGCTCTCTTCCTCTCTTACCCTCTTGCCTCTCTGTCCCCTCCCCCACCTTTCTGTCTCTCCACGTGGTCATGGCCGGCCTCTACTTCTCTTCTCTCCCCACCTTTGCCCTTTCCCCTGAATAAACTTTCTCCCCCTTGGAACCGCATGGTCTGGAGTGGTCTGTTCTGAGCTGCGGTCGGACTACTTCTTAAAACAACAACACCGGCCAAGCTCTTAATAAGGTACCAGGCGCTTTCTCTCTCTGCTTGCCTTTGAATACAAGAGATTACCTATTTTTGTTTATTTGTACAGAGGGTGAAGTAAATAATTGGTTTTCCTTGAGGAATATCTGAACCATTTGATTTCAACATTAACAAAAGTTAATTTTGTTGCTTGATCTATCCCCCTCCCCGCCCCCAAGTTAAGAGCTTGAGTTCACAGGACACATGTGCAAGGTTAAAGCCACACTGTCAGTTTAAAAAGCAGGTGCTCGTTAGATGGCTCACGGGGTTGGGCACTTTGCCAAAGCTGGACAACCTGAGCTGGATCCATGTTTGGTAGCAAGAGAGAACCAGTTTCCAGAAGTTGTACTATGACCTCCACACCTGCACCACGACGCCACAGAGTGCACACAAAAGTAAACAATAGAAAGATATATTTTTTAAAGCACTGAGCAGCTTTCTAGTTCAATTCTCTAATAGCATAACAAGTGACCGACCCCCTCATGTGTTCTCAGGACAAGTACTTACCGTTGTTTAGTGCTTGCCATATGGTTGTCTGCTGGGCAGGGAGAAACAGGAGTGGCTCAAATAATTGAACATACCAAAATTTTTAGAAGACTGGAGTTAAGTAAGGTTCGCCTGGAACTCATTGAAGTGAAGGCCTCCCTCATTTGGGTGCCTCTTGATGTACTCTGTATTTTGGGGGAATGGAAGCACCCAGAACATCTTACTCATCCGACAGCCTCTTACTTTAACTTTTTCATCCTTTTCATACAGGGAGAGCTGTCTAGAAAATGTTAGCTTAGTGATCTTTGCATTTGCTGGGCACTGATTTATCCTGTTTAATGATTTTTATTTATAACCAGGCACACGCCTTTAATCCCAGAAGGCAGAGGCAGGCGGATCTCAGTGAGTTTAAGACCAGCCTGGTCTGCAAATGAAGCTCCAGGACAGACAGGGCTGTTACACAGAGAAACCTTTCTTAAAATAAAACAGGAGACTTTTGTTATGTGTTTTTCTGTTTGTCTATATGTGAACCACATGCCTACAGACCAGAAGAGGGCGTTGGAACCCCCTGGAACAGGAGTTAAACTGGCTATTAATTGTAAACTGCCAGATGTGGCTGGCTGCTGAAATCCAAACTCAGGTCCTCCTGATTGACAGCAGACACTCTTAACTGCTGTGTCATCTCTCTGTCCCAATAATGTCACTTTGGTATTCCAGACAGCTCTGTGTACATCATGTATCAAATCAGCACAGTAACTGGTGTGATCTGAAGGGCATAGGTGACAGAGAGAAAACGTAGGTGTCTGTTCTTCTGCTTGCCTTCCTCAGGGCTTTTCCTCCTTCGTTCCTTCTCCTAGCCCTTGTATTGGTAATTGAACCTAATACCCCTTTGTTTCTTCTTGGATTTTGTCCTGTTTGGGTTAAAAAGGTATCCCCCCAGCCCCCACTCCTTGATGTATACTTTGAGGGTGAAGTCCTTGCTTGGCCTGTGCAGAACCTGGGCTCAAGTCCCTGTAGTACAAAGTAGGTGAAAGCTCCCCACAGTAAAGGAGTGTTGGAGTTCCTTGGAGCCCTGGAGGGAAGATGCAGGAGTATGAGGTTGCTTGCTCTGTGGTAATGGTTATTGAGTGACATGGGGGCAAACAGCTTTGCAAGGCAGCGAATCCCTTTTCGTAGTCAGGCAGAGGTTTGATAGCAATTTGGAAGTTTCTAAAATCATACTTCATAAAGTCCGTGACGCCCGCTACCACCACCAGTTTTGTAATTGTGCAGTATAGCCTGTGGACTCATAGAATAAAACCTAATTTGGGGTTTTTCTTTCAGCTCCATATATCTTAAAGAAGCTGGATAGCATATGAGGATTGGGAGTCACATGGATGCATGGCATGAAGAACCTGGTGACGGTTTCTCCTCCTGTCTGCAGATGAATTGGCCCAGAAAGGTGTAAGACTGATTAAACGGACATAAAAACTACTTGTGGAGAACAAGTTGGGCTTTGAGAACTGACCTCCATAGCTGCAATATAAAACTATTTGGGAAGTACAAAAAGATGTCTTGTGGTCATAGTGCCCTTAGGCCCATGATATCCACCTCTGTGAGTGTTGATGGAATGGTAACAATGTCAAGCTCTGAGGGGCTTGTGTCTGAAATGGTAACGTCTCGGCAGTCATTTCTGTTTACAACTTCTGTTCAAAGTGTTATTTGTGAAGAGTCTGTTTGGAAGTCAGCATACACCCACAATGACATTTAAGCACAGTCTATATTTTTAATAAACATTCTGATGAAGAAAGCGTGGGCTTTGTGTTTTCATCCCACTTTGGTGGTCATGGCCATCCCCGGTGGACTGTTACAGCGGTGCAACTGTTACTCCTGTGGTTTGAATTTGACAGTTTGTTAATCCTGCTATGTGGAATTAAGGCTTCTTTGCCAAAGTCTTCATGAGCTGCAGGCGACTGCTTGATGTTAGAAACACAAAGACCATGAGAGTGGGCGCGGGCGCGGGGGTGGGGGTGGGGGGGTTGTACTTTAAACTCAAATAGTTCTCTAAGTGTGTTGGCTGAAGGCGGCTGTCAGTCCTCCAGAGCAGCTCTCCAGGCTTGCCTCTGTTTAGCTGATGTATATGAGGTTTGTTTCATTTTTAAGATTGTTTTTATTTTTATGTGTACGTGTGTCTGCCTGCTTGTATGTACGTGTACCATGTGGGTGCCCGGTGCTTACGGACACCAGAAGAGGACATTGGATTCTCTAGAACTGGAGTTAGACAGTTAGGAGCTGCCACTGGGTGCTGGACCTTCTGTGAGAGCTGCAACCTGGCCATCTCTCCAGTATCACCAGTGTGTCTCAGGAACATGGTGATGCTGTCATTATTCTTTGTTCCCATCACGGGGATGTCTCTTGTCCCTGTCTGACTGTATGCAGCCTAGTGTGGCTTTGGTTAGATCGATGGTTTTCTTCTCCATGTTCCCATTAGCCCATAGATTTTGTTTTCCTATGACCTTTCCACTAAATGAACTAACTTTTCACCAGGTACCAAAATACATTCTTTGATTTGGTCAGCCGCCACATCTTGCCTTCCCGAGGGGGTGTTCCCGGAGCCTCTGCTGTTCCCTCTGGACTGTGTGGCTGTAACCTGGGAACGGTGTTTTCTTGTCCTTGCTGTTGTTTGTTTTCCTGGAGCCCTGACTGGTGACATAGGAAGTGAACATTTTTAGACCTTACTGGTCTGAGAATTGCTTGTTCTCTAGTCACATGGTTAAATCTTTGATGAAGGTAGAGTTCCGGTTGGAATCTTCACCCTTCAGGGTTTTAAGACACTGTGACGGTGGCTCTGGCTCTGAGTACTGCTAAGAAATCTGAAACCTTTTGACTCCTGGTCTCTCTCTCTGTGAGGCCTAATTTTTCTTTCTGAGAAACAAGGATCTCTTGTCCTGGTATTCTCTTCCATTCCACAGTGTGTGTGTGTGTGTGTGTGTGTGTGTGTGTGTGTGTGTGTTCACTTCACTGTATGGGCGTTTGATCACTGCCTTAAAACTGGAATCCTGCATCCATTAGGTCTCAAATTTTGTGTTTTTATTGATGGTTTCTTTCCTTATTTTGCCTTTTCTCTTTGTAGAGTAATATACAACTCGTTGTTTTGTCTTTTATACTCTGTTGCCTAAACATCCATCTTTCGTTCATGTTAGGCACTTCACCTTGTGAGCGGGTAGAACCTATTGGTGTTGGGCTCTCCCTAAGTTAGATCTTTTTTTTTTTTTTTTTCTTTTTCTTTTTTTAAGATTTATTTTATGTGAGCACACTGTTGTCCTCTTCAGACACCAGAAGAGGGCATTGGCTCCCATTACAAATGGTTGTGAGCAGTCAGTGCTCTTAACCTCTGAGCCATCCCTCCAGCCTCAAAGATTTATTTATTATGTATATAAAAATATACATGGTACATATATGCCTACAGGCCAGAAGATTATTATAGATGTTATTATTTATCTCGCTATAGATGGTTAAGAGCACCATGTGGTTGCTGGGAATTGAACTCAGAACCTATGGAAGAACAGCCAGTGCTCTTACAACCTCTGAGCCATCTCTCCAGCTCCCTACAGGAGATCTTTGAGGCATTTAATTTAGAAAAGGGTTTGTGTCCATATCTTTAGGTATTTTGTATTTAGGGCATTCCTTAGAGAACATTTTTCTAATCTTGTGAGGCTTAACAAAGGCCTTGCTAGGCTTCTGGGAGTCAGATGAGGTGGGAGGGCTGTGGTGAGGCCCAGGGGAGAGGGGATCCATCTTGCAGAGGAGGCTTAGCCCTGTAGAGGTGCAGGCAGCATTTGATAACTTAGACCTTCTCCAAGCAGTTCTTAGTTTGGTGTCTCCTGACTCCCCACTTGCAGAGGTGTATGGATCCACCAGCTCCAGAGACTTGGGAATTCTGTACGTGTAACTGTTGTCTCTGTCTTGTCCTCTTTCCTTTTAGACTTTAACCTTAAAACAGCCCCCCCCAAAAAAAAAAAAAAAAAAAAAAAAACCCAAAACCAAAAACCTTTTCACTGTTATGGAATGGAATCTCGAGAGGGGACATAACCATATTTATTCATGGGTTGAGCCCACTGTCTTTACCCAGACAGCATATAGGTTTTTATCCCTGTTGTTCTGTGTTGTTTGTTAGTGATTTACACCCACTGCTTAGTTACGGATGCAGTTTATAACACCATGGTCAAGGATACTGTAGAGAAGTAGATTTGACTTGGAGCTCTGGTGCTCAAGATGCTTGACTTCGAGGAGCTGACCCTCTGAATTAATTGTCAGTGGTAGAATTAGGGTTGTGGGGTGCCTGTCGAGGGGACCACTGGCATTTGACAAACAACAATTTCTGATTTTCAGGTGTGCTAAGGAGTCATGCTGATGCTAATGTATTCAGACCTCAGAATTGTCAGAGACACTAACTCATCAAGTGGAGTGGCACCTACCAGAATCCCAGCAGGAAGAATTTTAGTTTGAGGCCAACCGAGGCTGCTAAAACCAACAAAAATCACTTAAATTCATCACTAGAAAATAACCTTGGCAGGGGTCAGTATTGATGTCCTCCAACAAATGAAGAAGCGGGTTCATGTTTCAGTATTGTGACTAAATAACTTGGTAAGCTTAGGAGACCTAATATGATTTGTGTGCTTTTCTTAGAGAAAAGGTGTGGTTGCTCCTGGAGGTTCTAGTGTAAGTTCATGCTGAAGTAAGAAAAGATAGAGGTTCAGTTTTTAATGGCGGCTTCTTTTAGAAATGGAGTCTTGCTTCTTCGTATCTCTGAACTTTGAATTCTGCTACCTGTATCTTTTTTGTTTTGTTTTGTTTTGTTTTTTGTTTTTCGAGACAGGGTTTTTCTGTGTAGCCCTGGCTGTCCTGGAGCTCACTCTGTAGACCAGGCTGGCCTCAAACTCAGAAATCGGCCTGCCTCTGCCTCCCAAGTGCTGGAATTAAAGGCGTGAACCACCACCACCTGGCTACCTGTATCTTCTAATAGCTGGGTTACAAGTGTACACTTCTATACCCTGCCTGAAAATAGCTTTTAAGTTTAGGCTACACCCACTGGGAGTATTGAGTGCTTGGAATAATATACTAGAAATATTTAGGGTGTTAGAATGGTGGCTTCATGGTTAAGAGCACTGACTGCTCGTACAGGGGTCCCAGGTTCAATCCTCAATAACCACACGTGGTGGCTCTCAACCGTTTGTTAACTCTAGTTCCACAAGATCTGAACACCCTCTAATGACATCTCTGGACACAAGGCATAAATGTGGTGCACAGACATACACGCAGACAAAATACTCATAAGCAATAAATTCTTAAAGTATTTAGACTGTGTACTTAGTTGAAGCATGTAAAGAAACTGCACCAGTGCATGCCTAGAGACAGGAAGTGGAGGGCCTTGTTGGTCTTGTTCCTATAGGAGCTGTCACTGCACGCCAGCCACCAGAGCCTCCCTGCCTCCACAGCTTAGATGTTTATGCCGTCTCCACTGTCTCCCCAGCACAGAGTTCACGTCCCTTCACTTTTCAATGACCTTGCTCCTCTTTGAGGTATTGGTTGAAAGTGTTTTCTCAGTGAAGCATTGTTACCCTTTACAGGCAGTAGGGTATTTCAGTTTGTGAAGACCCAAGCCAGCTGTACACTTATGTGCATTATGCTAAATTGATGTTACATTTATGATTTTAAAAAACTCACAGCAGGGGTGGGGTAGGGTTGGTCTTCAGGCTGCTGGAGTGTTGACAGGTCAGTTTGGAGCACTTGCTGCTTGCAGACAGTAGGGGTTTGGTTCCTGGCGTTCACATCAGGTGGCTCACAACAGACTATTATTTCAGGTCAGAATATCAAGCTCCTTCTGGCCTCCGTTGGCACCTGTGTTAGCATGACACACACATACACACTCAGATACACATCCATCCATATGAACTAAATCTTTAAACATTACACTCTGTGCAATATACCCCCTTCCCAGCTTTATATTTATTGTCACTGTCATTGGGTATGATCTTTCTTGAGAATTTGTTTGTCTCCCCTCACTAAGAATGTGTTCTAAGGGCAGGGATTTTTTTCTCTATTGTGTTCACTCTGTATCCTAGGACCTAGGTCTCCTGGCATCCAGCAGGCACTCAGTATTTGTTTAATGAAAGAATGAAGAAGTGGGCAGGGCAAGAGAGACTACTCAATTCGGAGCACTTGTTCTTGCAGAGGACCTGGGTTCAATTCCCAGCATCCACATGGTGGTTCACACCTGTCTTAACCTCAGTTTGGGGTTAGTGATGCCTCTTCTGACCTCTGCAGGCACCAGACATACACATGGAACACATACATACATGCAGGCAAAAGACACGATAAAAAAAAAAACTTTTAAAAAAAGAATGGAAGTGCAGAAGCATGAAAAGTAAGGTAACCATAAATAGGCGAGACTCAGAGGGCGCCTACAGTGGGGTCAAGATCTGTCAGGAACTTGCAGCCCCACGCTGTGGGGTTTTCCCTCTAGCAGAGCTCTGCTGCCCAGAGGCAAACCTGTACAAGACAGTTGGAGTCGGCCATGACTGAGGCTGTGACAGGTAGACCATGGATGGGCAGAGGCAGAGCTCACGTCATCTCAGCCCTGTGAGGAAGAAAGGCCAGGGGGAGCTGGCCAGGAAGGAACTGGCTCAGTCTTGCTCAGGGCAGCTTCAAGAGTGGGGCCAGCTGGACAGCTAAGACTTTATGCCCTGAGTAACTTTGATCTTCAGTACAGAGAAAAGTTCCCATTCTGAAAAATGCAGGGCCCATTCATTGTTTCTCAGAGAGAACAGTCATAGCCTTTCAGGTTGTTACCAAGAGAAATGGTAAATTTAGAATCTGTTGTGTTCACAGCTGGGTGTGTTATGTGCAGTTTAGACAGGACCTTGTCTGACCTACCACCAACCCTGTGTTGTTCATTTAGAGGCTATTTCCTGAAACCAAGAACCTAGTTTTTAATGAGACTATGTGGGAGCAGTGGGGAGATACAATACAGCAGTGTGAGCTTCTGAGGGACTTCTCTTCCCCTAACCTTCTCTCCCCTTATTCCTCCCCTTTCTTTTCTTTCTCCCCTCCCCCACTCTGTTATGTATGATTGTTCAGGTGCACACACCCATGTACACCCAGAGCAGAGGCATCTTGTCTTTCTCTCTCAGCCTTCCTGTCTCGAGGCAGAGTCTCGCTGAACAAGAGGTTTTTCTGTTTTAGCGCAGCTTTTTATGTGGAGGCTGGGGATTTGAACTCAGGCCCTCCTGCTAACAGAGCAAGCTCTCTTACCCATCTCCAGCTTTCCCTAATGCTTTACTGAGACTCAACTGTCATTGCACGTAATTGCCTAAATTGATGGGAAACAAGTAATATGTGATCAGATGATAAAGCGTCTGTGGTGGCTAAGAGTAAAAACTTAGATTCTCCACCTTGATTGGCTCCTTCCCAGTTCCACAGGAAATAACATAGCACATTTTATTTTACGTCATTTAGTTGTTTTTTGAGGCTGGTCTTGGGTGTCCTAGGTTGGTCTCAAACCTACTCTGTAACCAAGGAAAATGATCATGAACTCCAGATCCCCGTTTTTTTCTACCTCTCAAGTGATAGATGACGGGCGTATGCCACTGCATTGTTTTTGCAATGCTGGGTGGGGGCGGAACCCAGGACTTCATGTACCCTGAGCAAGCACTTCACAAACTGAGCTACAGGCCCAGCCCTAGTATATTTTAAATACTCATGTTTCGTCGTTGAAAGAGAACTCTATGGCAAATCTATCTTCGCTTTGACCTACGTCATGGATCTTCTGACCACATCCTACTAGTAGTAAATAGCCATCAGAGGCCATGTACCCACGCATCAAAGGACACATCCTCCGAGGCAGTTGGAAGGAGGATCGTGGTCTGCTACCCTGATGGTATGCTCCCTGTGAGAGGAGAGGTTCAAGTGTAACTAGGAAAATGGTGCCACCTATCCTGCTGTTACATAAGTTTCAGACGTCATGTGCTGAGGTGCCTTCCAAAACAAACTGCACTCTAACGTCACCTGGGAAGCTTCGTAACAAAAGGCCCATTAAAGGCGAATCAGTCCAGGTGAGCCCCAGTGATCTGTTTTTCTGTAAGCATTCAGATGAGCTCATTGGCATGGGATCTGGATAACTGATAAACTTACATCAGCTTAAGGTCTTTTCCAATTATAAAATTGCATTAATTTGCTGAGGAATAAGAAGCAAAGGGAAGATTGTGAGCGGTTTTGGTTTCATTAGTAAAGCACGAAGGATGGAGGGGTGTGGCTGCTCACATCTGTAATGCAGGGTGTGGCTGCCCACATCTGCAAACCCAGCAGATAGGTAGAGGCTGCTGGAGGGTCCTTCAGGCTTGAGATCAGCCTGAGCTGCATAGCAAGACCCTCACAAAATACAAGGTCCTCTGCTTTGACAGATGCTTCAAGGTTAGCCACCTGGCCACAGATGAGTGGGGTAGTCAGCACTGACAGGGGGCCGGAAACCTGACTTCTAGAGGAAACACTTTGGGACTGATTACAGGTGCTTAGCACATAGACCTCACTGAGCTACTTGAGAAACTGAGTTGTTGTTTGTTTTGTTGGTTTGTTTGTTTGTTTAGACAGGGTCTCTCTACATGCCCTGGCTGTCCTGGAACTCACTCTGTAGACCAGGCTAGCCTCCTCAGTGTTGGGATTGAAGGCATGGGCCTCTGTGCTTGACTGTGAAGATATTTGTTTTTAGTTAACATTTCTTTGTTGTGTATGTGCACACACTGAAGTGCAAACACTTGTGGAGGCCAGAGGACAACTGTGTGGAGTTGCTTCCTCCTTCCACCTCTGTGGGGCCAGCTGAACTCAGAACCTCAGGACTGTCAGCAAGCACATGATGTACCTGCTGAAACATCATGCAGGCTCTGGTGAGCTGTTTTTACAGATGAAAGGGCAGTCCTTTTAAAGAGGCAGAATAGGAATACCATATTGAAAGATGGATTCCTTCCTGAATCCACAGTTATGACCAAGACAAGCTGGATTAGGGAAAGAGCCTTTCACTTGAAATTAATTACCTTTTGGCAAATTGCTAAATAGCAGTAAGAAAACATTTGCCATGGTCTTTTCTCTGTTTTCAAAAACTGTTCTATAAAAATTCTGTCCCACATTTCTCTGCTACATCCTAACAAAGGGATTGGATAAATGGCAACTTGAATTAAAGGAGAAAAATATTGGCTTTGTGGGTGAAGCCTAATGTCCATGTGTCAACAACCATGTTACTGGAAGACTTCCCAATCCCAAGTGTTTCTTCGATTGCCTGTGGTGCACCAAGCAGCAGTGGTAGGAGGATGACCAAGGACTCAGCCCCTGTCTTAGGGTTTCTATTGCAGCAAAGAGACCATGGCAGCTGTTATAAAGAAAACATTTCATTGGAGCTGGCTTACAGTGAAGAGGTTTAGTCCATTATCTTGGCGAGACGTATGGTGGCATGCAGGCAGACACTGCGCTGGAGAAGGAACCAAGAGATCTTTATCTGGATCAGTAGGAAGAGAGACACTGGGCCTGGCTTGAGCATCTGAAATTACAAAGTCCACGCCCTAATAATGACTCACTTCCTCCAACAAGGCCACACCTCCTACTTGTGCCACTCCCTAGGAGCCTATGGGGGCCATTTTCATTGAAACCACCACATCCATGGTCCCTAACCTTAGAGGCTTGCAGGGCTGGAGAGATGACTCAGTGGTTGAGAGCATTTACTGCTCTCCCAGAGGACTCACGTTTGGTTCTCAGCACCCACGTACTGCACACAACCCAGTTACTTCAGTTCTAGGGGATGATGCCCTCTTCTGGCTACAGACAGGTGCTTGCATGCACCGGTTGCACATGAAGTCACCTGGGCACGCACGGAAATAGTGATTTTTTTTAAAAAGAGGTGCATGCCATCCATGCCTTTTATCCCAATACTTCAAGGCTACATAGTGAGAGAGACACTTGTCTCCAAAAATATATAGACGAAAGAAAAAAATTTATGGAGTCTAGCAGACATTCTATCTTCTCTCCATCATTTCGTGTCTGATGACTTCATTATATAAACTCCCGTGAGAACCAAGTGAACCAAGTACTTGTGAGAAGATGGAGAAGAGCCTGGACCCTCTTTGGTTGGGGAAGAAGCAGGGGTGATACAGGGAGATTTGGACCATTAGCACTCGGCCAGAGAAAGTATGGAGAGGGATAGATCTGAGGCAGTGGTGTCTGAGGAAGACAGGAGGCAGTCTGACTGAACTGTTGAGCAGAAGGTTAACTTAGTTCTCAAGGCCTTCAGAAGTTTGCTGGTTTCTGGGATCATGCTTCTCTCTGAAGGTCCCATGCTGCCACCTGCTGGCTGCTGTGTGCACTGCAATCCCAGATTCCACCATACAGGCATCCCCAATAAACCACCACCAGTCTTTCAGGGTGAGATAGGTTGGGAGTAAAGACCCTTGTTCCCAGGCCTGAAGGACAGAGTCCAATGTCCAGGACCTAAATGGTGCCAGGAGAATACTGACTCCTGGTCCTCTCGTCCTCTGACCTCTACACATACACACATACAAACACATGAAAAAACATGAAAAGGAAAACAGTTTAAAATGCCATACTCTTCCCCTACCCTGCTTTGTGGCTCTCCCTAGATACTAGGTAGTTGCTACTCCCATAGGTTCAAGATTATAAGGATGCTTGTATGGTGCCAACTGTACAGTTAGGACAAACTCACAGATACATGAGAGGCATTAGAGCATCACAGAAACACACACTCGTCTGTTTTCATGAGAATGTGTGTGCAGGGACTGGAAGGATGGCTCAATGGTTAATAAGTACTACTTTCTGCTCCTACAGAGGACAGGAGTTCAGACCCCAGCACCCATATTGGGTAGCTCACAAACACCAATTCCAGCTTCAGGGGGTCTGACAACCACTTTTGGCCTCGAGAGCAGCTATTCACACGGACACATAGACAAAATCTTCCTTTAAAAGTATGTTTGTACACCATGCATGTATGTATGGTTTGTGTGTGTGTGTGTGTGTGTGTGTGTGTTTGTGCACATGTGAGCACAGGCTGCCTTCAAAATTGCTCTCTACCTCATATACTGAAGCAGAGTCTCTCTCGTCCTGGAACTTAGTGTTTAAGCTAGTTTTAGCCAGCTTGCTCAGGAGAGTCTGCACTCTGGGTCAGCAAATGCTGCGTCACCCGAGCCACTTCCTAACCTATCTTTTGGTCTGATGGGATATTCTTAAATTGTCTCTTTAGAAATCACACATGATGAGCTAGAGAGGTGGCCCGGCAATCAGCAGCGTTTACTGCTCTCACAGAGGACCTAGGTTTGTCATACAAACCCACGTCATACAGTTTACAGCCAACCTAACTCCAGCTCCAGGGAATCCAGTGCCCTCTTCTGGTCTCCAAGCAACTGCTCATGTACATAGTCATTAAAACAACAGATCTTTAGAAATACAGCATGCAAGGCCTGGCATGGTGGTGCACACCTTCAGTGCCAGCATTCAGGGGGCAGGGACAGGTGGATCTCTGTGAGTTCAGAGTCAGCCTAGTGTATATAACAAGTTCCATGACAGCCAGGGCTACTCAGTGAAACCCTATCAAACAAACTAAAAATTAATTAAAAAAAAAAAAAGGCACCAGAGTCAGGCTATAGCTTAGCTGAGTTTACCTGCTGTGCCGGAGGCCCTGCTTGGTTTTTAGCACTACAGAGAGAAGGAAAAACAGCCATTTTATTCTGCTAAAACTAAAGCTAGGTGCCTATTGTCCTCCACTTCTCAGTTATATTAGTAATTTTCATATTCCACTCATGTCTTTAGAGACAAGAAGTTAAAAGGTTTTTTAGGTGACAGACGAGGGCTGAGAGATACTGTGAGCTGTACATGAGCACCTGAGCTCAGATTTCCCTCCACCACCTGCATAAAAGTTGTTATCAGTGGCAGCTTGAAGCCTGTAGTACAGCATAGGAAAGACAGAGGCAGGAGGATGCCAAGAGGTCAATGGACAGGCAGCCTAAAACCAGTGAGCTCCGGGGACAGTGATGATGCCATGTCTCAAAAAGTAAGGGGTAGCACACTCTAGCCAGGGAGGCAGGTGGGCTGACGGCAGGCCTGCACCTCACTGCTCCTCCAAATGCTATCCCCAGGGCTCATCCTCAGCTCGGCAGCAGAACACCTGCTGTAGCCACCCCCCCCACCGCCCCTGCCCAAATCACCAGTGGATCACACAGATGTCCTCCTCCAACCCCACCCCCAACTCACTGCATTGTCTCAGCCCCCAAGTGTAGCAGGCTTTCTCTGGGAACCCATGGGCCACTCTGACCAGGGAAGCAAGTAGGCTAACTGCCTGCCTCCTTCATTCATCCAAGTCCAACCCCCAGCTCATCCCAGGTCTATATCAGACCACCTATTATGGCCTCTTCTTACTCTCTGCCCCCATTCCTAGGGGACAAAGCACTTCATAGTGGAACACCATGCTTTCCTCCCTCCTGTGAACCCCCTTACCCTGCCTCTGCCCATCCCCTTTCCCAAGAGTCAGCTTTCAATCCCCAGAAACATATTTACCTGGAACCCCCAGTGCCCACACCTATCAAGACCCCAGAAAAATTTCCTACCAGGCAACACACAGCCACTACATTTTCCTGGGAACCAGAGAGGGCAACAGAGACCAAGGAACAACACATGGACCCAACAAGACGAGGCCGGATATCAGCATCTAAGGCTGCAATCTTCCAATGCCAGGTGCTTAGATGCCAGTGTAAAAACACAGTCAATACCAGCCAGGACAGTGTCTCCACTAGAGCCCTGCAGCCCTACCATAGCAGGCCCTGAGTGTTCCAACATAGCTGAAGCCCAAGATAGAGACCTTAAAGCAGCCTTTATGATATTCATAATGATAGAGGTCCTTAAAGGGAAAATGAGTGGATCCCTTAAGAAATCTATACAAACACAAACAGTGGAAGGATATAAGTGGAACCACTCAAGACCTGAAAATGGAAATAGAATCAATAAAGAAAACTCAAACTGAGGGAAATCTAAAGATTTTAGGAACTCTAACAGAAACTACTGAGGTAGCCCTCACAACAAAATACAAAAGATGAAAAAGAGAATCTCAGGCGTTGAAGACAGGTTAGAAGAAATGAATACATCAGCCAAAGAAAATGTTAAATCTAAATTACTCCCAGCATAAAATATCCAGGGACCCTGGGTCACCATAAGAAGACCAAATGTGGGGTCTGGAGAGATGGCTCAGTGGTTAAGAACACTGGCTACTCTTCCAGAGGTCCTGAGTTCAATTCCCAGCAACCAGATCAATATCAACTTTGAAAGAAACTCAATGCAGTTTCACCAAAGTCAGAAACAAGACAAGGGTGTGCATTCTCTATACCTATTCAATACAGTAATTGAAGACTTAGCTAGAACAATAAGACAATTAAAGGAGATAAAAACTAAAAAGGAAGAAGTCAAAGTATCTTTATTTGCAGGTGATATAATAGCATACATAGGTGGCTCTATAAGTCCCACTGGGGAACTCCTACAGCCAATAAACACTTTCAGCAAAGTAGCCGGATGCAAAACTAACTAACAGAAGTGAGTAGCCCTCCCATATACAAATGACAAATGGGCTGAGATAGAAAGCAGGGAAACAACACCTTTCATAATAGCTTCAAATAATAGAAAATATCTCAGGGTAACTCTAACCAAGCCAGCCAAAAGCTTGTACATAAAAACTTCAAGTCAGTAAAGAAAGACATTGAAGAAGATACGAGAAAATGAAAAGATCTCCCATGTTCATTAATAGTAGGATTAATACAGTTTAAAAAAAAATGGCCATCCTGCCGGGCGGTGGTGGCGCACGCCTTTAAACCCAGCACTTGGGAGGCAGAGGCAGGCGGATTTCTGAGTTCGAGGCCAGCCTGGTCTACAGAGTGAGTTCCAGGACAGCCAGGGCTACACAGAGAAACCCTGTGGTTTATTTTTTTTTGTTTGTTTGTTTTTTTTTTTTTTTTTACCATCCTACGGAAAGCAATCTATAGATTCAATGCAAGCCTCATCAAAATTACAACATAATTCTTCACAAATCTTGAAAGAACATTTTTTTCAGCTTAATATGGAAACACAAAAAAACCCAGGATAGGTAGAACAATCCTGAATTACATACAAACAAACAAAATAAAGCAAAGAAACTGCAGAAGGTACCACTTCCCTGATGTCAAGCTGCACTACAGAGCTACAGTAATAAAAACTGCATGGTATTGACACAAAAACAGACATTGATCAATGGCATTGGATTGAAGACCCAGACATCAATCCACACATCTATGGACACGTGATTTTTGATAAAGAAGCCAGAAACACACACACTGGGAAATAAAAGCAGCTTCAACAAATGGTGCTGGCAAACTGGATGGCTGCATGTGGAAGAATCCAGATAGATCCATACGTCTCACCCTGCACAAAACTCAACTCCAGATGGATCAAGCACACCAACATAAAACCAGACACACTGAATCTGATAGAAGAGAAGGTGGGAATAGCCTTGAACTCATCAGCATAGGAGACAGCTTCCTGAACAGAACACCAATAGCACAGGCACTAAGATGGACAACTAATAAATGGGACCTCATGAAACTGAGAAGCTTCTGTATGGTACAGGGCATTTGTCATCCCAACAAAGCAGCAACCTACAGAATGGGAAAGGTTTCTACCAACTGTGCATCCAAAGGAGGGCTAATATCCAAGATATATAAAAAGAACTTTACAAAAATCTAGATATCAAAAACAATCACCAAATAACCTAATTTAAAAGTGGGGTATAGATCTAAACAAAATTCTCAATACAGGGGTGCTGGAGAGATGGCTCGCTGGTTAAGAGCACTGACTGCTCTTCCAGAAGTCCTGAGTTCAATTCCCAGCAACCACATGGTGGCTCACAACCATCTACAATAGGATCTGATGCCCTCTTCTGGTGTGTCTGAAGACAGCTACAGTGTACTCACATACATAAACTAAATAAAAAATTCTTTAAAAATAATTCTCAATTGGGGAAACTCAAATGGCTAAAAACAAAGAAATGTTTAACATCTTTAGCCATCAGGAAAAGGCAAATCAAAGGTACTTTGAGTTTTCATCTTTGTTGTTATAATTCTGTTGTATTTTGTTTTGTTTCTGAGACAGGGTTTCTCTGTGTAGCAAGCCTTGCCTGTCCTGGACTTGCTTTGTACACCAGGCTGACCTCAAACTCATAGAGAACTGCCTGCCTCTGCCTCCTGAGTGCTTAAATTTATCAGAAGTGCTAAGATCAGTAAAACAAGTGGCAGCTCATTGCTGGCAAGGATGTAGAGTAAAGGGAACATTCCTCCATCGATAGTGGGATGCAAACTTGTGCAGCTACTGTGGAAATCAGTGTGGTGATTCCCTCAGGAAGACAGGAATCGATCTACCTCAAGATCCAGCTGCACCACTCTTGGGCATATTCCCGAAGGATGCTTCATCTTACCACAGACACACTTACTCAGCCGTGTTCACACTGATGCTCTATTCATAACAGCCAGAGTTGGAAACACCCTCAAGAGAGGAGTAGATGAAGAAAGTGTGCTACGTTTACACAATGGAGTACTCCTCCGCTGTTAGAAAAATGTGACATCCTGAAATTTGCAGGTAAATGGGTGGAAATAGAAAAAAAAAATCACCCTAGGGAAATATAGATAATTATAGATGGATGGTAGGGGGGCTTGAGTGGAAGGATCAAGTGGGGAGGAGGAGAGCGGAGTCACAGGGAGAGAGTGAAAATTAAAGCCATCTGAGGGGAGAATGAAAGCCTAATACAGCAGAAGCTTCCTAAAATATATACATATACGAAGGTAATCTAAATAATGGGGAGACAGAGTCCCAACTGTTCATCTCATCACCAAATGAAGCCTCCAGTACTGGGCTTGGGTTACATCTAATTGAATTGTTGGCGAAAGGGGTCCATGGGAATCCCCAACATCCCAGGCTGTTGCCAGGATTATAGGCTGCTCTCCACAAACTGACAGCAAGGCCCCACTGCTGAAGACAAAACCTGCACAATTCATTGGACATGGAGAAGCTGAGCCGACACCTACAGAGCCTTCACTTTCATATTCTAGCAGCTTTGGTACAGGAAGGTATTCTGCATGCTACCAAAAAAGACATACAAACAAACACCAAGCCAGCCACAGACCCTTTGATGGACATCTGAAAGATGTGCCAGGCAATGGTGGCACAAAGCTTGTGGAAGTGACCAACCAATGTCTGATGTCACTTAAGGCCCACTCCACAAGATGGAACTCATACCTGGCATTGCTTGGATGAGCAAGAACCAGAGACTAGATAACCAAGGGACCTGAGGGAAAATCAAATACTACTGGTCTTTTAAAAATAAAGGTAGTGATAAAATGACTCCTGGTAACATTCTGCTGTACTCATAGGTCAGGGTCCGACTCAGCCACCAGAGAAGCTTCCTTCTGCAGCGGATGGGAACAAACACAGAGATTCACAGACAGACATTGTGTAGAGAGTGAGAGACCTTGGAACATTCGGCCCTAAATGGGGTGTCTCTACCACAGCCCTCCCCTCTGGTCTTAGGGAACCCCTCAGAAGAGGATGTGGAAAAGAATGTAAGAGCCAGAGCAGATGCACCAAGAAAACAAGGCCTTCTTCATCAGTGTGATCAAAGCTCCTATGAATTCATAGGGGCAGCAAGTCTCTGTACCAGGTCCTCTGTGAATAAATTATGGCTTCCAGCTAAATGTTTTTATGGGGCTCCAGAGTAGGGGAACAGGTGAGTGTCTGATTCCTGTGCCTTCTCTTGAGCTCTTTTCCTTCTGTCCAGCTCCAATGTGATAGGGTTTGGGTTTTGTTTGTTTGTTTTTACTCTTATTATGTTATAATCATATATAACATAATTATAATTATGTTATAATTTTTATCGTCCCTTAGGGGGAAGAGCCTGTTATCGTTGTTTCTAATGAGAGATAAAAGAGACTGGATCTGGATGGTAGGGGAAGTGGGAGGGACTGGGAGGAGTAGGAGCAAGGGAAACCATAGCCAGGATATATTGTATGAGAAAACCTATTTTCAATAAAAGGAGAAAAAAATGAAGATGAAGAGCTTTTGAGAAAGATGCTCAACGGTGACTTCTGGCCCCTCCCCACATGCACAAACAAACCTGTACACACAGAGATACTACAGAGACAGAGAGAAAGAAAAAGTCTATAGCAGATGCACAATGATATTTCTGCTTCAGAAACTGGATGTTCTATTGGCAGCCGCCTCTCCAAGCAGCCACTCAAAATGTTTATTTTCAGCTTCCATAAAAATTCAGTTAAGAAACTGATACAGAGACACGGATATATAATGTAAATATTGTGGGTTGTTGGAACATGGAGATATGCATGTGGAATAGAACACTAGAATCTGGAGTTCACAGTCCTGAGTAACAGCTTCAGTTTCTTAATATAAATTATGTGAGTCTGAATTTTTAGTTGTAAACATCAAAATCCGATTTTGGCAGTAGTAAGGAAAACATTATATTAAAAGTATAAAAGAAATTTCAGGATCACCAGGAAATCTAGGCTAGGATGCCAGGCAACTGGAACATCACTGTCACTGACCATTGGGTACACTCGGAGGGATGCAAGCTCAGAGTTTTCATGGCACCGGATGATGCTCTAGTCAAGTTGCTGACATTGTTTTGGAGATGTTGTTATATAACGTGTGGGTCTCAATTCTGTACAGGGAATATTTATTTGGAAAATTAGAGTTACGTGGAAAGACAGAGAAAATATCTAGAGTTTCAACTTCCATAACAAAATACATGGCTTGCTTCTCAACAGGCTCATCAATGAGGACCTCTCTCAAACGTAGGAGGACAGTTGAGACTCGCAGGCAGCAGGCAGCCTAGGAGGATGGCAGCTGTTGGTTCACCTGTGGCCAAGTGACCCTTCTGAGTCTAATCTCTCTTTCTTTGGTTTTTTTTTTTTTCCCCTTCCTTTCTCCCTCTTGTTCTGATCCCGCTAGCCTATGCCAGACAGAAGAGGGCAAGAACAGAGGAGCAACCACCCGCTTACAAACACTGTTCTCATGCACAGACATGCATGTAGCCAAAGCACACATTTAAATACTTAATAGAAGAAGTAAAACCCCTCACGTGGCACCTGTAGCACAGATGAAGACAGACAGCATCTGTGGCAGACAGCCCCCATGGTTCTCCTTTGAAAGTCCTAACTCTTTTACAGAAGTGCCAACACAAACAATCATGTTTGACAGCACAAATCCAGGAACTTGGGCTTTAATTGCTTATTGAAATTCATATCCAGCCTGCTGGTTTCATACAATGGGTCACTTTTCAAAGGATTAGACATGTGATCGGTTTGCCAAACGTAAGCAACATCACCCTGTTGTGGGCTTGACTTGACCTAAGCATGGCCTTTCCACCACATCTGTGAGCTTGCTGTACAGCTCTCAGTTTTTAAATTGTTGGGTTTAGGTCTAGGTGTTTTGTTTGAGGTTTATATACATGAATAGTTGAAGGCTGGGATGTGTGTGGGGGGGGGGGCATGAGGAGGTAGTGCTTGCCCAACATGTGTAAGACCCTGAATCTGCCCCAACCACTGCATAAAACAAAACCCTAAATAAACCCTTATTGCAAAACTGTCTCAAATCCGTGTGACCCCGTATCCACTTCCAGTATGGCAGGCCAGACTCTACTTCTGTTGTCTTTTCGCTACAGGGTAAAAGTGTCAAACACCCGAATTCTCCACCCCTTCAATGGCTTCCTTTATCATGGCATATGAAATACTGATGACCTCTAATACCCTTTGATCTAAGACCTCAGGTTGGTGGGGTACAGGTTATTGCTCTTGCAAAGAATCTACTTGGTGGCTCACAACTATCTGTGTTCAAGTTCCAAGGTTTCCAACTCCCTCTTCTGGCTTCCAGGGTCTCCTGCATGCACAGGGCGCACATAAATTAGGTGCAAGCAAATACACATAAAAGTAAAAAAATCCTAAAAAAAAACTTTTACTTTTTCTGCGGAGCAGTGTTGTCTCCCTCAGCGCATGAGCTTTCTCTTTTTCTGAGAGAGCGCATAGGCTTTCCCTGTCCTCTCTCAATAGCTACTCTCATGAGGTCATCACATTCCTCAAGCCCTAGTTTTAAACCAAAGGGCTCTTTTGGCGTACTTCATGTAATTTTAAATACATATGGACGTAAACAGCTTTTCGTGTTTATCCTCTCCACCACAGAATGGATTTCAGAACAGGAGCCACCACCGCTTTGTTCTCTTGGGCTCATAACTACTAGTTGGAGCAACAAGTACTACATATCATCTGCATCCATCATGCATTGTTCTGCCAAAGGCTTTCCACACAACCCACCCATGGCCCCAGAATCCTTCCTGACTTCTAGCGGGGATCAGTTTGTTCTCAGGGTGAACCCAGCACCTACGTGCTCATCCGCATAGAACCCAGGGTGCTGTTAGGCTCTAGTGGTGATGGGAAGGATTCACGTTGATCTCCTAGGAGCCTCCCGCTGTTCCGGCCTAAGAAGCCATTCCCACCCCTTCGGAGCCGAGCTCGCCTTCAGCGGACCCCGCTCGCCCCGCCTTCCCTACAGTCTCACCGCCGCGCGCTCGCAGTCCAGCGCTTCGCCCGCGTCACGTGACAGCCATCGGGGGCGGGGCTCGCAGCGAAGTCGATCGCCTCCTGGCAGAGCGCCGCAGTCCTCCAGCAGCCCTGCGGCTTCCAGGGCGTCGCGGCCGCGGCCGGGCAGCGCCGCTCCCAGAGGTAAGAGGCGCGGGTGCCTCGGCGCGCCGGGGAGGCGTCTCCGAAGCCCGCGGATGCTCCGGGCTACCGGCCGCTCGGTCCTTCCGTGGGCCCAGCGTTTGGCTGGGGTGCGGGGACCCGGCCTGGGGCAGTGTGGGCGGTGGGGGCCTCGGCCGCCGGAGCTCCAGGGAGCCGAGCCTCGGTCCACCACCACCCCCGAACCACCTGCGCTCGCCTCCAGCCCTAGGGCTTTGCGAGTGTGTGAGAGAATGAATTCGACTTGTGGTTTGCTAGCCTTCGCCTCGGATGGATGCAGGAGAGTGTGCGGTCGCGCACCCAGTGGGTCTGGTTTTATAGCAAGTCGCGGAGACTGGGTTTCTAAAAATCTTTGAAGGAAGAGGGATGGATGACCCCTGCCCGGCCTCCTTCCTGCACTGATGGCAATGCCGTTTGGAGAGCCAGAACACCGGAGTTGGTTTTAGTTCCACCACCCCACTAGTCAGGCAACCTTGAGCCACGTCGATGGTGCTTCTGTTAAAAGTAGAGATAAATTTCTTCGGCCTGAGGTTGCTGTGTGAATTAAGCATGAAACGTTGAGGACTCCTTAGAGAGCGCTCACGGTATGAGCATTAATAACATAGCAAGCTAGATAGCACTCCACGATAGACGTCTTTCTTGCAGTAAGCACACCGTCCACTCTTTATGTGATTCTGAAAACAGTGCCGTTTTGGCTGTAGAACCCTCTCCCCTTTCCCAGGCCCCCTTTGCCTTCTGTTTCATATTGGCATGTGAACCTGTTGTTCCTACCGAATGAGTCAGGCAGGATGGGAACGCTAATTTACTTGAGCAGATGGCTATCAGATTCCCTCTGAGGGGAAAGAAAACTGCCAGGCATGTGCTACCACCAAAAAAAGCACAGTAGAGTGATTGACTGTCTACTGGAAGATGCCTAGGAACCCATGGAATCCAGCTGTCTCCTGCACACAGAGAAACTAGACCGAGAACGAGGCCAGGACCTTGATTTTGCTGAGACTTCAACACTGTTGGCCCTGGCTAGTAGAATACTTGCGCTTTTCTATGTTCTAACTCCACTGTTCCGTTTATTCTGGCTACAGGAACCAGACAATGGTGTCTGCCCCCGGGGAGCTGTTTGCATAGCTAGCTATGTTAGTTATATAAAAGACTATTTTGTGCACACACAGGTGTGTGTGTGTGTGTGTGTGTGTGTGTGTGTGTGTCTCCATGTCCGTGTGGTCTGTGCCCCTCTGCTGGTTCGAAGTATGTTTTATGATAACAATAAGCTCTCAGCTCCCAGGGAGCTTGCCTCATAACAGCTGGCCCCAGGGGACCAGCACACATGAGAGGCTTGAATTGTTTCATGATCCTTCTCAGGTCTCCAGTCCTGGTGGAAGCTTGGTGAGATTTAGAGACTGGAGAAAATGGCACTTTGTCAGAGTTTTTAGGAAAGGATTTCCTCTGGCTTGGACTGCCTGGATTTCTTTGTCTCTCTGGTCTCTGGCCTCTTATTGTTTTTAGATATCTAAAGAGAGCAGCCCTCACCACAGTGCCTTCATGTTGGTTTCCATGGTTATCAGGGGAATTACGTTTTCACCATAGCACCGGTAGCTGTTGAGCTGTGTGGCCAACCACCAGACACTCGTCCTCTGTCTAGTGTGCGCTCTGGTTTTTTTTTTTTTTTTTCTTTTCAGTTGCAGTGCAGACATCTTCTCCCTTTTCTCTTCTTCCTTTCCTCCTGCTCTTCAACAAGTGACAGTGCGGAGAGGGATGGGAACAGGAAATAAAGATGGACATGGGAGGATGTAGATCCTTTTGTGGCCCATCCCATAGGTGGTGGTGATGGCGGCAGTGGTGGTGATGGTGCAGACGCAGTGCTGTGGCATAAGGCTAAGGCTATTGCCAGGTGTGAGGGCCAGGTCGGTGGACCTCTGGAAAGATGCAGCCGGTGAATCAGCAGGAGCTCTCAGAGGGACAGTATCCTGGGCAACAAGAATGCCTCACCTGCTTTTCAAAGGAGATTCGAGAGAAACGTGTTCCTTCAATGGGCCTAGGTCACAGAGGAATACTAGAGAGAGCAGTAGCATTTGTTCCTTGGGTTTCCATTAATGGATGAGCCTTCTCTTGAGTCACCTGTCCTGGGCTATGATCGTGTGAAAGAGCTACTGATTTTTCTGTCAGCTTGGAGAGCTACTGATTTTTCTGTCAGCTTGGGGACCTGTTTCCCTGCTCACCTGACATAATGGGGTTGTTAACATAAAGAGGCACTAGAGAAACACCTGTTTAAGACCCATCTGTTCCAGTTGAGATGTTTAACCCCTGTGTCTAATCTCTCAAGTTGGCCACTGATACAGTCACACATTGGTTTATTTTTTCAAGTACTCCGCCAAGTAATCTAAGGCCTTCATTAGTAAGAATTCTAAACTCTGGAGGCTTCTGTAGCCCAAACGGGTCCATCCTTCTTATCACTCTCGGAGGAGAGAGAGCAGTGAGTGCTGCACCCAAATTGTTATCTTTAACAGCCATGTGATGTCACTGGAAGAGCTGCCCCGCACGGTTCAAGCATTTGTAGTAATCGATGCTCGGTGCCCTTTAGGGACCAGATCCCACCAGTCAGATCCCTGGCTTGGACTCTCAGGTTGGAGCTTGTTTTAGTTCATGTGCACATGCTTAGCTTTCTGTTCCCAAAGCACCACTTGCTGGGTCTTGAATTGAGCTTGCTACTAGGCTGGCTTCTAGCCTTCTGGGGTCACCGAAGATCACCGAGATTCTCCCCCTTTCAAGCCTTTTATCTGAATTTAAGGGCTCTATTGGCCTTCCTTTTCCTACGCTTAACCCAAGTGAGTCCCTTTGGTAAACTAGTTCTGCTTTGTCAGCAGGGTGTTACCTAAGCAGAGATTTTCAGGAATGGCAAATTTCAACACGATGCCACCCAGGTCTACCACTTCAGCCTTGTTTACCCAATGTAAGAAGGGTTTTTGGATAATTCTTGGCAAAGCATACATGTGTTCCCAGGTGACTGTTTTTACCTGCAGTCCTAAGAGGTTAGACAATTGCAACACCCCCAGCTCACCCCCTGCTTAAGCTGGGCGTGGGTCATGCCTGCAATCTCAACACTCTGTAGGGTAGGGTAGAGGACCAAGAACTTAGGTCCACCCAGACTTCATGAGACCCTATTGAAAGAAAAATGAAAAAGAGAATGCTTCACTGAAAGTGAAATGTAGTTGGTATATACGGTGTTAGGAATTTGGGAAGCAAGGTTTTAAATTAAAAACAAAGGATTGCATCCAGGCAAGGTGACACTATTATCTCAGCTCTTGAAAGACTGAGGCAGGAGGATTTCTGAAGTTTGAGTCAGTGTGGGAAGATCTTAACCCAGAAACAAACAAAAGCCTGGTTAGGAGGGTGTTTGTTTGTTTTGTTTAATTTTATTTTTAATGATGGTTTTTATGTTCTTTCAATTTCTCTAAGAATCAGTATGTTTATTTCATTATCTTTGTTTTGAACACTTTTTACTCTGAAAGATAATATATACAGATGTAGCACAAATGTATAGTTTAGCAAGTATGAGGTAAGTCACAGTGTAAACACTACAACCTTAAAAAATGGAGCATGGTCAGAGCCTCCTTGGAAGCCTGAGCTTCTCCCTGAGAGGCTGTCATCATGACCTGTGGATGGCCCCCTCTTTGTCTCATCTCTCGTGTGTGCATCCCTACACAGTACCATTTAGTTTAACTACATATGTGTGAGATCCATGTCCTGTGTCTTGCTGCTTTTGCTCAGCATATCACTTGGCATGCATCCATGTGGTAACCTCGTGTCCATCACCAACAAAGTGCTGGTGTGAATAGGTCACAGTAAGTTCAGTCAGCAGTGGATGGGCACTGGGTTGCCAAGAACATTCTCAGATATAGTCAGTCTCTCTCTCTCTCTCTCTCTCTCTCTCTCTCTCTCTCTCTCTTGGTTTTTTGAGACAGGGTTTCTCCGTGTAGCCCTGGCTGTCCTGGAACTCACTCTGTAGACCAGGCTGGCCTCAAACTCAGAAATCCGCCTGCCTCTGCCTCCCAAGTGCTGGGATTAAAGGCGTGCACCACCACTGCCCGGCTACAATCTGTCTCTTAAATTGCATGTACTCATTAGTTTAGTGGTAGGAGACATGCATGAGGTGGTTCTCCTTTCACAGTGTGGGTTCCCAGGATGGAGCTCAGATCATCAGTCTTGCCTTCTGACCCCTGTCTCTGGCCTTCCTCAGGCATATTCTGCTGTGAATACCAACAA
Source organism: Arvicanthis niloticus (assembly GCF_011762505.2). Lineage (NCBI taxonomy): Eukaryota > Metazoa > Chordata > Mammalia > Rodentia > Muridae > Arvicanthis > Arvicanthis niloticus. The sequence goes on from NC_047662.1 coordinate 99,230,791, forward strand.
GCTTCCTAGGTTACATTCCTCCAAATAGAATTGCTTTGTTGTTGACGGTGACCGTTTTTGTTTTTCCCTGTTGTTTGGTTGGTTTGCTCTTTGAGACAAGATCTAACTATGTCGTTCAAGCTGTCCTAGAACTCAGTATGTAACCAAGACTGGCCTGGAACACACAGCAGTCCTCCTGCTTCAGGCTTCTATGTGCTGGAATGTACAGGTATGAACTACTATGCCCAGCTTCTAAATTTCTTTCCTGCTGGCAGTTTGTGGGTTATATTTGTTTCCAATCTTGGGAAATACTTGCTTTGGTCAGTTTATTATTTTTATGCGTATAATGTATCAAAATATAATGCACATATAAATGCATATAATGTACTTTCCTCGGTTATTGCTGATACTGAGTACTTTTTTATGGTTAATGGGATAGTCTCTGTGAAATACTGAAGTCGTCAGACTTGTTTTTTAATGTGGCTCCAGGTTGGCAGAGTTGGCGGGCACTTTATCCACCGTGGGTCCATTCAGTTGGTCCTGCAGGTACTTTCAGTGAAGCACCAGCTAGACTCGACACCACATATAAATGAAAGCATGCAGAGTCTGTCCATCTAGGTCTGTGTGGCCTCAGTATAGTTTTCAGGCTCATCCATTTACCTTCCTTGTGTGTAGGTGCTTTGCTTTCATGGTGGACGGCATCTAGGATGTGCTCATGTCCTGTGTGTTGTCAGCAGAGCAGCAGTGAACGTGAGCGAGCAGATGTCTCCAGTAGGGTCTGGAGGCCTTTGGCTATGCCTAGGAGTGGTCTAGCTGTGTCTGGAGTCCATAGGCGAGGCTGGGAGTGATCTAGCTGGGTCGTATGGTAGGTGTGTTCCTGGCTCTTCAAGGAACTGCCACACCGGTTTCATAGTGGCTATACCACTTTGCCTTCCCAGCAACAGTGAATAAGGGCTCCTCTCTCCCCACATCCTTGCCAGCATTTGCTTGCACTTGTTTTCTTACTGTCAACCATTCTGACTGGGGTAAATGAAATGTCAAAGTAGTTTTCATTTGCATTTCCCTGACGGCTAATGCAAACGTTGAGTACATTAAAAGATATATCTTAGACATTTGTGTTTAAGGTTTTTTTCTTTTGCTTTTTTGTTTTTTAAACTGTGTGTGATGGTTTTAAGAAGTTCCCCATAATCTCAGGCATTTGAATACTTGAGGACCAATTGGTGGTGCTGTTTGGGGAGGATTAGGAGATGTGGCTTTGTTGAAAGAACTTTGCCACTGGAGGAGGGCTTTGCAAATTTAAAGGTTCATGCTCTCTGCTTTATGCTTGTGTTTTAAAATGTGAGCTGTCAACTTGCTGTTCCAGCCATCACTCTACCACTGGGGACTCTGACCCTATGGAACCAGAAGCCCAAACAAACTCTCTATAGTTGCATTAGTCATGGTGTTTTATCACGGCAATAGAAATGTAACTAAGACACTGGGCTTTCACTGTATATCCCAAGCTAACCTGGAACTGGCTGTGTAGACCAGGCTGGTCATGAACTAATAGAGATCTACCTGTCTCTGCCTCTACCTCTCAAGTGCTCACATTAAGGGCACATGCTACCATGCTTGCCTGGTCACCATTGTCTTCGCACACTCATCTGTGTGGAGGTCAGAAGACACTTTTTAGGAAAAGGTTCTCTCCTTCTACCTGTGGGTTCTGAGGATGGAATTCAAGTTGTCAGATTTAATGGCTATTTTGCTGTGTTTCTTCTTTTGAGAAATCTTTATTAAGTTCCATTAGCCAGTCGTTGTTGTTGTTTTTTAAAAATTGGGTAGTGTGTTTTCTTGGTGTTTAGTTTTTCTGAGTTTTTTGTATATTCTAGACACTCTGTCAGATGTATATGGCAGAGTTTTTTTCCCCCATATTCTGTAGGCTGCCTCTTCAGTTTCTTCTGTAGTACAGAAGCCTGTCAATTTCATGAGGTCCCATTTACTGATTGTTGGCCACTGGGGCCCCATTTAGAAATTTTTTACTTAAGTATATCCTGAAGTATACTCCCTACAGTCTTTGTGAATTTTCAGAGTTTCAGGTTAGCATTGAGATTTTGACCCATTTGGGATTTTGTGCAGGGTGACAGATAAGAAACGACTTTCCCTACATGACCCAGACCATCTCAGAAGAGGGAACAGAAAGATTGTAAGAGCCAGATTTTGGGGAGGCGTTGCGGCCCTTACTGACCCAGCTTGACGGCCACTGTTTTGCAGACCGTTCTGCCCCACACTTTGGGGCCAAAATGTTGCGGCCCACTTTCTGACCCACGCTTGGAGCTACTGTGTTGCAGACCGTTCTGCCTCACGCTTGGGGGCCAAAATGTCCCGGCCTGCTCTGTTGCTTCGGTCTGTGTGTCAGGGCCTAGCAAGAGACACGAAGAATGGAGACAAGACAGGGTGTGTGATCAAGTCCAGTTTCTCGTTTATTTTCTCTCTTCATTGAAGGGAAGGCCGGGGTATTTATACACTTTGTCACGTGCCTTGCAGGTGTGGATATGACGTAAGCCTTACAGGCGTGTATAACAGTGGATAGCACGTGCGCCTTACAGGCGTGGGCACTAAACAGCAAAACAAGATATGTGGGATAAACAAGATATTTATCAGTGTGCTTCAGCTGTTGTAGGCTGTTGAAAACGAAGTCTCATGTCAGGGTATATGGCTCGAGATGGCTGCAAAGCTGATACTTGCTTTCTAGCCACTTTCTGCTAACAGTCGGCTCCCAACATGGAGGACCAGGGTGAAATAGTATCTTCTGGTTGTGCTAGGGCCGATGACCACAGGAACCAACAGCAGCTGTGTTATCTGCACAGGATCAAACCGGTCAGCGTCCTAGCATGGAGTGGAGAGGGGCTCACAAGCCCACACTTAGCTGAGGAGCTGTTGAGAGTTGATGGCTTCTGCAGGAATTGAGTCAGTTACGAGTATCCTTCAGTAGTGGACCCTGCTGTAGTGGGCTGCCCCACAGCCATGCATGGGCAACACAAACGTCACACTATCATGCCTCTGCCTCCCAAGTGCTGCGGATCAGTGGGTTATAAAAAATAATTGTTTTTTGAAAAGAGAACAAGGAGTTAAGTGGAGAGTGGAAGGTGTATCTGGGAGGAGTGGGGGATGAACATCATCAAGATACATTTGTCTCAGCCACTGTTCTAGTGCTGTAAAGAGACACGTGACCAAAGTAACTCTTACAAAAGAATGCATTTAGTAAAGGGCTTCCTTACAGTGTCAGGGGCTCAGTCAGAGAGAAGAAGGAGAAAGAGGAGGAGGAAGAAGAGGAGGAGGAGGAGGAGGAGGAGGAGGAGGAGGAGGAGGAGGAGGAGGAGGAGAAGGAGAAGGAGAAGGAGAAGGAGAAGGAGAAGAAGAAGGAGGAGAAGGAGAGATCACACTGGCCTGGCCGGCATGGGCTTTTGAAACCTCAAGCTCACCCACCACCTCCTTCCACAAGGCCACACCTTCTAATCCTTTTTAAATAGTTCACCCACTAGGGACTAAGCAAATATAAGAGTCAGACTGTGGGGGTATTTCTCATTCACAATACAATAATACTATATACATGTATTACTTTCTAAAAGAATTGATAAAAATATGAAAAGAATAAAGAAAAAAAATCCCAGGCTAGCAAGATAGATCAGCAGGAAAAGGTGCTTGCTACCACTCCCAACCATCTGAGTTCCGTCCCTAGGATCCACATGGTGGAAGGAGAGAACTGACTCCCACAGACTTGTCCTCTGACCGCCACATAGATGCTATGACAGGTGCCTCTCTCCAAAATAAACAAACTTTTTTTAAAAAGAAAAAGAATATCTTTGTCTCTCTGAATCCCTGTATTACTTGTTTTAAGTTGGCCATATTTTTTAGTGCCTCAGGGGATCTCTCCTGATTTTTTTCTGTTCCTGACAAGGGGCATGGATATTCTGTCAAATATCTATTCTATGTGGTATCTTGCCATGGCTAAGGCCCTGAGAATGACATCCCATCAGATGAAATGGACTGAGAACACAGCTCTAAGGACAAGGAAAGTGTATCTCAGAAGAAGAGGACTGGGGATCTAACCTAGCACACACAAGGCCTAGGATTGTTGTCAGTGCCGAAAACTAGATAAATAAAAATGAAGAGGACCAGACACTGCGGGGCTTGCATGTGCAGAAGCAGAGAATTTGAGGCCAGCCCACGGGACAGAGCCTGCTCCTTTGTAAAAACAAGCAAAAGCAAAAGTGAAGAGCCTGGCAGTGTAGCTCAGAGGTAGCAAGCTTGTTTGGTGTGCACAAGACTCTGGGTTCAATCCCTAATGCCACAAAGATTCTGTAGCCTGAGAGAGAGAGGAGGGGGCGGGTCCATGTGTGGAGGGGCCTTGGGCTACAGTGGATCCAGACTTCCCACCACATTCTGGAAGGACTGGATCCGGCTCTTGGGACCTTACCATTCGCTCCCTTATTTGCACTTGACATAGAAACACTCCCTAGAATCCGATATTTGGAACACGGGGCCACACCCACCTCATGAATTTCTGCTGCCAGTGCTGTTCTAACCCTCCGGTTCTGAATGAAAACTTATTCTCTCTGCCATTTGATGGTCAAGAACTAGAAACCTGCTCACCTCCATTACAATAAAGGCTCACCTGGGGGAGGAGAAATGGCTTACTGCTCTTTCTGAGCACTAAGTTCAGTGGCCTTTAGAGACTCCAGCTCCAGGAGATCCAACGCCCTCTTTTGACCCCTTTGGGTAATTTCACTCAAGTACACATACTTACAAAGAGACACATAATTAAAATAAAATACTAAAAAAAAAGAAAGAAAGAAAGAAAGAAAGAAAGAAAGAGAGGAAGAGGGAAGAAAGAGAGGAAGAGGGAAGAAAGAGAGAAAGAAAGAGAGAGGAAAGAAAAACAACCCTTGGCAGCCATTGCTCTTGAGCTGCTGGTCCTAGACTAAGAAGGTGGACACCCAGCTCTACTCCCTCTGTACTTCAGACATTTTTTTTTCTTCCTAAGAAGCTGAGAAAAGTGGCTCAAAATTCGAAGAGGAAGAGATTTGATTTAGGAAAACATCACAGGAGAGGAAATTTACCATTTGCTGTGTGTTTACTGTGTGTCAGGCTAAGTGTTAACTGTTTCCCATGCATCGTTCACCCACCCTCCAAGGTAGTATTACCTCCATTTTTATAGATGAGGAAGAACAGCCAGAGACCAGACTGACTCCATTGACTGTTTAATTTCACCAGTAAAGTAGCAGTTCCTTGGTGTGGAAATTGCCTCAAGCTGGGTGTGATTAAAGAGAAGTGGCTGGGGCAGTTTGTGCCTGGCTGGGAGGCAGAAGGTGATGAAGGACACTGTCTTGCTGATAATGCTTAGGTGGTTGGGGTTTACTCAACAGGTAAGGTACCCTGGATTTTTATAGATTTTTTTTTTTTTACTTGAAATCATAAGTCTTTAGACTAGGCCTCCTAGCTGAATGCTGTCAGTCCAAATTAGACATTTTATGATGCTCCATAATAACTGCAGGACCAATTTCATCTTTTTCATGGTCAGTGAGACCAAGGGTTCTGTACCATCCCTAGCTGTGAAACCCAACATTGTAAGGAAGGACCTAGGTGGCAGGTGGTTGTACTACAGGGACTTTGGACTTGGTCCAGCCAGGCTAGGAATCCATCTTCAGATATATTACTGCCAGATATTGAGGATGAAGTTTGTAGTGCAGTTTGTGTTGTGAGTTCTCACTGAGGTGACACTGCAAGCCCTCAAAATACCCTCCTGGTGGGTGTGGTCACCATGCCTTTAATCCCAACACCCAGGAGGTAGGGGCAGGGGCAGACAAAATTCTTGAATGAGAGGCCCTTGTAGATAGTGAGAATCTGCCTCAAACAAAACCAACAGCAAGCAAAAAACCCAAAACACTCCCTTCCTTAACCCTTTCAGGTTTGCTTATTAAATTTGTGAGAATCAGGATTAAGGGCCAGTTCAAAAGGTTCCCTGATGCATGTCCCTTCCTAACTGAGCCTCAGCGAGCAGGCCCTGAGCTGACAGAGGAGGTCAGAGGGAGGGCCTATCTGAACCCCTCAGAGCTCCTGACTTTGACCAGGCACACAGTGTCTGGATTATAGTATCCAATTTCATCGCTGAAAGTACTGTCTCTCAGGCCGAAGAGGACTGAGGCTCAAGGAAACGATGGTGTGCCCAACTGAGACATTGAAGGTTTTTCTCCTTTCCAGGGTCTGTGGATGTGTGGGTACAGGCCTGTGTACAGGCTTTGTGGCTTGTAGTTTACTCTCTCTTACATTAGAACGGTTTCGAACTAAAACCCACAGAAGTAGAGACGCCTCCTTTCTCTTGAGACGTTAAATCATTAACGTGCTAGAGTTGTTCTGTTGTACATTGTGTTCTTGTTTAACTGGTGCTTTGTATGCTTCCCAGTGTGGGCGGGAAATCTTGTTTTCCCTCTGCGTGGATGCTAAAAAAGGTTTGAGCTGCCCTAGATCCTTTCTTTCTATTGATTTTTTTTAAAAAAAAAACTAGATCTAATTTCCCACCAGCTTGCAACTAAGATGTCCTCCTGTAAGTAGGAAGCAATTGGTTTTTGTTGTTTGGGTTTGGATAAGACACCAGGTCTTGCTCTACAGCTCAGACTGCCCTCAGCCTCACTATCCTCCTGTTTGCCACCACCCAGGCTCTGGGATTGCTGGTGTGTGTACCACCATGGCTGTTTGGTCATTATCTGATCACAGAACCAGAAAGCAGAGCTCAGCTGCCTGTGAAGGGGAGGCAGAACTCAGGCTAGAATGCCAGCCCAGTCTGTCCTTCTTGCAGGAGTCCTTTCACCATGATATGTAGAACCTTCTGTGCAGGGACTCAAGGCAGATCCCAGATTAACTAGTAGCTCTGGTTGGGGTCCATGGGAACCAGCTGGCTTTTCTGGCTGACCCTGGAACTGTCTCAGTCTGACTAAGAATTGTCCTAAGCTTAGCTGCATCTTCCGCTCAGAGCTTTTCCTGACACCTGCCTTATTCCTATGCTTGTCCATGAAGCCTGCTTGCCATCCTGATTCTCTTCTCTCTAGCAGTGACTTGGGCAAGTCTCTTGTCATTCAAGTGCTCTCAGGCTGAGTTCCTTTGTAGGTCTGTAAAATGAAGACAGAACTGCTTTCATTTAGTGTGTCGCAAGCTTAGAGTTCACATGAGTTCCTTGGGGGTCTTGTTAAAGTGCCATGTCTGGGGTTAGAAAAGATGGCTCAGCAGTTAAAAGTACTTGCTGTTCTTGGTTGGGCATATGCCTGGTAGCTTATGCCTGTAATACCAGTACCCAGGAGGCAGATGCTATCCTGGGCTACAGAGTGAGTGCCAGTGACAGAGAACCCTTGTCTCAAAAAACTAAAAATAAATAAATGAAATACTCACTGCTCTTGCAGATCATCCAAGATTCGGTTCCCAGCACCACACAGCAGCTCGAAACCACCTATAATTTCAATTCCATGGGATCTGACACCCTTTTCTGGCCTCTGCAGAAATCTTTACTCATGAGGCATATATTTACACAAACACACATATGCACAGATAAAAACAAATCTTTTAAAAATGCCATATCTGATGGCACCAAAGACTTAGTGTTCTAACAAACCTAAATCCTGGGATACTAAGTGGCCTGGAGGTATGTGGCTATCTCCAGTGGGAGGGTGAAAGACACAGAAACCATGTACCACCTTCAAGAGATATGAAGAGAAAATGATGACATAATACATTGGAAAAAAATAACCTTTTTTGGAGACAGGATGTTGCTTGGATGTAGCCTAGGTTAGCCTAGACCCACTGATCCTCCTTTTCCTGACAGGATCTCAGATGTGTCTGTCACTCCAGCAGGTTTTTTTCTCTAAACAAGGGTTTTTTTTTTTTTTTTTTTTCCTGAGGCACTGAGTGCTTTTCACCTCCATTGTGTTTTGTTTTGGTTTTATGATGGATGGCATTGTTTTGGTTAGAGAGGATATTGTTATTGTTTTTGGTAGATGAATCTTTGTCTTCTGCTGTGTAGGAAAGCAGGACCCTTATCTGCTTCTACACTGAACTGTGAGGCCTACCACATGGTCTTAGACATGGCAAATGTTGAACACATACTTAGGTTTGATTTGCTTGTTACATGGTGCTCTGTGCTATAGTGGGGAGTCTGTGGTGATGATTTGAAGTCTCAGTACTGTCAGTCTGGTAAGGACTTATTCATTCAGTGCTAAGCATCCACCATGAGCTGGGTGGGGTTCTAGACAGACTATACACAGCAGTACCGCATTCCTGGCCTTAAGGGGCTTGCGTTCTACTTGGGAAAGATAGAGGAGGAGAAAGTCTCTTAGCTCTATGTTTTGGCATGTGTCAGGCTAAGTGGGCATGCTGGGGTCAGGTACTGAAATCCCCCAGATTCTGAGGCTGACAAAAAGCACTGGGAAGACAGACAGACAGACAGCAAAACCAAACTGCAGAGCCTTTATCCTAGCCCTCCCTGAAGGGAGAGCACCACAGTGCTTGAACAGTGTTATGTGCACTTTCTCCTTTAGAGGCCTGTCCTATTCAGGGTCCTGCGCCTGTTGGGCTGGCAGAGCACTTGGTCATCAGACTTTCTCTGTCTTCACTCTGTCACTAGCTTCTCATCTTGTTCCAGGTCTGTATTCAAGGGCACTTCTCTAGAGACTGTCCCTGACAGCCTTTCTAAAATAGTCCTCAGCAGTTGTTCACATGTGGATACATGCATGTATGCACACATGCAAGTCCTGCTTCATCTCTCTGTAGCATTTGTGGTGACATTTGCGCTCTCTCTCTCTCTCTCTCTCTCTCTCTCTCTCTCTCTCTCTCTCTCTTTCCTTCATTTCTTGTCTGTCTCTGAGGATAGTAACTTCATCGTTTTTGTTGCTTTTCAGTACTTGGAACAGTGCCTGGCTCCTAGTAGGCAATCAAATATTTGTTAACTAAATGTCACTTTTCTTTAGAAATTGTCAGAAATCTGTACACTGTGGCAGAAGAGCTATTTGGTGAGAGGTCTTAGTTTTATGTCAGAGGTGGGGAGATAAGCTAAGAGAGGTTTGAGGACTTGCTTTAAGCCACAGGACTGGGAAGCAGCAGTTCATACTTGCTGAGAGCTAAGTCTCATGGGCTAACCTCCCAGGAGGAAGCCTCTGCCCCTCTTACTGAAGTTGGGTATACCCAGTGGCCGGGAGTCCTGTGGCTCTTTCCAGTGGGAGGGTGGAAGACCACAGAACATATTACCTCTTACCTCTCGAGAACATATTAAATATGGAGGTGTTGGGGCTACTTCAGCACCTACTTTCCCACACATTGTTTTTCCAGTTCTTACAGACGTCATGCTACAGGTGCACAGGCCTGGGGGACAGTTGTTACTTTTTAATTCCATGCTCAGAGGCCCCAGTGACAAAAAGGAAAGGCAGAACCTGTAGAGTACTCTTTTAAAAGCTGTTACCTAGTTAGAGAAATCCCCTGGCTGCATGGAACCCAGTGGACTGATGTGAAGATCTTGTAAATACAGCCAAATAGAACAGCAGGGGACTGGCAGGGGAATAAAGGATATCTTTATCTAAGCTTAGGGGGGGAATCCTGAAGGGAGAAGGACTGGTCTCAGCCTGTCTACACTCAGACCCCTGAAATTGGACTCAGGTGAATCTGGACAAAGGGTAGAAACTTGCTGCCCCCTGAGAGGCCAGAAGCTAAAACTGTTTGCTTCCTGAATCCAAAATCTGAAGCTGCAGTGGATTCTGTGTGAAATATGGTCTTTGTCTCTTTTCCACTGCTATAATAAAATTTTTGAGCACAGGTGATAAAGGAAAAAAAAAAAAGAAAAAAAAGAAAAAAGGTAGCCAGGCAGTGGTGACACACGCCTTTAATCCCAGCACTTGGGAGGCAGAGGCAGGTGAACCAGAAGGATGACTTAGTGGTAAGGTGCACTGATTGTTCTTCCAGAGGTCCTGAGTTCAAGTCCCAGCAACCATGGGTGGTTCACAACCATCTGCAATGGGATCCGGTGCCCTCTTCTGGTGTGTCCGAAGACAGCTACAGTGTACTCACATACATAAATAAAATAAATACATCTTTTAAAAAAACAAACAATAACAAAAAAGGAAAATGTATTTGGCTCAGGTCCAAGAGCATGAAGAGATGTGTCTGTAGTCCTAGCTGCCTGAGAAGCTAAGAGGAGGGTCAGTTGAGCCTCAGAGTTCAAGGTTACCTCTGTATAATTCAGCAAGACCCTATCTCAAAATCAAGCAAACAGGTAAGAAAGGTAAGAGCACAGTGGGTGTCAGCATCTGCTCTTGTTCTGTGATAAAACCGCAGAAGCCATTGCATTCAAGATGGCCAGTGAACTACCACTAACGGCTACATCATGGGCATCCTGCTCTAACAATGTCATCACATGATAATTAGCTCCCAAAGGCACCTTCAGATGCCCCTGACATATGACTTTGGAGATTAACTTTCTAACACATAGATTGTTTGGAGACACACTCAAATTATTACAGATGTTTTAGCCCAAAATTTCCACTACCTGAGGGGAAAACATTTTCACTTAATATTTGCAAAGTTGTGACTTCTTGCTTTTACTGCTTCACTTACCATACCTCTTCTGGATCTCCTTAACACGGCTCAGGTCAGGCCCCGCCTCTCCTGAGAAGCCTGCACCAGAGTTCCAGCTGCTGGGACTGTCACTCACGGCCTCTGCCAGTCTGGACTGTCTAACAGTGTAGAACTTAAGTGGCTCAAGGGAGGAGGAAGTGAGACCAGCTGAGGAAGTAATTAAGAGCTAGACACCTGCTCAGCTCTGAAACGAGCACTGGAGTCCCTGAGGAGCAGCCATGGAATGGGCAGTCTTGGGGTTTCCAGAGGCATCACCTCACGCCTTTAGAGCAGTGGCTCTCAGCCTTCCTGAGGCTGCCACCCTTTAATATAGTTCCGCGTGTTGTGCTGACCCCCAGCCATCAAATTTTTTGTTATTTCATAACTGTAATTTCGCTTCTGTTATGAATCATAATGTAAATATCTGGGTTTTCCCAATGGTATTAGGGGACCCCTGTGAAAGGGTTATTCAACCCCCAAAGGGGTCACGACCCCACAGGCTGAGAACTGCTGCTTTTGAGCTTCCCATGCTCTGGAAGTAAGGAAGCTCTGGGCTTTCCTATAGTGACAGACTAGCCCAAGGTCTTAGCATCTTCACTCAGTGGCACTTTCTTCCTCCTCCCCCTCCCCTCCTCCTCCTCCTCCTCCTCCTCCTCCTCCTCCTCCTCCTCCTCCTCCTCCTCCTCCTCCTCCTCCTCCTCCTCCTCTTCTTCTTCTTCTTCTTCTTCTTCTTCTTCTTCTTCTTCTTCTTCTTCTTCTGAGACAGTCTTATTGTGTAGCCCAGGCTGGCCTTCAGCTTACAGAGATCCTCCTGTCTCTGCCTCCTGAGTGCTGGGACTAAGGACGTGTCCACCCCTCCAGGATTTTTACTCTTTGACTTCTTATTTACATTATTACTGGAAGAATTTCTGTTCAGAAATTTCTAGACAAGTCTCATTCTGCATGGAAGGAGGTTCTCAAAGCTGTGTTTGTATGGTAAATTTACATCCGGTCGAGGAAACAAGTTTTACCTGAAAACTAGGGTGGAGACTTGATGGAGATTCACCTCTACCTGTTCAGTTATTTATAACTAGTGTAGTAAGCTTGTATTTTGTGCTCAGTTTTTGAAGGGTTTTGCTGTAGTCTTTGAATTGTGGCCTAGGGCATCCTTTCTTAACAGGATGCTATCAAAACAATGAGAAAGCCACCTGGGACAGGTGACATATGGGTCTGTAGTATATCACATGGTCCACACAGTGGGTGGCCTGCATCAAACACCTTTATAGTAAGCTAGGTTGAAGCTGTACTTAGCATGACCAGTGGCTATAATTTGGGTAGTTATAATTTGGATGTCCTTTAACATCACTCCTTGGAATGGGCTATCAGCAATAGATCCCAGGGGGACCCTCAGGCACAGATGTGGAAGGCTGTATAAATCAGGGTTAAATTCTCACTCTGGAGCACCTGCCAGTTGTCTTTTGTAGAAGGGTTTGATGGATAATGCGTTGTGGAAGTACACTCCTAACGTGTATTGCCCCCCTGAAAGAACAGTGCACATTGCACTCTGGAGGACCTGTGTGAGAAAGTGGGACACAGAGACAAGGAAAGCATGGGTGTAGAAGTAGGTCAAAGCCCTGAGGAATGATCACAAGGTATCTCCTGAGCTGCAGCACTTGGTCCTGATTCAGATGAACACAGGCTCTCAGAGAAGTTTGCATATTTCTTTTGAGAGATTTATGGGCATGTGGTAGCTCTGGTGGTTTCAAACTGAAGTCACAGATGATAAAGGAAAGTGAGAAGCAGCTGGTACAGTCTTGTCAATGAGCCTCTCACGGGGAAGAAAGCACTGAGAGGAAAAGCTGGAGCTGAGCTGGTATGGCAGGGGAGCTGTAAGTGGGAGAGGGATACTCAGTCTGAACTAGGAAGCAGAAATGTGGTCTCTGAGTGTCAGGGCTGGGTAGAAGAAACGTGAGTGAGTGAGTGAGTGATCCCAGCTACTCAAGGGTGTGAGGAGGGTGTGAGGCGGGAGGCTGTAAATTGAAGGCCTGCCTGGGCACTTTAGTGAAACCTGTCTCAAAAAGGGGGAGAGGGAGGAGGAGCTGGAAGAGAAAGAATTTTTTTTTTTAAAGAGGGCATCGGATCCCATTACAGACGGTTGTAAGCCATGTGGTTGCTGGGAATTGAACTCAGGACCTCTGGAAGAGCAGCCAGTGCTCTTTTTTTTTTTTCATATTGAAAAAATTATTTTTTTAATTGGATATTTTGTTTACACTTCAGATGCCATCCCCTTTCCCCATTCCCCCCCTTAGAAAACCCCTATCCCATGCCCCCTTTTCCTTTTTGCACTTATACATTTTTTTAACAATGTTAATCAAAGGCTTTATAGGTTTGGTATTTCTCAATCAGAGGTGTAATCCACTACCCAACCTAGATATATCAACTATCTTTGACTGGTGGAGATACATGAACATCTGCCTCCCTGTCTCCCCCCTCTTTCTCTCTTTCATCACCTAGCTTCTCCTCTCCTTCTCCTCTTCTTACTCCTTCTCTTCCTCTCAGTACTCCTCCCACCTTAGCTCCTCCGACATATCACCCTTCCTGTTAAAATGAAACTTTTCTCTCAAAATACAATTAGAGCATAATTATGCCAATTTGTACCAGTGAGGTACAAGATAGTCCTAATACCCAGTCCATCATTTTGTTGACTACCCAGAACCTCTGTCATCTATCCTAACTAAAACACTTAGTTCTGAACCTGGCTATTTCCTTGGCTTTAGGATGAATGTCAGCTGACGACCATCCACTCAAATCTTTTCTCTCAAGGTAAATAGCCAGGATTGGCTATGAGGCTATAAATTTTCAACCCCATCAGAAATCCAGAATGACTGAGTTAACTATAATTGTGGGAAGCACAAAGCATAGCTTCTAAAACATAGCCAATTTATAGAGACCGCTGAACACCTGGACACTCCCTCTACTACAAAACGTTGGAGCATCTGTTCTTCTGCCTTCTGCAGCCAGTGCTCTTAACCACTGAGCCATCTCTCCAGCCCATGAGAAAGAACTTTTGGTAGTCATAACAGAAATTGGATATGGTCAGCTTATGCCAAAAGGAGAGTATTTATTTGTGATAGAGTCTTATAGCCCAGGCTGGCCTTGAACTCCTGATACTCCCAAATGATTGGATTAGAGATGTGGGTGACCACACCCAGTCAAAAGGGGAATTTATTAGAGAGGCATGGGGATTAGTGGTAGCATTCAAAGGCCAAGGGTGAAGCTGAGCTTAGAGACTGGCAGGGAAACTAGGGAAACTTGCTTCTATTGCTTTCTCTGGTTCATTCTCTCATTGCGGCTCATCTTCTGCCTCCTGTCTTCCAGCACCGACTCCAGAGTTTATTGCTTAGAAAGAAGCCAGCAACGAGGATATCATGTACATCTAGGGAAGGTCTCAGTGGTCCATTTGTATCAGATGCAACCTATTGAGGGATGGTTGTCATGTTGCTATGTACTTCCCTTCAAAGACTACTGCCTCTGTAATCAATCATGTGCTATAAATTTTGTTAAGGGGCAAGACTATTCCCAAAGAAAGCAAGGAGGCAGACAGTGGGGCAGCCAGCCCAGTAGATGATTAGGATTGTATCAGGGAGTAGCAAAGCCAGGACCAAAGTCCACAGTTGTCTTTCTTAGGGAAAAAAATAGTAATTAACTGATATGGGAATGGTGAGGGAAAGACAAATAGATACTTAGTTTTGATTCGTATCTTAGGACTTCCAGACTCTAGGACAAGTGCAGCTAAAGATGCCCTCCCTCTGTATGATCCAAACTCTTTTAGGTAGATCCCAGGGGCACTTCAGGGATCCAGATTCCATATTCCCAGGACACATGCACCTGACCTCACCTTTTTTTTTTTTTTTTTTTTGCCTTGACTTCATAGTACATCCCTACTCCTTTCTTCATGGTTGTACACGTGTAGTGATTTGAATGAGAATAACCCCTCATGAGATCCACAGTTTGGTGGCACTGCTTGGGGAGGCTTAGGAGGTGTGGCCTTGTTGGAGGAAGTGTGTCACTAAAGTCAGGCTTCAGAAAAAGTGTGGAAGACAGGAGTGCTCAGAACTGTGCTGTCTGTGGAGGCCCAGCTCAAGAGGTTTCAGAGGGAAACAGTATTAGCAACTGGACTAGCGATCTTTCTGTGACATTTTGGTGAAGAGTGTGGCTGTTCCTGCTAGGATGGCCCGTTAACCTTCACTTATACAATGCTTAATGGCTTTTCTGGCCCAAGTTCAAATGTCCCAAAAAACCAACATAGTCAGGTCTGTCACAGCAATGGTATTAATTGCTTTTCTCTTGCTGTGGTAGGACACAAGGCAGCTGATAAAAGGAAGGGTTTATTAGAACTATAGTCCCAGAAGGGTAAGAGTCCATCACTATCATGGTGGGGAAGCTGGCAGGCAAGATGGCAGGAACAGCTGAAAGCGGACATCTTGGAGTGCAAGCAGGATGCAGAGAGGGTGAACACAAAATGTCCTGAATCTCTAAACTCTCAAGCTCCAGTGACACATCTCCTCCAACAAAGCCACACCTCTTAATCCTCCCCAAACAAAGTGACTCATTTCTTCAGTACTTGCAAGCTATTTTTAGAATACCAAGGTTCTGTGATACTCAGGGCACTAAAACAAAAGCTGGTTGATAGACCTCCATAACTGACATGTTGGATTTCAAAACACAATTAGAAGGTTACAATCAATGCAACTTACATTAAATACTATAGAAGAAACAAAAGTATTTTTAACTTGGCAATTAAAAGAGCCTTAACACATGTGCTAACACCTGTTTGAAATCCAGATCCTGCCCCAACTTTATCTCTTGATAACATAACATCATAGAGAACTGCAGCTAATTTCCATATATGTCTCTGAAAATGTCCAGAACCAGACTTTCAAATGAAGATTGTTATTTCCAATATTGGATTGATTTCTAGACCAGTCCATAATTGAGTCTGAATAACTGGTCACATTTAATTACAATACAAGAGGCATTATAACTTCTCTTTTTGATTCTCTGTTCCACAAGGTCTAAGAACTTGAGGCAAGGCAGCTTGTCCCATCAGGGGTATGGGTAAGCAATGGTGGGTCGAGAACTTATGTCCAATACAGCTTCCCAGTCACCATTGTCAGGGCACTCAGCAAGCTCACAGGTCAGCATCATTCTTTGTCTCAGCATCAGCATGTCTCACCCATCGCTTTGGCGGCCACCATGCTTTTTCAGCATCCTGCAGAAAAAAACACAAACTTGTCCTCCTCCCCATATTTAACACCTGATTGGGATCATGCCTTATGCCAGTAAGTGGATCCTTCCCTTTCACCTGTGCATCAGTATGCCTAGTTGTAGAGTGCCATAGACACTCAGCAGAAAGTTCCTTGGCATCCATTTAAAAGAAACTTTAAAATAAAAAAATAAAAAAATAAAAAGAATACAATTTAAATAAATTTGTGTGTACAGAGGTATATCTCCCCCTTTTTTATTTTATGAAGATATAAGTTCCATGGGCCCATTCCACAGTCTCTCATCCTCAACAATTATAAGGAATCCCTGTAATGTGGGTAATGTTGAAAGAGTCTCAAATGTCCGACTGCCATAGCAAGTTCCATTGTTTGTTTGTTTGTTTGTTTGTTTTCCCTTTTGGGGGGTTTGTTTGTTTGTTATATATATGTGAGTTCATTGTTGCTCTCCTCAGACACACCAGAAGAGGACATCGGACCCCTTGCAGATGGTTGTGAGCCACCATGTGGTTGTTGGAAATTGAACTCAGGACCTCTGGAAGAGCAGTCAGTGCTCTTAATGGCTGAGCCATCTCTCCAGCTCCCTGTTTTCCTTTTTTTTATATAATTGGATATTTTATTTATCTACATTTCAGATGCTATCCCCTTTCCCCATTCCCCACCCCCAGAAATCCCTTAACCCATCCTCCCTCCTCCTTTTTCTATGAGGGTGTGCCCCCACCCATCCCCCCACTCCCACCTCCCCTCCCTCAAATTTCCCCTCACTGGGGCATCCAGCCTTCAAGGGACCAAGGCTCTCCTCTCCCACTGATGCCTGACAAGTCCATCCTCCTCTACAAATACAGCTAGAGACATGGGTCCCTCCATGTGTGTTCCCAGGCTAGATGTTTAGATCTAGATAGCGCTGGTTGGTTGGTATTGTTGCTCTCCCCATGGGGCTACAAGCCCCCTCAACTCCTTTAATCTTCTTTCTAATGACCGTTCCTTTTAACTATATGTGTTTGGGCTGATATCAAAACAGAGAGAGTATGTGGTACAACAGGTTTTGTTGTAGTTTGTTTTGTTTTGGGGACAGGGTCTCACTTTGTAGCTCTGGCTGCCCTGGAACTCACTATGTAAACCAGACAGGCTTCAAATAGAGATATGCCTGCCTCTGCCTCTGCCTCTGCCTCTGCCTCTGCCTCTGCCTCCTCCTGCCTCCTCCTGCCTCCTCCTGCCTCCTCCTGCCTCCTCCTGCCTCCTCCTGCCTCCTCCTGCCTCCTCCTGCCTCCTCCTGCCTCCTCCTGCCTCCTCCTGCCTCCTCCTGCCTCCTCCTGCCTCCTCCTGCCTCCTCCTGCCTCCTCCTGCCTCCTCCTGCCTCCTCCTGCCTCTGCCTCTGCCGTGCTGAGTTTACAGGCCTGTACCACTATGCCTGGCTCATAGAAAATATTTTTTAAATACTTATTTTTATGTGTAAGTGTGTGTCTTAGTTGGGGTTTTACTGCTGTGAACAGACACCATGATCAAGGCAACTATTATATGGACAACATTTAACTAGGACTGGCTTGCAGGTTCAGAGATTCAGTCTATTATCATCAAGGTGTGTGGGTAGTTGTGGCTGGAGAAGCAGGGTTCCTCGAGCCAGGCTGTGGTTAGTTGGCTGGGAACGCTGAGAATTCCTCCATGGGGAAGTTAGGTACCGCAGCTGTGGCTCACTAAAGGCTTCCTCCATGGTTCCTCACAGGTGCAGTCCCAATGACACAAGAAAGTCCATGGTTTTTACAGGCTTTAATGTCATGGCGATGGTGGATGGATCTGGATGCACCTGCCCCCCCCAAACCTACCTAGGGCAGACCTGAGTTAAATAGGGAGGGAGAGAGGGGGGAAAGGGCTGGGGAAGAATGCTTAATTGGCTCCACCCTCTGGCCTTCAGGTACCTCATTAGTATGTAAATCTCTCTAGGGCCTGAGGCCTGTTCCTCCTGACTGTTGGCCATAGACCTCTCGTGGGAGGAGTTGTTGGAGGGCTGAAGCTAAATGAAAAGAACCAGGGCCTGGGAACAGAGCTGAACTGCCATCCAATAAGGTTCCAGGGTTCCAAGCTCATGCTTGACCAAGCACCCAGCTGCTTCTCACAGCCCACCGCCCCACAAAGGTGAAAGGATGGCAGCATCCAGGCAGGCATAGTATAGGCAGGGCTGAGAGTTCTACATCTTCATCTGAAGGCTGCTAGTGGAAGACTGACTTCCAGGCAGCTAGGATGAGGGTCTTAAAGCTCACATACACAGTGACACACCAACACCAATACCAACAAGGCCACACCTTCTAATAGTGCCACTCCCTAGGCCAAGTATATACAAACCATCACTGTGTATATGTATTCATATATGTTCATATAAATGTGTTCATGTATGCCATGTGAATACAGTTGCCTGTAGAAGCCAGAAGGAATTGAATCACTGTGGGGCTGGTATTACAGCTGGTTGTCAGCCACCTGATATGGGTTTGTGCTTTTAACATCTGAGCCATCTCTCCATTCCATTACCTCACAACATAGAGAAAAGGGTAATACCAGATGAGACCAGGGCAAGATACAGCTCCAAGGACAGGCCACCAGACCCTGCTTCCTGTAGTTAGGTCCCATCTTTCACTTCTTCCTGATAATGCTATCATGAATCTATCAAGGGATTAACACATTGATTAGCCAGAGTCCTCCTGACCTTCTTATTTCTGGAACTGCAGCACAGACTCATTCAGAGGTGTGGTTCACTAATCCCCTAGGTGTTTCTTAATCTAACCACATTAACAATCAAAATTAGCCATCACAGATTCTGGTTGAGGAAATGGAGTCCTCTGATTGGCTGTGCCTTGTTCACTTACTCATCTCTGGGGTCAGGAGGTATTAGTTTTTTAAATAAAGCCAATAGAGAAAATATTTTTTTTCTGTCTTTCTCCCAGGTGACCATGGAAGCGGGCGGCCTTCCCCTGGAGCTGTGGCGAATGATCTTAGCCTACCTGCATCTCCCTGACCTGGGCCGCTGCAGCTTGGTTTGCAGGGCCTGGTATGAGCTGATCCTCAGCCTGGACAGTACCCGTTGGCGGCAGCTGTGTCTGGGCTGCACCGAGTGCCGCCACCCCAACTGGCCCAACCAGCCCGATGTGGAGCCCGAGTCCTGGAGGGAGGCCTTCAAGCAGCACTACCTTGCCTCTAAGACCTGGACCAAGAATGCACTGGACTTGGAGTCCTCCATCTGCTTCTCTCTGTTCCGCAGGAAGAAGGAGCGACGCACCTTGAGTGTTGGGCCAGGCCATGAGTTTGACAGCTTGGGCAGTGCCTTAGCCATGGCCGGCCTCTATGATCGAATCGTGCTTTTCCCAGGTGTGTACGAGGAGCAAGGGGAAATCATCCTGAAGGTGCCAGTGGAGATTGTGGGCCAAGGGAAGTTGGGTGAGGTGGCCCTGCTTGCCAGCATTGACCAGCACTGCTCAACTACACGTGTGTGCAATCTTGTCTTCATGCCAGCCTGGTTCTCACCAATCATGTATAAGGTGGGTGCACACCTGATGCCATCCAGTCCTGACTCCATGGTCTTGGCCTCAATGCCTTTCCCTTTAGGTTAGACTTGAGAACTTAGTATTTATTCCTATGCTGAGAGCTGAACTGACTGAGAAGTGGGTACACAGGTCAGTATGGTCCAGAGTTATACTTGGTGCCTCAGTTCCTTCAAAGCTGCCTTAGAAATGAGAGGTGGGCAAAGGACAACATTTTTGTACCTGTTCTAATCCTAACAAAATCAGCTAGAGCAGCAGGTAGAGCAGTAAGGTGGCAGTCATGCAGCATGATGACAAGACATTAGCTGAGCAGCATCTTGGGGGCAGAGGAGGCAGAAACCCTCAGGAGCTGAACCCTCATCCTGTGCAGGAGTCACTGCTTCTCAAGGATACCTGGAGGGAAAGTCAGGAAATACTAGTCTAGCACAGCACTCATTGGCACAGAGCAGTCACCTTCTAAACAAAGTGTGTGTATAGGAGCTGGTGGCCCTGTCAAACAGCACAGAGCCTATGCATTGGCTGGAAGTGAGCCTGTTACAGCCAGCAGCAAGTCCTTGCCCGTTACTGTAACAATCAGTATGTACCAGGTGTGTGTGTGTGCCTTACAGCCAGACCTCAGTCCCTCCCCCCGACCCCTGAGCCTTGAGGGGATGTTGCATCACCTGGTTTTATATATGAGAGAAACTGAGGCCCAAAAAAGAGCAGCACAAGCAAGGTTCCAGGCTTATGGGCAGAGCTTGGATCCAAAGCCTATTAATAATCAGGAGAAGCTCCGTCTAAGCCGACATCTGTAGTGATCAGTAGCTGTGGTTCCCTTAGGCAGATGAGGGGCGTTAAAAGTCAGAGACGCTAATAAGTTTCCCAGATGGGTAATTAATGAGGTTAGAGCTCAAATCCAGGCCTTCTGGTTTATAAAATTACATCATACCAAAGTCCTTGGGAGCCTGAAAGCCTGTTTCTTAGTTCTAGAATGTTTTATAAGGACTAATGGATGTCCCTGTGCTGGTCTGCAGACATGGGAGGAAAGTTTCCTTCTAGAAACAAGGCTCCAAACCCTCCGTGCTTGAGATACATTGATTCTTAGAGTAAGTGCTCACTGAGCTTCTGCTGCCTCAGACGTGCAGCTGTAGCTCCTTGGGAGACAGGCCTGGCCACAGGCTTCTTTGTAGTCAGACATCTGGTTTAGTGCTTTACGTATTCGAGTGCTAAGTCCACAGTGTTCTTTCAACTAAAAAGGCCAGAGATCTGAGATGTCCTTGCCTAAAAACTGCGAAGGCCAGGAAAACGTCCCAGAAATTTTCAATGACCTCCCAAGAGAACTCTAGTGTAGATGCATCTCCAAGAAACTGAGAGGACCAAGAGGGAAGATGGGCTTTACTGGCAGCAGGAAACGTAGTGGAGCCAAAAGGAAGGCAGCACCTGCAGCAGCTGGGGTCCATGTAGTCACCCTCCTCTGAAAGCCATCAAGGCAAGTTGCTGGTAGAGAATGTTTTTCATTGCTCAAGGGCAAGTCTGTTTGGGTTGTTGACTCATGGGACACTCCTTCATTCTGTGGCTGAGATTCATCTGGTGGAGTTGATGTGACTCTGAAACGAGTATAGAGTAGTTTGATCTCACCAAGCTTACCTGTCACTAAGGTCTCAATGGACTTAACATGTTGAGCACTTTCCCATCCTATCCCAGACTCCTGAGGTCCCTGGGTGGTTGACCTCAGATAATAATAGCTGAGTCTGAGTCTGACTCCGGTATCACTGAGTCTGAGAACCAGCTTGGTGATTTGTAAACTAGCAAGCCTCATGCTACATACAGGGAAACTGGGGTTTAGAGAGATAAAGCCATTTGTCATAGCACTTGGAAGAGGCAGAGCTGTGGTCAGCCATCAGAGCATAGATCCCAACCACTGGCAGCATTCCCCCACCCACCCACCCACATGTTTCTCTTTGAAGATGAGACCTGTCATTTGCATTGCAAACCCTCACACCAGTAGCTGCACAGACTGGGCTCTCCTAATGCCTGTGGCTGGGCTATAACCTGTCCCAGTCAAAGAAATGTTAAATCTCTTCTTGCCTGACCTCTACTGTGTCAGTAATCTAGGCTCCAGCATGGTCCAGCTCTTTTGTGTACTTTAGGCCAGCAGGCTCAGGTAGAGAACATACCAGTAGGCATAAGAGAGTGTGTGGATGAAGGAAAAGTGCTTTTAAAAAGGTGCGATCAGGAGAAACTTGTGCATGGTAATCATATAACCCAGATACTAAGCAGGGACTCTCCTCTTTTCAGAGGCCAGGTGAAGTTCAGCTCAGATCCCAGCTAGCTCCTATGTTGGTGATAATCCAAAGCATCCCCTAGGTTAGAGTGGTCCTCCTCTGCCCTCCCCTTCTCCATAGCTGTGTCAGTTCCATCTCAGTGGCCTCCCTGTGCTTCAGCTTCTTCCTGCTTGCTGCGTGCTAGGCAAGCGCGGTACTGCTGAGCTGTAGCTCCAGCCTCCCCTCCTTCACAGTCCACCAAAAAGAAACTCAGGGAGCAGAGAGTGAGGTGGGAGAAGAAAGTATTCTCACTTAGCATTTCATGAGTTTTGGAGAACTTATTTACTTGTGCCTCTTTGAGGCAGACCTACTTCCTAGTTCCTTTGAATGACAGTTCGACATCCTGGGCTTTTAAGGAAAGGAAGAAGTCAAACCAAGGGCCCTTCTATCTCTGCCCTCCTTGAAGAACAGCTTGGGTGATGACCATCAAAATAAAGTATAGGCTTCTGACCATGTCTTCCTCTTTTTGTCCCACAGACCACATCAGGTCACATCCAGTTTGACAACTGCAACTTTGAGAATGGACACATTCAGGTCCATGGCCCAGGTACCTGCCAAGTGAAGTTTTGTACCTTCAAAAACACCCATGTCTTTTTGCACAATGTCCCCTTATGTATGTTGGAAAACTGTGAATTTGTGGGCAGTGAAAACAACTCTGTAACTGTTGAGGGTCACCCGTCGGCAGATAAGAACTGGGCCTACAAGTACCTACTGGGCCTTATCAAGTCCTCTCCCATCTTGCTTCCTGCAGAAGACAATGACTTTTTAATGTCCTTGGACTTAGAGAGCCGAGATCAGGCCTGGAGCCCAAGGACCTGTGACATTGTGATCGAGGGCAGCCAGAGTCCTACAAGCCCAGTCTGTAGCTCTCCAAAGCCAGGCTCCAAGGAGGCAGAGGTAGGCAGCGATGGGGAGAGAGTGGCCCAGACTCCAGACAGCAGTGATGGTGGACTGAGCCCCAGCGGTGAGGATGAGGATGACGAGCAGCTCACATACAGACTGTCCTACCAGGTGCAGGGCCCACGCCCTGTCCTGGGTGGCTCGTTTCTGGGCCCTCCACTACCTGGAGCATCCATTCAGCTGCCCAGCTGTCTAGTGCTGAACTCACTGCATCAGGAGCTGCAGAAAGACAAGGAAGCCATGGCACTAGCCAGCTCTGTGCAGGGCTGCCTTATCCGCAAGTGCCTCTTCCGGGATGGGAAGGGTGGCGTCTTCGTCTGCTCTTACGGCCGTGCCAAGATGGAAGGAAACGTCTTTCGGAACCTGACTTATGCAGTTCGGTGTATACACAATAGCAAGGTACTGTCCCAAGGACCGGCGCTGTAGACTGAAGCCCCCCTGGGTGGTCATTGCCAAGAGCATGAACCTTGCTTTTGAGATGGCTCCTGTGGCTATGTGTAGAAAGCTATGTGGTGAGCTGTTTGCATTTTAAATGATTTTTCAAGCTTAATAGATAAACTTGATTCCTGTCCATCATCTGACTTGGATAAGACAAATGTCTTCCCATTTCCCAGAAAAAGAAATAGAGACCCGCCGGGCGGTGGTGGCGCACACCTTTAATCGCAGCACTTGGGAGGCAGAGGCAGGCGGATTTCTGAGTTCGAGGCCAGCCTGGTCTACAGAGTGAGTTCCAGGACAGCCAGGGCTACACAGAGAAACCCTGTCTCGAAAAACCAAAAAAAAAAAAAAAAAAAAAGAAAGAAAGAAATAGAGACCCAGAGCAGGAAAGAGTCTTACTTAGGGTCATTGAGCAAGTTTGAGACAGAGCCTAGGTCTTGTACCTCCACTCAGGTGTGTCATTCTGCTTCTCTTACATGTTATGAAGGTGTTCACAGAAGAAAGATATGATCACTGCCTTCAGTGGGATAGTTGAGAAGGGTTTCTGCAGAGCCGTTTGTCTGAGCTGAGTAGGGTGGATAGAGAACGCAGGGCAGGTTGAGCATACATGATTGGAAAAGAGAGTACATTCTAGAAACTAGTACATCCCATTCTGGGCTGTTTGTGAGGTTGTTCACCCATGCAGCTGGAACACACTAAGAGGCTATGGGGCTGGGGAAGTGGTTTATCAGTTAAGAGCACTGTTGCTCTTCCAGAGGACCTGGGTTTGGTTTTCTAGCACCCACATGGTAGCTCACAACCATCTGTAACTCTGGTTTCAGGGGATGGGCACCAGACAAGCACATATGTATATGCAGGTAAAATACTCATACACAGAGTAAGATTAATCTTAAAAAAATTTTTTTTAAGTCAAAGCTGTAGATAGTAAGCACAAGGCACCTTGCCTAGAGTCAAAAGGTAGGCATCACACAGAAAGCAGCTCACCAGCCGCTGATGAAATTCTCCTGCTGGAAAAGTCCTACTGAGTGCCGTGGAACAACCCCCATATCCATTACGGTTGGGCTACCATAATGAAGGTTCTGAAGGGTGAGCAAAAGAAAGCATAGCCATGCCATGGGCTTGGGTCTCAGCTCCCTGCCATTCCCCTGTAATTACCTGCACTTCTGTACCGTGAGAGTGTCCAGTGTGGCTTCTCTCACTGAGGTGCACTGACCTTAGCGGAAGTGTTCAGTAAACACACTGTGGGTCTTCAAGGCATCGAGAATGGTTAATTATAATTGCATTTGATTGGATATAACATGATCATTTTTTTCTTTGTGTTTGGTTGGTTGGTTGGTTTTGGTTTTTTCAGGATTTCTCCTTGTAATAGAGCCCTTGTGGTCCTGAAATTTGGTCTGTAGACCAGGCTGGTCTTGAACTCGACTGAGATCTGTCTGCCTCCTAAGTGCTGGGATTAAAAGTTAAGTGTATTGTGGCACCACGCTCAGCTTCCAGGCCCATTTTTAAGGACAATTTTAGGTGGTGTTACCATGAAAACACAAAACTATACTATATTATAAGCAGAAAATAGAAATTTTTTTAAAAGGAAGAGGGCCTAGCTTGGTGGTGCATATCAAGAATCTCAGAACATGAGAGGCTGAGGCAGGAGGATCACCACAAAGCTCAGGCCAGCCTGGGCTAGTGAGACCTTGTCTTGAAAGGAAGCTAGCATGGAAGGAGGCTAGTTTACTTCTGTGGGTACCATGGTGAAAGGATCAGGTCTGAGTCCTGCAGAGGACTTCTCTCTTCACACACTTATCAAGGGCGTAACTGTTGAGCAGAATCCTGCCTCTGTTGCCCATGGTTCCTTAAGGGATGGTGAGGGTGATTGGCAAAGGCTCCACATGGGAAGCACTAGGCTGTTATGTGGCATGTGCCTGTAAGGCGAGCACTCAGGAGGTTAAGGCAGATCACAAAATCAAGTCCAGACTAAGCTATGAATCTAGGCCCTAATCTAGGGGGTTGTGGAGGGAAGGAAAGGAAGGGAAAGGAAATGAAGCTTAACAGTACATCTGGTATACAGCAGGTGCTCAGTAAGCCTTTTTAAAGGTGATGACAATCCAGTTGAGAGGTTCTCTGAAAATGTGCCAGGGGTGTGGCACAAGAACCTGTAACGGAGGCACCTGACCTACCCTCAAGGAGCCAGGACAGTCTTCCCAAAGTAATGCCTTTGGCTCAAACTGTGCAGAAGGAATGAGTTGGCAGGTGAAGACTCCCAGTACAAGAGGTGAGAGGACTTGGAGTCAGAGAGGACACAGCACACACAGGGAGTTGTGAGGTCCTCAGCAGCCATGGCGGGAGGGGAAATGGCAGAAGGAGTTGGGGAGGGAGTCAGGTGGAACTGTAGAGGTTGGAATTCTGGAACGTGGCTGTGAAGCACAGAGAGAACTTGTGGTCAGATCTGCCTCAGAAAGCTCACTCTGAGGCTCCAAGGATGGAGAGGAGAACACAAGGTAACCTGGGAAAGAAGGGCCAGGGGGCAGTAATCAAGACCTTGAGGCTTAGATCTCTAGCCTGAGTGCGTGAGGCAGTAGAGGAAACATGGAGGTTACGGTGTGAAGAGAAAGAAGCTTAGCCCTGGGCATGCTGAGTTGGAGCAATGACACAGCAGAGTGCCATCTTCTCAGTCTGGAACATGGAAAGGTGTGTACGGACGCACTGGGTGCACATGGGCCATTGCAGTACAGCCCCACAAGGACCAACAAGAACTTACACTGCCTTAGCTGCAGCTGTATTGGACAGTTGCCCCAGGAGACATTTGGCAGAAGTTATTTGGCCAGAAATTCATGGATAGTTTCTAGCAGAGAACCTAGAAACTGATTTTCAGGGATTTTGACAAGGAAAAAAATCAACATGTGTTTGGAAGCCACCGTTATGAGTGCGAAGTGTCATGAACATATGCCAGGGTTGTATTAGGTGGAGTGTGGAGCTTGCTGGGCAGTTTCCTGCGCTGAGGGTCAAGGTCTTGATCTCTGGCCAGAGGGCTCCTACTTCCCAGGTCCTAAAATATCCCAGCTGGCAGAAGCTTTGGTTGCTTGGGGCTCCAAGAAGCCTGGTGTTCCTGTGGAGGCTGTAGTTCCTGGCTGGAAGTCGGGTGTACAGGGTTTGGAAATGGGTACTCCTCAGTGGTCATTTGGGGGTCTGACCTGGCAGGAGTTAAGCTGGTTTGGATGACAGTGGTGTTGTGATTGGCCTCAGTTTCCCTCATCTTTGCCTTCTGCTACTTTTCTGTCTGGATCTTCCCTTTGAGCCTGCTCCTCTCAGAGGCTCCTCTCTCAGCTTTACTGTACATGACTGGTATTTGTCAAGCTGCAGAGGAGAGCCCGGCAGTGGCAGAATTCCCCAGTGCTATGTTTCATCCTTGGTCTGGGCAGGTGTTACGTCCTTGACTCTTTTTTTTTTTGGGGGGGGGGGTGTTGAGACAGGGTTTCTCTGTGTAGTCTTGGCTGTCCTGGAACTCACTCTGTAGACCAGGCTGGCCTCGAACTCAGAAATCCACCTGCCTCTGCCTCCCAAGTGCTGGGATTAAAGGAGTGCGCCACCACCGCCTGGCAATGTCCTTGACTCTTTATAGGTCATTTGCATAGCAGTGCCTCTCCCATAGTTGTGTATGATGGGGCTTTTCTGTTGTATGAAGCCAAAGTGGGGAAGGGCATCCAGTCTTTTTCTGTCGGCCAGTTGCCCTACCCAGGGGTAAAGTTGACTTTTATTTTCTCAGTTTCTTCTTCCCTAAGGGTCCTGGGGTATGTTGCCTTTACCCCACTACTTAAGGCGAGTTCTGTGGAAAGCTAGTTCAGGACAGGTGTGCCAGCTAGTTTTCTGTCAACTTGACATAAGCTTCAGAAGAGAAAATTCGTCTGTAAGGTTGGGCTGAATGCAAGTCTTTAAGGCATTTTCTTAATTAGTGATCGAAAGGGAGGGCCCAGCCCATTGTGGGTGGAGCCACCCCTGGTCTAGGGATCCTGGGTTCTCTAAGAAAGCAGGTTGATGAGACAAGGTTGTAACCCTTCCATGTGCTGCCCTGGCTTCCTTCTAGGACAGACTATGGTGTGGAAGCATAAGTCAAACAAACCCTTCCTTTCCAGCTTGCTTTAGTCATGGTGTTTCATCACAGTGATAGTAACTCTAACTCAAGACAGTGGGCATGGTACGTTACCCAGAGTGTCTGCCCTACTTGTTCCCAAGCCTGTCCTGTTCTGTTTTACTTTGGTAGACAGTCTTACTATGTCTACATCTGTCCTCAAGTTCACAGAGATCCTCCTGCCTCTGCCTCCCAAGTGCCAGAATCATGTGGGTGTTCATTCTTCCACACTCAACTCTGCTAAAAATTTACTATAATGAATAATTTATTTTAACATACAATTATTTAAAACAATATGCATGTGTTTAAACTATATCATATAAGAAATTAAAGCAGGAAACTCATTCCTTTAACATGTGTGAGTTGCACTGTGCTACCTTGTTTACAGAGACTTCTTAACATCCAAATCGCTGACACTCTTGTTGGAGTGTTAGTAGCCTTTGCATACCAGTGACTACATCAGTTCCTAGTTAATAAGAGCAGGCTTTTCAATAAACAAAAAACAAAACAAACACAATTGTGTGTGTGCACACGGGTGTACAGGGTATATATGCAGCTGTAGCCTGAACTCACTCAGGTCCTTTCTTTCCTACAGCAAGCACTTCACTGACTAAGCCATGTCACTTAACTATTTTGTTTTGTTTTAGAATTTTTTTTCTTAACTAATGTTTGTTTTCTGCTTTTCTTTTGTTTGAGACAGGGTCTCAGCACATAGCCCAGGCTAACCTCTGTTTTCCCACTCTCCTTCCTCTAATCTCAGCACATAGCCCAGGCTGACTTCTTCCACCTCCCTTCCCTGTTCCCTCCAGTGTGGACTAAAGGCCAGAAGTCGTGGCCCATAGCTGTGACTCCTGGCACCTGAGAGGCAGGAAGGACCATGAATTCCAGATAAGGCTGGGGCTGTATCTCAGTGATGGAGTTCTTGCCTGACAGGTGCAAGGTCCTGAGTTTGAGCCCCAACACTGCACGGTCTTGATTTTTGTCATGGGAGGGAAGCTGGAGAGAGAGCCCTTAGCACTTAGCACTGGCTGTGTAACCGGCACGTGCTTGGGCAGGTGGATTTTGATGAAGGGCAGTGACAGGGACAGATCTGGAACTCCATTAGTAGTTGCTATGGGTTAGGGATGTACTCAGTAGTATGCAGGAAGTGCTGTGTTCAGTACCCAGCACTATGCAGTGTGTGGTGCTGCAGCTCTGAATTCCAGGACTAGGGAGGCAGACACAGGTGGGTCCCAGGAGCTCAAGGTCATCGTTGGCTACTGAGTGAGTCTGAAGTCAGACTGGACCACCTCACACTTTTTAGAATGCAAGCTCAAGAATGTGAAGTTTGAAGACCTCTTGGTTTGTAAGCATCACTCCATCCATCATCTAGGGAGTCTAGTAAAGAGGCATGAGCCCAAGGCCAGACTTCTGAGTTTTAGTAAAGCCCTGACCTGAAGTAAGACACCCACAGGACAGTGCCGCTGGATAAGGGAGAGTGGGAAGATGGGGGGCACAGAGCGCCCCCTCACCAGCTGTGAACTGGGGCTACATGAGAGGGAAGATTTGCATGCTCTTCTTGTAGAGTTTCCTAGTATCGCTTCGTGTGTGTGTGTGTGTGTGTGTGTGTGTGTGTGTGTGTGTCCCTCTAAACCATCTCCCCTGGTAGTTTTTGACCAAAAAAAACCATTTTTTTTCCTCTGTTCTGTTTAGATCGTCATGCTCAGGAATGATATTTACCGCTGCCGGGCATCAGGCATCTTTCTTCGACTGGAGGGAGGAGGCTTGATTGCTGGCAACAACATTTACCACAATGCAGAGGCTGGTGTGGACATTCGGAAGAAGTCTAATCCGCTCATCCTGGTACTTCTCTCTGCCCTTTTGCTGTTCAGCTCGCCTCTTCCTCTTTGGAAACCTTGTCTGGGGATGTTTTAGTGCCTCAAGTTGGTTCTTGTCCGGTTTTGTGTGTCCTCAAGACTCTCTTCCTAGGTGATTAGTGGACAAGTTGTATCCTGAACTTTCACACCAACAGAAAAAAGTGGGGCCTGAACAAGAATACCTCTCAGGACCTCCTCAGAGCTCATAGATATCTAGCTTTGAAATTGATTCTAGTTAAGAGGTATTGTCTTCCCTATATGACAGGTGAATCTAAAAACAAAAATCTCATCAGTCCATTCCTTTGAGAAAAGGACAGGTGTACATTACCCTCAGGTGGTTTTGTAGACATGAGAGCATATGGAGTTTGATGTTATTTTATTCTTATTGGAAGATACAGACAGTTCTCTTGAAATTAAAGCTGGCCTCACACTTACTATATACCTGAAGTCTTAATCCTTCTGCCTCTACCTCCCAAGCCCTCAGGATTACAGACCTGGCTTGCAGTTTGTGTTTTATCAGCATGAAAATGACATACAGTGCTTGAATATGGTGCTGGGGAGATGGATCAGTTGATAACACACATGCTTGCCATGCAGACATGAAGTCCTCTAAGTTCAGGCTCCCAGCATCTACATGACAAATAGGCATGGGGGCCTGAAAAGACCGCTCAGCAGTTAGAAGGGCTTACTGCTCTTCCAGAAGACTAGAGTTCAGTTTCTAGCCGCTCATTGGGCAACTTACAATGTCTGTAACTCTAGTTTTAGGGAATTGGATACACCTGCATGTACATGGCATGTACATGTATGCACAAACACACACACACACACATACACCGCACACACCACATACACACACATACACACACTCACACACACACACACTCAAAAGAAGAGGCAAGGTGGCACACACCTGTAATCCTAGTGCAGGAGGTAGAGACAGGTCGATCCCTGGGGTTTACTGGTCAGCAGGTCTAGCACAGTTGGTGAGTTACAGGTTACATAAGAGGCCAAGCCTCAAGAGATAAGGTACCAAGTGATTGAGGAAGACACTCAATGTCAGCCTCGGTCTTCATGCACATATGGCTAGTATAAGAGCTACTGGGGAATCATGAGTTTAGGAAAGTGGTGGCCATCCTTAAGTGTAATGAGCATTTATATCCCAGTGTTTCTAAAGCTCTCTGTAGATACATTTTCAGTCATCCTG
Source organism: Arvicanthis niloticus (assembly GCF_011762505.2). Taxonomy (NCBI): domain Eukaryota; kingdom Metazoa; phylum Chordata; class Mammalia; order Rodentia; family Muridae; genus Arvicanthis; species Arvicanthis niloticus. The sequence goes on from NC_047662.1 coordinate 99,261,011, forward strand.
TGAAGCAGAATGGTTTTCCAAGTGAAGACGTGGAGCACAAAGGGGTAAAGGACCTTGCTGGCTCTTAGCAAGGGCTGGAGTTGAAGTTCAGGCAGTCTGGCTGAGGCTTGATGTTTTTAGCTCATTGTATCCAAACTGGCCATGAACCTTTAGAGAATTCTTAACTCTGTTTAAAAAGACACACCCAGCCAGTGACTCCTGCCAATCCCTTCCCCTCGCTGGGCCTCTGCTGTGCAGCTGGTGGGTGATGCACTGCCTCACTAGGAAGTTCCTGACACTGTTGCCAGAGAGACGTGAGGAGTGTGCTGGCAGTGGGTAAGCCACTTCTGCAGGCAGAAGGATGGAGGAAGGATGGGGCCCATTTCAGTCCTGGCTTAGTGAAATGTGGCAGGGAAATGTCATGTCTACCTATGTCTCCAAGCTTCTCAGCCTTCAGGGGCGGCTCCTGTACCTCATGAGCTAGCCAGCCCCTCCAGCGATCTCAAAAGAAAGTGAGACTTGGGGAACTCGTAGCACTGTGACCTGCTGTGCTGGTTACCTCTCAGTGTACAAAGTCAGAACAAGTGCAGCCAGGGCACACGGGTAGAGAAAGGCTTAGGTGGCAGGCCTGGAGTGAGTGTGACACATTTCTAAGATGACACCCTCCCTAAACAAAGGAAGCTTAGGGATTTATTCAAGGGACTGTGTACATACATATTCATGGAGAAAACACTTTAGGCATGTTCTTGGGCATGCGCAGTTAAGGATGCATTTTGGTTTAAGGTCATAATTTAAGAAAAAAGATGGTTAGCACACTTTGGAAACACTTAGTTCAAGGTCACAGTCAAATAAATGGTGAACAGGAGCACCAGGCTTTGGTCTGTCATAATTGCAGTTGGAGAGAAAGGGTAGATTACTTTGAAGCTGCATCACTATGGGGATTTTCCTGCCTGGGTTAATGGCTAATAACAAGATAGGTTTTCAGTCTCTGTGACATCATTGTTTGGTTGGTTTCTTTGGTTGGTTTGGGTTTGAGCTTTGTTGTTATTGGTTTTTTGGTTTTTTGTTTGTTTGTTGTTTGTTTTAAATAGGTGCTTGGTATATAACTCAAGCTATCCTTAAACTTGGGATCCTTCTGCCTTGTGCTGGGATTACTGCCATGCACAAGCTGGGCAACCTGGCATTGTTTGGAAGAACTTGTAATCTCAGCACTGGGGAGGCAGAAGCAGGCAGATAGATCCCTGGCCTCACCTACTTCTAGAGTTTCAGTCCAGTGGGAAACCCTGTCTCAAAAAACACGGTGCTCCTGACGAGTGAACATGCACACACACACACGCACAAACAATTAGAATGAAAAAACTTTACCAAAAATTTTTGTAATCTCAAACTATTAAGTTTCTGACTACCGTAAGAAACAGAAAAACTAGGTTTCAGATCAGCTCTGTCATAGACATTCTGTACGAGCTTCTGCATATTCCCCATTTGTACAGAGGAGACAGAAGTGAGTCTTCCTATGTATCCTGCTCTGATAAACTTCCTTTGGTCTTCCCCAGTGAGGCAGGTAGGTCCCCCCCAACCCCCGTACCTGCAGCCTTTCACAGGCCTCCCTTGAAAGAGAACCAGAAGCCAAGTGGGTCTTACCCTTCTGTGGGGGTAGCCTCCATGGGCCTGTCATTGGCCCACATTATTTTGTGCTGAATTGATGCCCTTCCTGAGGGGTGGGCACATAGGGCCAGGTTGGTGTGGCCTGGTTGGATAATTTTATACTATGAGGTGGGGCCTCTAGAGAGACTCAGAATCTCTTTCCATAAGCTTCTTGCTTTAGAAAAAAGGCATGAAACCCCTCGACATCAAAGGCCCCATAGCCATGTCCCAAGGCTGCAGGGAAGACTCATTCATCTTCGTATCCTGCCTACTGTTTGCATGCACGCACCTATGCAAGGAAGGCAGCTGCATAGCTTAGTCCCTCTGCTGTGTGCTAGGGAACGTCTGGTGGGGTTTTGTCCTGGCTGTCTGTCTTGGAACAGTGTGAGGCAGGACTCAAGCACTCTGCTCCCACGTTTGCTGTCTCTCACCTCTCCCTTTTACTTGCAGTGTAACCAGATCCACCACGGTCTTCGATCTGGCATTGTTGTCCTTGGTAATGGGAAAGGCGTCATTAGGAACAACCAAATCTTTTCTAATAAGGAGGCTGGCATTTATATCCTGTACCACGGAAATCCAATTGTGAGGTAGGCACTGCCCTGCCCAGACTGTCTGGCACTTCCATGGTCCTTTACCCTCTTCTCTGTGTCTTTCTTCCATTGAAAGCCTTTGTTTGCTACAGCTGTGTTGCTCCCAGCAAAAGAAAGAGTCTTCATCTGTAATCCCAGGAACACAGCTGGCCCAGCACTCCTGTCCTCTCTTCAGGTAGCTGTGTGCAGGCATCCCATTTGGCAGACACTGCTGTGCACTTCTAACAGAGACGACAAAGCACACAAGCCTACTGCTCCTCGGGAGCTTACTCTAGTCTAGAATGAGTGAAGGCACTTGCTACCAAGCCTGACAAACTGAATTTGTTCCCAGGACTCACATGGTAGGAGGAGAAAACCAACTGTTGCAGGTTGTTCTCTGACAATTAAAAGGGTGGTGTGCATGTGCCTAGACACACAATGAATGCATATATAAAATAAGTGACCCAGGCCTCTGTGTGAATGCACACTGTGATCTTTATGCATTGTAGGTCTTCGGTGGCAAGGGAGGGGCAGTACTGGGTGGGTCTGCAGCAGCGTGGGGCAGACTGTGGTAGGCACCAACCGTGCTGTCAAGAGGAAAAGCCATTCTGACTGATAGCGGGTAGGAAGGCCTTTCACTAGAAGCACCATTCGAGTTGACTTTGAGGGCCGGGGAGCCCAGCATGCATCAGGCCCTAGAAGGTTCAGTCTACCACACTAAAGAAGAGGGGAAGAAGAGAAGCTAGCTGAGCCTTTAAACATGGGTAGAACATGGAGCTTTCTTGGAGCTGTAGCAGCCATTCCTAGCAACAAGAACGGCAAGGTGCCAGAGCAGCAGAGAGCCAGGGGTCCCATGCTTTAAAATTGAATCATTGCCCTGTGGACACTGCAGCCTGACTGTCTATACCCACAGCTATTCTGCCATTCTGCTATGCATCGTAAGAGTAGAAAGAAATGGCTGAAAGCCTCAGGCTGATGGAGACAGGCCTGTGTCAGCCAAGCCAAGGAGGGTGGCCTCTAAGATTTGGAGCAGAAGCCTCAGTTACGTCCAAGCTTTAGGAAAGCAGCTGGCGTCAGTGTGCAGCAAATGCGCTCTGAGGACCTTTTCCCTGCACTTCTCCTTAGGAGTTTTTCTAAATGTGGTTGTGTGTGCTTACCTACACTTGGGGAAGTTCCAGGCTATTCCATATCATTGTTCTCCATGTTTTATCTAGTCTACTACTTTTAGGCAGATAACATCTCATTGCGAAAGATACTACATCAGCATAACGTATAGACATAGTACACTTCGTGTTTTCTATGACAAAGATCTTTGAATGGAGACTCATAAGTCGGTGTTGCTTTTTTTTTTTTTTCCCCAAAAAACAACAACAACAACAAAAACCACAGCCATCCTGAGAGGATTGGCAGTGCTTTTATTCCTGCATGTTTCTTTTGTTTCGGAGGTAGAGGCAGGAGAGTACACTGAAAGAATCTGAGATCCCAACTGAGGCACCACAGCACCGAGAGCAGTAGAGCTCGGATTATTCTAAAAAAGCTTGGTACAGCATCCTAGGAAGTCTTCATGCTGCCGAGACTTGCCCCATGACACATGCACGTGGTGACATTTGTGTAAATGTCTGTGTGTTGACTGACACAGTACAGAAAAGCCATAGAGGGTTGGATAGTATTGTGCTTACGTCCCTGAGTTGTGATTCCCAGGGACAGCCAAGGATTTCCAAGTGTCTAGATTATGGGATTTCAGAAGGTGGCTGTTCCCGTGAACTTGGGCCACTAGGAAGCTTAAGGAAGGCAGTGGGGCCAGCGTGTGGGTTCGTGAGGAAAAGCACTTACTTGGTAAGCGTGACAACTTCACCCCTGGAACCCGTAGTAGAAGGACAGAACCAACTCCCGAAAGTTGTGCTCTGACCTCCACATGCATGCTGTAGCATATTTGCATCTGTTTGTGTGTGTGCACGTGCGCTCACACACACATACACTCACACCCCATGTCACATGGGGTGTGTGTGTATGAACCATGACATAGGTGCCTCAGTCTCACGTCTTTCCTTGTGTTGTCTCTTCTGTCTTAGCGGGAATCATATCTTCAAGGGGCGTGCAGCTGGCATAGCAGTGAACGAGAATGGCAAAGGCCTCATCACAGGTATGTGATAGGGGTTGCTGGAACCATAGCCAGCCAAGGCAGGTGGCAGCCAAGTCACCATCCCCTGGCATCAGGCCCTTTCTTACCCCAGACCTCCTTCTTGTGATTAGCAGGTGGGCACTCAAGATGCCAGTTTATGGGTGGGCCATGCTTTTTGTAGGAGGGCTCAGTATAGCATGGTGGAGGGAAACCATCTCTGCCAGCCTCTGGCTGGCTAGATCACACTTCCAGCTGCACCAATTAAACAAGTGTCTGAGTTTCTCCATAGTTTTGTATGGGCTTCTGCCAGATCTGCAAATCTGTCTGCCCAATTCTTATGCATCTTTTATCCTTACACCACTTCCCGAGGGAAGCCTGTCCTAACTGCCCTTGAGTACAGACAATGCCCACTGTGCACAGGACACCGCCTCTGCTGAACACTGTACAGAGTTTCTTAGCACTTTCTTTCGTCTGTCTCCTCTGGTACCTCCTCAGGCAAGGTTCACATCTGCCTGGCACATCATTGGAGCCTGGAATCCTGACTGCGTATAATCATCATTTACCAAGTATTCATAGCTCAGCCGTAGACCATTCGCTAACATGTGTGTGGGCCTGGGCTAGATCCTAGTGTTGAGAAGAAGAAAGAACAAAACACTTATTGAGCACCAACCATGTGCAGCCCATGTTTCAGGAACTGGACACTTAGCAATAAAGGAAGCAGACAGCAACTCTGCTTTCAGGAGCTGACAGTGTAGAAGAGAAAGCGTGTAAATAAGTAAAGACGTACGTAGACAAACAAACACTGCCCAGCTGAGTGACACAGCCACATGCATAAGTGAGCTCTTGAGAGCCTATGATCATGATAGACTTCTCCTCAGGGATGACACATAAGCCAGACCCTCAGAGGTGGAAGGAATCCATGAGTCAGCTCTGTGTGCAAGGAAACCTGTGAGAACAGACGTTCATACCTGAGCAGGACTGCTTGTGGGATGGACTGTGCAAGCAAGGTGGGGGGAGTGTTGCAGAAGCAGGAAGGGCCCATCGCACAGGGCCTTGTAAGTACCCCAGCCCTTGGAACCAAGTCTGCCTTGCCACTCACTGGGCTGAGGCAGCAGTGCCTCGGACCACCTTTCTGATGAGAGACTCTTACACCAGGTCCTAGGGGTGGAGGTAGCTCCCAGGCATGGGGCAGAGCAGTGAGGTCAGAGTGCAGGGCTTAGGCTGAGGGCAGGCATTTGGGAGGGAGGAAGTCTTCCTCCTTGGTCTCAAGGCTGCTGAATACAGAGGGCGTGGAGACACAGGAATGTACCAGACAGACACATTTGTCCTTGGGAAAGCAGATGAGTCTCCTGAAAAAACCAGTGGGTGAGCTTCAGGGTGGACTGCTGGCAACAGGGCTGTGGGTGTCCTGGTCTGGGCAAGGGTTGGGAGTGCTTTCTCTTAGCTGTTGTAGTCATCATGGCCTGCACTGGGCACTGGAGGGGACTCTTGGGTACTGACCTCCCCACATCTCCATAGAAAATGTCATCCGAGAGAATCAGTGGGGAGGTGTAGACATCCGCCGGGGCGGCGTCCCGATCCTCAGGAGCAACCTCATCTGCTTCGGCTACTCAGACGGCGTGGTCGTGGGCGACGAAGGCAAGGGACTGATAGAGGGAAACACCATCTACGGTGAGAGCATGTCCTGGGCTAGTGAGCTTCGGCACAGAAAGCCCAGGTCTCGGCTCTGACTGCTGGGTTCTGATGAGATGTTCATGTCCTCTAGGCCTTAGAGACAGACATGGTCTCAGGCCTGTCTTAGCCAGAGGGGCTCCCTCACCTTCTGACGCACTTTGAGTGCAGAGGTCGGCAGGCAGTGCTCTAGCTCCATGGAAGACAGTGAGACGCAGGGGCTTGTGGTCCCACCTCATGGCCATCTTAACTCCTCCTGCCCCTTCTCTTTCAATACAAACATTGAAAATTTAATGGAAAAACATGGTAATTGCAGAAAACGCTGTTCTTGCCATGTGACTTTAAACAAAGCCTTCCCCTTTCTGGACTGTGTCTAATGATATCTGGAGCTTGTGGTACTCAAGCTACCTCTGTGCATTGTCACATTTAACCTTCAGGACTGCCTTGTAAAGTAGTTACTGACCCTGCCTTCATGCTGAGGACACCAAGGCACTCGCTCGGAGTCACACTGAGCCTGCTTCCTCACAGAGAGGCACTGGTGCCCCCTTTGCACTGCCCAGTGGGGCTCCGCAGGCCTCAGAGCACTGCACACCCTGAGAGAGATCTAGCTTATGAGGTGAATTGATCATTGTTGCTCTTGTGTGAAGGAGAACCCCATAGCCAGAGCTGCGAGGTGACTTTCTAATAATTTTTACATTTTGGGGTAACACTGGGTGGTGTTTCACCTGCTCGTGGGTGTCAGTGACAGCCTCTTTTTCACTGTCCCAGCTAACAAAGGGTGTGGCGTGTGGATGATGTCCTCTAGCCTGCCCCATGTCACCAGCAACCACGTGAGCTACAATGGCCTGTATGGAGTGGCAGTGTTCAGCCAGAAAGACGGCGAGTTCCCTGGAGGCCACGGGGCCCAGGAGAACTTCAGTGAGGACGGGGACGCCATCCTCTGGGAGGCAGAGCTGGAGAAGGAGGATGACCCACTGCGCCGGCCCATCACGGTAGCTCTCGTGGAGTCCAACAGTATTAACCACAATGGAGGTGAGTGTGCCCACCCTCGCTGCCACCCTTCATGGCGGCACTGTCCCTGCTGTCTGTCCCAGCCTGTCCTTCCAGCCTCCTTAGATGCTTTTCTACTCTTACTGAATAACTAAGCCCTGAATGTTTCTCCATTCTTCTTACCTCTGCCCACTGACTTCACTAGTGTTTCTTTTGCCCAAAATTCACTTCCCCCCTGTATATCGCACACCAGTGAGGACTTTCTCAGTTACTACAAATGCAGCCCTCATCCTTTCCTCCTTGGACGTGTGCCCTGAGTCATACCCAGGGACATGGGGTTGTTAAAGGTCTTAGTTGGCTTTCCTTTCTGAATAGTTTTTAGATTTATTTTATTTTATATGTATGTCTTCCTGCATGTATATCTGTGTACCACATTCATGCCTGATGCCCATGGATGTCAGAAGAGGACATTGGATCCCTCACAGATGGTTGTGAGCTGACATGTGGGTGCTTCTAACCACTGAGCCACCTCTCCAACCCCATCCAATGACATGTTTTATGGGATACGACTCTCAAGTTCTGTTGGAGTAAAAGAATAGATTCATGGGCCCCAGGAGGCTCTTTCCTTCTGACTGATGTTGAACACTGAGAACAGTAATAGCAGCCCCGGGGGGTAGAGAGGAGGAAGGCGAGTTCTGCCTGCACACTCCAGCGGAGGGTTTCTTTATGAGGCTCTGCTGCCTGGTAGCACAGGCTAAGCCATGAAAGGGGACTTTCCCAAGTCAGGGCAAACAGCATGGGCGCTACCAAGAGGCTGGCTCCGACTTCCTTGAAGCAGCCCAGGGCTGTCTCCCACACTGCCTGCTCCCAGCCTCCCAGCGCTCTCTCAGTCTGTTTACGTTTACTGTGGCTCTCCTGCCACTGAATAGGACGAGGCTGTGGGAGGCCTGGGTGGGAGCTTGGGCCAGAGGACTAAGACTAAGCCTTACAACTGTGTCCCTGGCCACATCAGCAGGGACTTGGTGCCTCTTCCCTACCATCCTGGAGTGCACACTTGTGGTGAGGTTGTTTTTCCCGACTGGCATTGTCAGGGTTGACCTGTGCCCCTCCCATTCCCACTCTGTAGCATCAGGAATCTTTGTCCGGAGCAACGAGGCACTTCAGGTCGTCGCCAATGTGATCCATGCCAACGGGGACAGAGGTGTCACCATTGTTCAGAGCAGCCAGCTCACACGAGTGGCTAACAACAGCATCTCCTGCAATCGCCAGAGTGGGGTCAAGGTGGAATTTCAGTGCAAGGTGGAGCTCCGGGGCAATGGTATCTATGACAACAGAGGCCATGGCATCATTACCAAGGGTGATGGTACTGCCGTTGTGGAAAATGACATCATCGGCAACCGCGGTAGCGGACTGCAGTTGCTGCCGAGGTCTGACACTAAGGTAAGTGTATGAAGTGTATGATGTCAGTGGGGCTCAGGCCTGGCTTGCACACTCTGCTGAGAAGCAGCCATCAGCATCAGAGCTGTAAGGAGAATCAGAACTCTACATAACGTGGCTATGCTTCACGGAGGGGTAATATATAAACTGGGCCCTAAAGGATGAACAAGAGGTCCTCAGCAGGAGGCCAAGAGTGAGAGAGTGTCACATAGGTTCACAGTGCTGGGAGCCTTTGGGTGCCTTCTTGGTCTCTAGCTTGGTCCTGGCTATTTCAGCTTTCTCACTGGCAGAATAAGCTTGCACTGGGCCATTGTACAGTAGATACTTTACAGGAGAGAGCACCAGGGCCTTAGCACCCACCGTGGTCTGTAATGGATTCCTGCTTAGCCATTCGTACGGCTTACTGTCATGGTTGTTTAGGAAGACTCCCCGAGTTCCCCATGCTATTGGAGGTGTTCTCTTTTGGACCTTTGGGCCATGACCACCACTCCCCCACCCTGCCCGGCCTCCTGAGTGTATCTCACTGCTTCCTTACCTGTCCTGGAGCATGACCACGAGCTCTGAGCACCTCTTAGGTAAAGCAGTATGCTGCTAGGGCTTCACTAGCACCAGACAGACACAGCCCCTGCCCTGTGGACTATCCAGAGGTTCTCAGCTCCAAGCTTCACAAATCAGCCGTGTAAGTGAGGAGTAAAGACCTGGATTCTTCTGAGTCCTTAGGAACAGGAGCAAGAAGGCCACACTGTGGGCTCAGCTGGGCTACAAGGAGGCATGGCTCTGGCACAGCATTTCTTTCTGGGAGGCCTCTACATACTATTCCCCAGCTTGGCACCTGCAGACCTGCCCATCAGTTCTAAGACACCATGGGTCTTCAGGGTTCCCTCTGTGATGACCTCTCCAACATACTCAGACTTTATGGTTTTATAACAGTCACTCGCTTGTGTGACTTGCACAAGTCTGTGGTTCTCAGACATGACAAGCCCTGGCTGCTTCTCGTAGGTACTAAAGAACCGGATCCACTCCTTCCGGGCTTATGGCATTGCAGTCCGGGGCCGTGTTAAGGCCCTGGTACAGGAGAACATCATCTTCCAGGGCAAGACCAACAAGACCATCTTCCAGCAGATCACAAACAACCGAGAGTGCGTCATGCAAAACAACAAGTTCCTTGTCTTCAAGAAGAAGTAAGTGAGCTGTAGAGAAGGCCACGGTAAAGTGCTTGCTGTGTGAGCATGAGGACCTGAGTCTTGATCCCAGCACCCACATAGGCACTGGTTATATTGTCCATCGGGTCTGCTCTCATTTAGCCAAGTACAGTTGGAGCTGACCTGGTGCATTGGTTGTGAGTGGCTCGCTCTTTTTGTTCTGTCTGTTAGGTTGGCATGTAAAGCAGTGGGTTTACTGTGGCATTTTCATACATGGGTGACTGCCCATCCTTAGTCTTCATCCTTGTTCTTGAGCACCACTCTTGATGACCTTTGTCTCCCAAAGTAGTCCCCTTTCTTCCTTTTTTTCCCTGGATAATTTACTTAGTCATTTTAGTCCTCTAGATAAGGAATACAAAGGCATGTGGTTGATTCCGTTTACCCCAGCACTTGGAGGTTAATTCAGGAGGGTACCACTTTTGAGGTCAGCCTGAGTTAGAATTGAGAAAAAAAAGTGTGAAGATACATTTTGCTACTGTGACTAGTGCTGTCTAGTTGGCAAGGCCTGAAATACATCCAAAGGTTAGCACTGTTACCTTTAATTCTTTAATCCTTTAATTCGCTTCTGTTACCATTTGGTGAGTAGCCTCTGAGAAACAGTAATTATTTTAACCTTGTAAATGGTGGGAATGTGTTGACTCTGAACATTTTAATGAAATTCCAAGTTCATTATTCATCAGTAATTTTTATTGGAATATAGCCATGTTCGTTTGCTGATACATTGTCAAAGTCTGTCACACACAAGTGCAACACACTTGTAAAAACAGGACAATATAAATCTAACATATTTATTATCTGGACCATTATAGGAACTTCATAGACTCTGATTTTAAACAGTAATGTTGTAAACTTTCTGGAATGCTCTGAGCTATTCCAAGATGGCTACTATCTGAAAAACTGTTCTTACTTTTTAATTAACAAATATCTTGCCATAAGTAGTACAATCATCTAACACCTTTAAAAATAATAACTGGCTGGGTGGTGGTGGCGCACGCCTTTAATCCCAGCACTTGGGAGGCAGAGGCAGGTAGATTTCTGAGTTCAAGGCCAGCCTGGTCTACAGAGTGAGTTCCAGGACAGCCAGGGCTACACAGAGAAACCCTGTCTCAAAAAAACAAAACAAAACAAAATAAATAAATAAATAAATAAAATAATAACTGGAGGTGTAGCTCAGTGGTCCTGGCTCACAAGTCCATTGCTGCTCTATCCCCCAAAGTTCAGTGAACTTTACATGCATTCTCTAGCATTACATCATAGGTCTCTAGACCGTTTTAACTTTTCCTTCCATCTGAGCTAAACTGTTTTAATGAGGACTGCGGGTGAAAGGGACTTTACACGTTACTCAGCACATGTGCACACTGCCGTGGACTGCACACCACTGTGGACTACATACTGCTGTGGACTACTGCTTCCTCCAGGGGTGTGAAGAGCACTGAAGTCATCCTGGGCTGGCATCTCCAGAAATTGGCACTGGCTGCTCCGCACACGCTTGGGAGTTCCGCAGGACACAGTAACCCAGGCAGAGGCCCCAAGCAAAGGCCCTGTTTCAGTTCACCTGCATTCTCTTCCTCCTGCCCCTTCACATGGTTTCTTTTCTTGTTAATGTACAACGTTCCTAACAAAAGCAACTCAGGGAAGGAAAGGTTTATTTCACCTCACAGTTCGAGCATGTAGCACACCACAGTGGGGAAGGCATGGCACTGAGGGAGGCTCTCAAGAGCGGGAGACAGCTGAGCGCATCATGTCTGCAGTCAGGAAGCAGATAGGTGCTGGTGTTGTGCTTGCTTTCTCCCTTTTCAATCCAGAACCTCAGCCCTCAGGATGGTGCTACCCACAAGCAAGCTGTCCTGCATACTCCTCAGACTTCTCTGGGAACAGCCTCCCTCATCAATACACTTATAGACAGGTCTGTTTCATAGGTATGATGGCTATTCTTGGCTGTTAACTTTACTATCTTGAAATTAACTAAAACCCAAATGGCCAGGTACACCTATGAGGAATCTTTCCTTAATTAAATCTTTTGAGGTGCGAAGATACACTGTTAATCTGGACCACAGCTTCTGCTGGCAGATTACAGAAGGACATGGAAGAAGGGGGCGTGTGCCGTCTGCTTGCTTGCTCTTGCTCTTCCTGGCAAGTTCATTCCTTTACTGGCATTAGAGCTACCTACTTCTTTGGGATCTGGCACAGACTGAAGAGCAGCTGAGACATTAGCCTCATGGACTGACCACCTACTGATATTTAGAATTTCTGTTAGTAAACAGCCATTGCTGGACTAGCTGGAGCACAGCCTGTAAGCCAGCTGAATAAATCCCTTTTATATAGAGAGAGGCCACAGAGGAAATGAATATATATATATCCATTCTATTAAATTCTGTCCTTCTAGAGAATCTGAATACACCAAGTTATTCTAGTCTAGTCAAGCTGACAATGAGGGACTATCATAGTCTCTTTTCTACTTTCATGACACCATCCCCATACACACGGATGCACTTTTAATCTGAATCTAGATTCTGCACATGAGATGTGAGAATTGCTGAGTCTGCACTTACTCATGTTCCTGCACTCAATGATTCTGTCCAGTTCCATCCATTTTCTACAACTGTTAGAGTTGACTCATCTGTTGATGGATGTCAAGGCCGGTTTTCTTTCCTGGCTGTTGTTCTCAGTGCAGCAGGGAGCACGGGTGTGCAAATGAATGTCCCTGTGGGGTGGCCAGGAGTACTGTGGTGGTTCTGGTTTTAGTTGTTTATGTATATGTGTGAGTGCTTGCATGTATGCCTGTACATCATGTGTGCGCCTGGTGCCTGTAGAAGTCAGAAGAGATAGTTGGATTCCCTGGAAGTCGGTTACTCTTTGTTGTTTTTGCCTATTTGTTTTATCCAGATAGGGTTTTTCTATGTAGCCCTGGCTATCCTGGAATTCTGTAGACCAGGCTAGGCAGACCACTGGATTAAAAGCACGTGCCGCCACACCCCGCTTCAGTCATTCCTTTCCCATGCCACATAGCCACCGTGCACAGATGCAGCAGGTGGTTTGGCTGTTCATCACCTCAGGTGCTTTTAGGTAGTTTCTAGTTTGGGATGGTGGTAAATTAGGCTTCTACACCATTCATGCTCACAGAGCTGCTGTGGTGGTAGTGGGATGAAAGCCACTGATTCATATCCAGATCCAGAAAGAAGAGGAAGTGAGGGCCAAGGAGGAAATGTGACTGTTCCTTAGTCTCAGCAGCAGTCACTGATTTAGGAGATAAACCCACACCTAGATTTGAACTCTGAGCTCCAGAGAACTGGAACCAAAGGTGAGACACAGCCACTCACCAAGTACTCTGTCTCCAGGTTCACTGGCTTGCCTTCTGTATCCACAGGTCTGACACCTGGCGCCTGGTGAACCCACCAGCACGGCCCCACCTTGAAAACTCACTCAGGGGCTCCTCTGCAGTCCACAGTGGGCACAAGGTGACAGCCATGGCGACGAGAATCACAGCCCGTGTGGAAGGTGGTTACCACAGCAACCGCAGCATCTTCTGTACCATCCTGTAAGCAAGGTCTGCCTCAGGCCCAGACCCTTGGTGGGTACTCAGAAGAGCTACAGGCTGACTCTTGAGATGGAAGTTAAGGCTGGGAAGACTCCTAGACCCATCCCCATCTTACACTCCTGAAAGTGGGCCCTAGGCCTCCTAGGGACTAAGAACCAGGTTCCTAGAACCCTTTAGCTCCACAGCCTCTGCAGGAAGGACCTTGGAAACGTTTCCCCAGGAGTACAGGAATAGCATTTGGAGTGTTTCCAGTCACTGGGGCACCTAGAGATTGTGAAGAGTGGCGGAAGCTCAGAGAGTACATGCAGTTTTTTAGTCAATTGCTCCAAGCTACAGAGAACCTCACTTTATACAGACTTAGACTCTTCTCAGGAAAGAGAACATACTTCTGATCAAAGGAAGTAACTGTGGTGAGGTGGAGACAGCTGCCCCTTTCCTGCACCTTGACCCTCCTGGGCCTGTACCGGCCTCCCAGCTGCCTCTGGGAGCTGCGGTGTTTTTATTAAAGACAGTTCTCCTAGAGTGGACCCTGTTAGCAAGGAAGGGGCTTAGAACAAGGAGTTCTTCCTGAAAAGCTGCCCCAGGAATGACAGGGGACATGCTATAAATAAGAGGGGCAGGTGGCTGCCTTCAGGTGTGAGGCATATGCTGGGCTAGGCCCCGTGGGGATGAACAAAGTTCCACTGTCCTCAGTGTCCTTCAAGTTCAGGGCATTAGCTCAGCACCTGTCACAGGATTCTGACTGTGTGAACACATACATTCCAGCTGCCCCTACAGAGTCCAGCCTGTTTAGATGGAGCCCCTCCCCCCACCGACGTGTCCATGTCCTCATGGATGATTAGCTGCCTTGACCAGCCCTACCATATCCCCCACTCTGTGCCTTGGCTTGAGCTTGTCTTTCTCCCTGGCATGCCCTTCCCAGCCAGCTTCATCTGTGCAGATCTCACCTTTACTGCAGGGCTAGCTCAGACACTGCCGTCTCCACGTGACTCTCCCCGTGCTCCAGGTGATCGTGTTGCCCACCACCCTCAGCCTTGCCTACCCTCCTGCTCCCTCAGGACACTGAGCACTTTCTGCCTTGCTTTGGAACCCTGGGTCCATACCCTGTCCTGCCCATTTACCTGTGAACTCTCTGAAAGTCGAGCCACCTGTCTGTGTCCTTTTGTCCCAGCCCAGAGTTGAGTTAGTGTCTGAAGTGATGAGAAGGCCAGCTCCAAAGAGCGTCACTAGACTGTACTGCGTGTGACAAGCTTGAGAGCCAGGTGGGTTTGGGCCCACCCTGCTGAGGAAGGGTCTGCATGCAGGGCCAGCTCTGCCTGGTCGGTCCCTTTCCCACTTGGTGTTTACTGCAGGGCCCTCACCAGCCTTTGGGGTCACTGTCCTATTCCATATCCTGTGCTGGTTCTGTGGAGCCCTAGGTGCTGCTCTGTTGGGTGGGTGGGAAGGGGAGCTCTGACTTCTCCCTAAGCACTCTGAGAAAAAGAACACTGGCCTTTCCCTCCCGTCTGTAGCACTGTCCACTGCACTTATTTGGTGGCCCCAATGTGAGTCGCTGTATAAAATGCTGCCTTTGTTATTTTGTAAGAAATGACTTTTCTGTGAACCAAGTACTTAACAAAAATCTCAGTAACCAAAATAAAGTTCTATATTTTAAAGGAGGTGTTTCCAGGGTCTTAACTTGGTCTACACATTTGCTGGAGGTTCAAGTGACCAGTAGGCCTCCCCACAGGTACCGCCTCCCCCGTGAGACTGCAGAACTCAGGACTCTCATCAGCTTGCTCCTACCACAGCTCAGAATGCAAAGCTGAGGGCTCCATCTCAGGGTCTCCGGATCATTCAAAAGCTGTAACTCTAGTCCTGCCCAGGAGCCTTTCTGAAGACAGTGTCACTGTGAGCAAAGGGTCTTCAGATACAACAACATGCCTTCCTGGACTTGGGTTCCTCGCTCAGCATCTTAGTTTTTGCTGTACCCACCCCAGGCTTAGTACTGTTTTAGATTTTTTTACATTCATTTGTGTATGTGCATGTGTACATGTGGAGGTCAGAGGACAACCTTTGGGGAAGTCGGCTCTCTCTTGCCATGTGGGTTCCAGGGACTGAACTCAAGTTGTCAGGCTTGGCAACAGGGCCTTTACTGAACACTAAGCCACCTCCTGGCCCTAATGTTAAATATTTGTCAGTATTCTTAGTCTCGATTTTTTTTTTCCATAGAAAATAGTTTGGTTTAGCCTTCAGCAGTGCACCCCTAAGCTAAGGTAAACCTGCCTTCTAAACTCCCTTTCAAGGGACAAGGGACTTTCATGGACAGTTCCCTCTTGCTGTCTTTTCTTGAGGGTTTCTTGCTGCTTTTTCAAGTGATCATGCTTAGTTGAAGACAGCCTTGTCTCTCCTTCCTCTTCCTACCAAATGCTGGGATTACAGGTATGTGCCACCATCCAGCTCAGACCGTGCATCCTGTTGCCATGAGTGGTTTTATGTATCTTGTCACCCAGTGTGGCACTGTTTCCTAGGGAACTGATTTCCTCTGTGGAGAGGCCAGAATATCAGGTTGTCTTCTAGTACTCTGTCAGTTTCCTCTGAGGCAGGGTCTCTCCTGGAGCCTAGTGCTGGGCTGGTAGCCAGAAAGCCTGGATGGCTTTCCTGCCTCTGCTCTCCAGTGTTGGGAATATGGGTGCTGGTATTTGTGGGGCCTTTAACCTCGGAGTTCTCTCCAACCCTGAAATGACCTGAAATGATGCAGTTTCTGTTGTTGAGCCTGTTGATGGGGTGTACACGTCATAACTCGCTAATGGAGAAGGGACCACTCAGTCGGTTCTCCCCTTCACCTCGTAGACTCATGGTAGGCTTCTTGTCAACTTCTGTCTTAAACTCTTAAACACCCTTGCAGAGCCATGGCCACGGCATCATTTGTACTGTGAAAAGCCTCGAACCTGTTTGCAGCTCCCCTTCCAGACCCTAGAAGCTTTATTACCAGCAGTGTCAAGGCCTGAATTCAAAACCAAGCGAGGTGCCAAGCTGACAGTTCATGCTTTCCGCGTGCTTATCCCCAGTCCCCACTCACTTGGCCAACATGCCTATCTGCATAATCTAAACAAGGAAGAAAGGCTATGGTTATCACTTCCTGACTTAGCTATGCCATATCATAGTAGGTTGTTAAATTAGATCGCGCTGCCAACCCAATAGAGCTGCAGCCTCCTCCTCTCCCTACTAGATCTTCCAGGCCATCTTTGTTGTTGTTTGCATGGGTTTCTCTGTAGCCCTGGCTATTCTGGAACTCGGTCTGTAGACCAGGCTGGCCTCTATCTCGGATCTACCTGCCTCTGCCTCCTGAGTGCTGGGATAAAAGGCGTGTGCCAACACTGCCTGGGTTCCAGGTCCTCTCTATAAACTTTTGGCTCAAAGGTTTCAGCTTGATAAGATCTTTTGAGTTTAACTTCCCCAGACCTTCCCAAACCCTGCATGTGACCCCAAAGGAGAAACATCTACCACTTCTAACCACAGCAACATGAAAAGAGGGAGAGGAAGTCAACCTGGGCCATCACTTTAATTTCTGCATAAGAGATGACACACAACTGGTATGCTGGCTTCTGGCATGATAACCATGCTAAAGTAAGGCCTCGGGAGTGTAGTAGAGCATGGTGGAATCCCAGACAGGCTCAGAATTCACATCCTCCTGCCTCAGCCTCCTGAGTACTTGGGTTATAGGTATGTACCACAAGGTCCAGTCTACTTTCTTTTTAAAACAAACAAACAAAACAAACAAAAACGGAAGTGAACAGAAGTGGCTGTGGAAAACATCTAGGTCATTTTCTTCCGTTTTGACTGTCGGTCTGAGGTCTGGGCTGGAGGCAGTGGGACAGACAGAGTGCCCAGTCTGTGATCCTCTTCCCTGCCATCTGCCAGGGACACCTTTCTTTTGGAGATCTTCAGCCTCATGGCTTTCGCTATCTCAATCATCCTAAGGAGAACAGAGCAAATGGAGAGAGCCTGTGTGCCGCTCAGGTCTGCAAGCAGAGCACACTGCTCCAGGCCATGAAGCAGGGTGCTGTGTCCACCCTCACTTCACCCTAGATCCAGGGGGAGTCCCGCCCGAGTCACAGTGATTCACAGCCCACAGGGTTATTGTGAACAGAAAGCTGTAGGAGGCTCAGGCCTAAAGCCCGGGCTCCCTTTTTGGGTCTTGAGAAGGTCATTACCTTTCCAGACCTTTGATTCTTCAGTTATCTAGGAAATCAGTGAGGGACACTGAATGAATTCGATACCATGCCTTTCAAAGAGAAAGCACTCAAAGTGTCATCAATCATTCATTCCTTCATTCATTGAGAACTGTCTTGGTCCCAAGATTTTCCCATGAGTCACCCTTGACCCTTAACTACCTTCAGCAGGGCAGGGCGTCCTGCTCTGGGCAGGAGTAAGGATCCGCCCAGGCTGCTGCAGGGAGCACTGTGCTCTACTGAGCTCACCTTTTCTCACTTAGCTTCAAGTCCCTCTGCAGCACTGTCAGGTCAATCTGGAAGTTGCTGATGTGCAGGGCAAGTATGATTGCATACGCAGTGATCTTGGCCTTCATAGAGCTCGAAATTAAGTTCCGTAAACTGCAGAGTCAGTGGAAGTGAAGAAAAAATGAAGTTAAATTCCATATGCAAAATAAGGACACTGGAGCCTTTCTCTCAGTGGTTAGTGTTCCTGGTTTGGGGGTGGGGGCCAAGCCACACAGCCTGTTCCTTCCAAGGTGCCCAAGTCTCACAGTGAACCGTGAGCCAAGCCATGTTTCCCCTAAGAGATAGAAAGCCCTGCCCACATTTCCCCTCACAGTGTGGTAGCACTGCTTTCCTGAGTCTGTTACTGTCTGCTTAGCAGGCCTGCAGGAAAACCTCCACCCAAACTCAGTGCTGCCCCTGCTGCTTCCAAGCACAGGCAGGAGCAGGAAGCACGGCCCAGTCCAATGGCTTCAGGCAAGGCCAGAACGCTGCAGGAAGTTCTGTCTCCTAAGTCCCCACACTTGCTGCCCTTTTCTGCAGCCAGTCAGGACACACTTAACTGCAGGGGTCACAGCCAGAGACAAAATGAACACTTCCAAGGGGGGACAGTGTATGTAATGTATATGTGTCCCCAAAAGCCCACCAGCGACAGTGAGCTCTTTGGCACTGGATCTCTGTGGACGTGAGCCCCCACCCCTCACTGCCACCTCCCAACTGCTTTTTCTTCATACAAGCGGCCCCTGACCTGCCGTTGTTGTAAGTCAAGCAGGTGAACTGCTTCCGCAGCTTGGTGTTGATGATGTGCGGGATTCCAGGTCCTAAGGCACCTAGGACAAAGTTGCATTGGATCATGGTCCTGGAAATTGCACAGGCCACATACCCATTAGAGGGAGGTCGGGGGTGGGGAGTGTGGTGATGGCCAGAACCAAATGGTGAAAGGAACAGGGGCCCAAGATCCTAAGCAGTCACTCTGAGGTCAGACCCACAAGAGGTGTTTGTGAAGGGCGTGTTAGAAGACAGAGCAACACACTGATGAAGACCACGAGCACAATACGATACTGGACAATAAAGCAGACTGAGTCTGAGCCGATGACATGACTGGTGGAAGGAGATGTGTGCCACCAAGTTCCAGGAGTCACACAGTGGAGAGGACGGATTCCCCGGTTGTGCTCTGACCGCGGAGACACTAGGTAGATGCCCCCAACAGCTAGCCACAAATAAATCAGTGCTTGCAGGGTGGAAGGTACGAGGCACATAAATATGAAACCTGGAATCGAGCAGGTAGGCACACAGAAACAGTGGACAGAGACACCTCTGCTGAAAACCCCAGGCGTCTCCTGCTGGGTCTCTAACTCTGGGTGGGTGTGAGTGTATGACCACCACGTGTGCTCCTGGAAACTGGTGTAACTGGACTTTTTTTTCCCCAAGCCAGGGTTTCTCTGTGTGGGCTATCCTGAAACTCAACCTGTAGACCAGGCTGGTCTCAGACTCAGGGATCTGCTTGTCTCTGCTTCCCAAGTGATCAGATTAAAGGCCTGTGCCACCACCACATGGAGGAACTGGAATTTCTAGCATTACAAACTGACTTTCTTAGTCTGAAATAAAGTGTTATAACACTACCACCAAGAAAGAAAGGTGGAGGGGTGGGGAGGGAGAGAGGAAGGAAGGAAGGAAGGGAGGGAGGGAGGGAGGGAAGGAGGGAGGGAAGGAGGGAGGGAGGGAGAAAGAAAGAAAGAAACTGCTATGAGTTCAAGGCCAGCCTGGTCTGTACAGTGAGTTCCAGTCCAGCCAAGAATATACAGTGAGACTGTCCTACAAAACAAATGCAACCTGCCCCAGCTTGAGAAGCGAAGCTGACTGCGGTGTCTCTTCTAACCCGCTCCCTTAAGTTACTCATTCCGTTTGACCTGAACACGGTGTTGTTCCTAACAAAACAAAAGCCATGAATGTGCTCCCTAGAAGCCCAACCACTCTGTCGCCATTTCCAGAACAGAAGAAAGAGATTCAAAGAGAAGCGAGCCCTGTGGGGCTCAGGCGGGCAGCGGCGGGGACAGGAGAAGGGCAGGCTGCAGAGTCGGCAGCTGGAAACAGCTGGGATAAGAAAATGCCTGTGGGCCTTACTTTTCCCCTTGATCACTTTCTGAGCTCGGAACCTGATGAGGGCGTCTAGGAACCAGATGCTCCGGGCTTGCCGGTCCCGCTGCTCCTCATCCGCCGGCAGAGACTTCAGCATGTCTATGATGAAGGAGCAGTGGCTAAAGGAAGGAAGGGGCACAGCAGCACATGAGGGAAAACAGGCCGCAGGAGCCACACCCCGCCCCAGCACACCGTCCACACACCCCGAGCAGGACGGCTAGGGAGACCCATCCTATCGGAGTACACAGGGTTTGACTGACAGACTCCACCGCACTGAATAAAGTAGAAAAGCAATAATGGATGATTCTAAAAATCAACTCAGGCCTCCACATACACCCCCCCCCCCACACGTACACACGTACACAAGTACATATGCATACATACACACTCAGGCACATGCAATCAAAAAAATTTTTTTAAAGAGTAGGGCTGGAGAGATGGCTCAGCAGAGTATTGCTGCTCTTGCAAAGGACCCTAGTTTGTTTCCTAGCAACCACTTGGGCCATTCACAGCTGCCTGTAACCACAGATCTAGAGGATCCAATGACATCTTCTGTTGGCCCCATACCTACGCCATATGCACACAAGCACATGTACAAAATCTTAGAAAGGAGTAATTAGAAGAAAGGGCTCAGAACTAAGAAATAATCTGACCATCATTTTGAAAAAGGAAAAGTTGTTTTAATGGCCAAAGAGAAGAGGGATAATCTGTTATTTAAAATAAATATACAATATTTAGAATGTACATATTTAATTTTAGTTGAGTTTGTCAGCATGCTGTCACAGAGAGGCTTTGCTTTGGGTAGCGCTCAGGCCCATGCTGGCCTTTGGGCACTGACAGTGACAAAACAGCATCAAACAGTGGGAGCTGGGGCTAACTTTAGTCCCAGGCCCCAGATTACAGCACCTTACCACCGTCTCCCAGCTACGGGATCTACACACATAACCACTCCTCTTCCTTCAGTCCACCCACAGCTCCTGAAAGTCTAGCATCAAATCTTGTTCCTTCATTCCAAGGCTGAGCTGCCACCACCCATGCCACTTCAAGGGGCTGCTTTCTGTGTGGTATCAGCACAGTCTGGCTTGCTATCTGACTGTTTTCTCCCATCATGACTCACCGAAACCCCAACTGCCCCTGAGTACCTGTTCTCTTCAATCATCTTCAGTATGTCTTCGGACGTGACCTTTCTGAAGGCTTCGGATGGGCTCTCAAGTGCATCATACTCAGCCGGGGACAGAACTGGTTGCTGGTCAAGAACATGACTGACCAAAATGGAAACCCACAGAGCTAAGTCATCCCGCAGGGCCTCATCTCACAGGTAGGAAAGCGAAGGCTCACAGAGAAGGGACTCAGAGGAAGCAGGGACCTGAGTCTCAAATCCCAGTTTAGGGGTCACTTCCTACCCGGACCACTCCCCCTTCTCTTCCTTATGAGCCTGTCCACATTTCCCGATAAACCAGACGCAGAGCAGGGAAGTTCTAGGTTCCAACCCCTCCTTCAGTATGTCTGCTGTAGACTTTAATACCATCCAGCTGTTTGTGGAGAATGACCCTCACAGGACTAAGCTGTGTCCCTTTGTCCTATGGGCCCCTCAGTGCTGAGGAAACCTAACTGACTAACTTCTTGCTAGCAGCTCTAGGACATGGGAAAAAGTTTGGATGTCACATTTATTAACGTCACAGGATAATGATCACCCTTACACAGCCTGGCTCTGCCAATGTGTACAAACATCATAGCCTGCAAATTAGACCCCTGTTCATCAGCAAGGATACTGTCTTCAAATCTATATACATCTTCGGGCTTGGCTGCATCAGCGTAGCAGGGAGGGAGGTAGAGGGAGTCATCTTGCAAGTCATCCTGCATGGCGTCACTGACCAGTGCTTTCAATGAAGGAAAATTACTGTCAGTGTCAGCCTGTCTGCTTTCCCCAACACTCCACTATGCAGTGGAGAACGCATGTCCCAAAACTCGAATCTTTACACCTGCTAAGATCTGAACTGGTGACTACCATGTGTTTGCCCTCAGTTAACTCAGAACAGAGTCAAAGAGATGTGTGCTTCTAAGTAATTACTGCACAACATCAGAGAACCCTGACCAAGAGCAGGGCTTTTATACTGCCCTTCCTGTGCCTGTCTCCTCTCCTTGACTGAGGACAGGATGGTGTCGCATGTATCTCCTGCTTCCAGAGTCACTCCTGAGAAGGCCTCCAGCAAGCAGCAGGGAGGAATCCAGCCTTAAGGCCCACCATTTGCATCTGTGACCGCCCTCAAGTCTTTGCAGGCACCATCTTCACCACAAGCTCCAGCTGCTTACCGTCCACACCCTTTGTATCGATGATATTCTCGGCAGCTTTAGCTACTGTGAGATTCAAAGATTCACTGCCAACTTTGTTCATTCTCCTGGAGTTCAGGGACCGCTTCTGCTTGGTGCTTCCGAAGGCTTCAATGCAAGAATCCAACTGTGTAGTAAACAAACCCAATTACTAAAGGATCGGCTGGGCAGCATGGCTGTTCCCAGCTGTGTAAGCACAAGCAAGCTCTGGGCTGCCTGAGCCAGGAGACCTCACCTGCCAATCAGGCTGAGTCCTTCCTTTCTCAAGCTTGTCCACCTCAACGCACTGTTCCGTATCAGCCCTGAGGTTTGCTGTACTGACTCCAATTTACAAATCAATAGTTTCCCATCACTACAAAGTGAAGACTTTACTACGATCAGGGTTGGTAAATCTGTGGCGCACGGCCTATCCATCTCCCATTCTGTGCCAGTAACAGACATTGTTAATAAATCACTGGCTCTTCCAAGCCAGTAGTGTGTTCTCTTTTTAGTGTTCCATGCAGCACTGCAAAGTCAATCTCCCACCCTGCGGTGAGACGGCTTCTCTAAGAATCCTCTAGAGTGAGGAACTCAAAGAACTGACTTTGTTTATGGGGGTTTCCAGGCACAACCATTTTCTACATTGTGAACCAAAACTTTGAAAGTTTTCTACCCCTCAGCCCAGAGAACAGGGTGCGAATGCTGACATTAGCTCCGCTCACCTGGCTAAGACAGAAGCTGGGAGACTGGAAGGCCTCTGCAGGTAGCAGAGAACCACAGACCAATCGAGCTGGAGCAGTCAGCGAGGACCAAGTTCAAGGGGACTGTTACACAGATGGGAAGCCAGGACTGGAGGGAGCCTCCTCAACTGTCACTCACCTTGTCCCTGAAAGACTTGTTCTGATTCTCCAGAGGAGGCTCACGCTCAATAGCATCTTCTATAGAAACACAGAACAGGAAGAGAGCACAGTGTGAGGCTCACAAGTGTGCGTTCTACAGTTTTTTAAATGAGGTCTCACTATGCTCCCCACGCTGGTCTTAAGCTTGTGAGTTCAGCTGATCCCCTGGTTTCAACCCCCACAAGCAGGGGCACTGCAGGCATCAGCCACTGTGCTCAGCTCTGCGAGGCCTAAACACCTTAAAAGGGCTCAGTGCTAACTTAACATTAATCAAAGGAAAGCAGATTTCCTTATTCCAAGACTCCCCTAATATGAATGTACACTGCGAATACTGAATGTCCACCTCAGTACACAAGTAGGAGAACAGGAAACAGGTGTCCTCCGCCCTGCCACTTTCCCATGCAGGCCAGAAAGGATCAGAAACCAAGCCCTTGGCTCTTCCCGTACATTTGCTTTGCTGGTCAAAGAACTAAAGGCAGGCACAAACGTGAAGCAGAGTGTCACGTGACACTTTCCAACCTTCTACAAAGGACTCAAGCAGAGGGCAGTATCATCCAGCAGGACTGCAATGCAATGGCCTGGCTGGAGTTAGCTCAGCAGCAGGTCACCTGCCTCAGCCAAGTTCCGATGGTGGTTTAGAAAAATAAAAAAGGGATAACAATAAGTATGAAATAATTATGTGGTACTTATGAAAGGTGTTCAGAACAGCAACAAGCGCACAAGGACCCCCCCCCCAAATTAAAGCTGTGTGTGTGCTAGCCAGCACAAGCCAGTACTTATAAACTATTTACACACAACACAAACGTATCTCATCAAAAGATTAAACAACTTCAGAGTCTCAAGACTGGGCAGTTAAGATACGAGCACTTGGTGCTCTTGCAAGAGGACCCAGCTCAGTTCCCAGCATCCACAGGTGGCTAACCACCAGAGTAACTTCAGTTCCAGGGGCTCCAATGCCCTCCTCTGCCCTGGCAAGCACTGCATGTGTGTGGTGCAGACACACATGCAGACAACAGACCCATACACATAAAATAGATAAACCTTAAAAAACAACAAAAGAGCCGGGCGGTGGTGGCGCACGCCTTTAAACCCAGCACTTGGGAGGCAGAGGCAGGCGGATTTCTGAGTTTGAGGCCAGCCTGGTCTATAGAGTGAGTTCCAGGACAGCCAGGACTACACAGAGAAACCCTGTCTCGAAAAACCTAAACGCTTTTACCTTGGTGGTTGGCAGCCAGCCAGCAGATAAAGGTGTCTGCCACCAAGTGTGATGACCTGACTTCCTGTTCCTGAATCTACATGTTGGAAGGAGAGAATAACCTTGCTTGAATTGGCCTGTAATCTCCACACATGCACAGTGGCATGTATACACACATTAAATAATGAAGAAGTGTAATAAATTTAAATTTCCACCGGAATTTACAATGTCTACAGAATGGTTGTGTGTGTGGCGAGCTTGCTGTGCAAACACAGAGACTTCTGTGTGAATCCCCAGACCCACGGGAAGCTGGGCATGGCGGCACACAGGTGGGATCCAAGGAACTCCTGCAGTGAGATGGGAAGGGACAAGTCAGTTAGGACTGATAGCTGAGATTCTGCTCTGCCCGTGTGTGTGCTGGGGTGCGTGCATACCTGCAGTCACACACATGAAGACTTAAGAGGAACCTGTGTAGGGAAAGAATATACTGAGACCTGTCCCATAACACTCTGTACTGACGCCTGATATGACACCTCTCCCTTAGCGTTCTGTACTGACACCTTACTCATTACTCATCTTGCTTTAAAAGCTGGCTTCTGATCCCACACCTGTGATTTCTGAAGAGACACTCTTACTTGCTATCACAATCTTTAGCCTAGAACTTGAAGCACAGTGGGGAATCAATAAACAATTCATTTAAAAAATATACCTTGTACTGGCTGGTTTTGTGTGTCAACTTGACACAACCTGGTGCTATAAGGCATTTTCTCAGTTAGTGATCAAGGACAGAGGGCCCAGCCCACTGTGCGTGGTGCCATCTCTGGGCTGGTGGTCCTGGGTTCTATAAGAAAGCAAGCTGAGCAAGCCAGGGGAAGCAATCCAGTAAACAGCATTCCTCCATGGTCTCTGCATCAGCTCCTGCCTCCAGGTTCCTGCCCTGTGTGTTCTTGTGCTGACTCCCTTTGGTGATGAACAACAGTGTGGAAGTGTAAGCTGAATAAACCCTTTCCTCCCCAACTTGCTTCTTGGTCATGATCTTTTGTGTAGGAATAGAAACCCTGACTAAGACATACCTATAACTTTTCTAATTTAAAAAAAAAGGGGGAGGGGTATTAAAAACACCTGGCAAGGAGGCTTTCTATTATGGCTGAGAATAATCTGTGTTTGCCAGGTAGACACAAAGTTCTGAGTCCACACCCCTTACCATATAAGCCTGCATGCTGGCACACACCTGTGACGTCAGCACCCACGCAAAGGCAAAGGCAGGACTGTCCTCAGCTACCCAGCAGATTCAAGGGAAGCTTGGACTACATGAGACCTTATCTTTAAAAAACTACAAATGCATTTTTGAAAACAAAAATGAACTCATCCGACAAATTCAAACTGTGCAGCCTTTAACTGAACTGCTATGTCCGGAACCTACCAGCAAACAGTGGCTGCAGGTTGAACAGTTCAGCATCATAGACTTCCATCTGGCCAGAGGTCTTATTCAGAATTCCCACAAAGTGCCTGTGCCAAAAAGGAGTAGCACCGTAATGGGTTATTCCAAAGGTAGTATTTACACAATTCCCTCTTCCCATGCACCAGGTCCCAGCGACTTTCTGTTAGAGGAAGGCGTGTAACAGTGCTCACATGTAACAGTGATCCCTGCATGGAGAGGGGACAGTAAGTGAAGAGAAGGAGGGGACGGAAGATGGCTGTGGACTGAAACGGCCACCAGCTAGTTCTTTTTACCAATCACATTTAGAGCTACTGCTGTTAACTGGAATCTTTCTAAGGTATTAAGAATCCAGAAGTAAACTAGAACTTTGACATAAACTTTATGGGGACAGACACGAACAAACCCTCTTTCCTCCTGGGGAGATCAGTGTGAAGCAGGGCACCTTTGTAAGTGCTCCCGAGCAGGGTTAGGAGTTAGCACATGTATGTTAATCTGCTCCAGGCTGAGGCCCAGCAGGACTCTGAAAGGCTTTCCTGTGGTTCACTGTTGTGTCTTGAGACCCCATGCACACTGTCAGCTCTGTGAATTGGACACGTCGGGCGGGACATGCTTTTATATGGAAGACACCAGTGGTGAGTGAAGGGCAAAGCTGCCAAGGCCAGTCACTTCACCAGTGACGTTGCTTCGACCCAGAGCCTTGAAGATCCTAAATCCTCTTGTCCCAAGGCAAACTTAAGGCAAGCTTTGACCTATTGATCACACATTCTAAATTAGCAGACACAGCTCTCTTTTAGTCACAAATAATGTCATAAATAAATGAGGTCTTTAGGAACTTAACAGATGCAAGTCATCTTTTCCTCTTCAGGGTTTCTACACCTGGTGTGAGGAACTTTGTGAGTCTGGAAATGCAGGGTCCTGGTAAACCTTCAGATCCCTCCAACTACCTCCAAAACAGACAATGAAGATATCGGTGGCGTGGTCACCACAACCTCCTTTTACCTCTGTCACTGCGTGGTTGTCCATTACCTGCAAAGAGTGTTGCATTTGAGGGTGCCAGTCCCAAAATTGTTTCCAACATAGGAGAGCCTGTCTGTTTCAGCTGCCTGAAAAATAGGGAGGAGACCATGAACAAGCAGCACTGAAGGGCACTGAGCATGTGCAGAAGCCTTAGAATCAAATGTACCAGCCCTTGATATCCAAGTGATCCAGCCCCATCATATCTAGGATGTCTCTGGGGGAAAGGCAAGAAAACTTTGGAAAGGGAACCCCAAATACCATAAGGAAGCTTCAGAGTGACAGGTAAAGTTCTTGGGGGTGGGGAGGAGAAGCACATGAGATTACATGAAATTCAAAAGCTTCTGCACAGCAAAACAAACACTACCTAAAGTAAAGAGACAGCCCCCAGACCAGGGTAAATCTCTGCCAAGTATCAATAGTATTAATCAAACAAGGGACAGATATCTAAGATATACAAAGAACTGTAAAAATTAAACATTAAAAAAACTCTCAAATAATGTAGTCAAAAAGTGGGCTATGAGCAGAATAGACATTTCTCAATGGAAGTAATGCAAGCCACCAGTAAACGCAAACCAAAAGTGCTGTGATGCCTGCTGAGTGGGTAAAGTCCAGAGGATGACCTGAGATAGATCCCCAGAACCCACATGGGGGAAAAAGCAATCTCCTAAGTTGTCCTCTGACTTATACGCACGCACGCACGCACGCACGCACGCACGCACGCACGCACACACGCACACACTTACTCACCCAAAATAAACCTCAAAACAAATAAGCTTTTTGTGCAGGCAAGATGGCTCTGTGAGTAAAAGCAATTGCTGCTAACTCTGATGACCTGACTTCAATCCTCAGGACCCACGTTGTGGAGAGAACTGACTCCACCAAGTTGTCCTCTGACCTCCGATGTGTACCACAGCATCCTTCCCACCTCCCCAAACCCACACAAATTAACGGGGTTTGTTTTTAAAATAGTTTTGATCCAGGCATGATGGCACATGCCTTTAATCCCAGCACTCAGGAGGCAAGACAGGTGGATCTCTGTGAGTTCAAGGCCAGCCTGGTGTAAAAAGCAAGTCCAGGAGTGCCAGGGCTATTACACAGAGAAACCCTGTCTCAAAAACAAACAAAAAACCAAAAACCAAAAAAATGCTTTTCGAGTCCATCACACTCCAGTCAGAATGGCTACCACCAAGAAAACAAGTAACAACAGATGCTGGCAAAGATGTGGGGAAGGAACCATTATCCGCTGCTGGTAGGAGTGTAAACTGTTGCTGTTACAGTGGAAGTCAGTGTGGAGGGGCCTCGAAAACTCAAAGTGGAACTGCCGTATGAGGCAGCTGTACCACTCTTAGACAGGCACCCAGAGGTCAGCCAGCACACCACACACACACACACACACACACACTTCTACAATCGTGTTTACTGTTGCACGGTTCACAACAGCCAGGAAATGGAACCAGCTTAGAAGCTCACCAATGACAAAAACAGATAACGAAAGCGTGGTATGCACGCACAATGGAATTTTCTCAATCATAAAGAAAAATAAAATCATGATACTGGTGTGAAAACAGATAACTATTAAGTGAAATAAACAAGACTTAGAAGAAAAATGTTTTTCTCTCATATGCAGAATCTAGATTTAGATTGTGTGTGTGTGTGTGTGAGAGAGAGAGAGAGAGAGAGAGAGAGAGAGAGAGAGAGAGAGAGAGAGAATGTGCACACATTCAAGGTATGAGAGTAGAAAGGAACCATAAGAGAGAGTTGCAAAAAAAGGGAAAACAAGAGAGGCTGACACGGTCTGTATGTAATGATATTTGTGTGTCGCGGGTGCTTTGCCTTTATGCACACATGCATGCCTTATTTATGAAGTGGCCACAGGAACCAGGAGAGGGCGTCAGGTCCTCAGGAACTGGAGTTACAGACACCGTTGCCTCTATGTGAGTGCGGAGAACTGAACCCAGGTCTTCTGGAAGTGCTCTTTACTGCTGAGCCACCTCTCCAGCCCAGTATGTATGTCATGAAAGAGCAACTTATTTGAGAGGGAGGCAAGGGACCAGCAAGAGGGGAACATGGGGAAGGGGAGGAGGGAAGGCAGTGGGCAGTGGGAAAGCAGACGAGAATAGCAGTTCTTGAATAAGCAGCACAAGAGAACTAGAGAGTTAGGTCTTGGTCTTCTAGCACTTATAGGTACCTTGGCCCGAGTCCTAGGGCTGACTTCCCATCACAGCCAAGCTCTCTTCTCCCTCTTTTCACTATGGACACCCAATGTCAGCTATCAAACCATCCCTGATTTTGATTCACCCTTCTCAGAAAGGCATTCAGGCAAGCAGAGACTGCTTCCTACAGAGTTCCCCAGGCCCTAAACACTTCCTTAGACCCTCCAAGTTATGTCTACTGTATGCCTGTACTACTTGGAGAATTTGAGTCTCTGAAAAGCAGATGTTCTTAACCCTGGCATCTACCTGAGTATCATCCTGTGGTGCTGGGCAGTGGTGGCACACGCCTTTAGTCCCAGATCCCTGCACTCAGGAGGCAGAGGCAGGCAGATCTCTGAGTTTAAGGCCAGCCTGGTCTACTGAGTGAGTTCCAGGACAGCTAAGGATACACAGAGAAACCTTCAAAAAACAAAACAAACAAACACCCAACCAAACAAAAAAAACAAAAACAAACAAACAAACAAACAAACAAAAAAAACATCTCTCTGGGGTCAGGAACACTCTTCCAGGGGACCGTCATTTGATTCCTAGCACCCACAAGGTGGTTCACAATCATCTGTAACTCCAGTTCTAGGGGATCCAATGCCTACTTCTGGCTTCCACTAGCCACACACACACACGGTTCATAGACGAAAATGAAAAACCACCCATACACATCAAATGGGGTTGAAGCTGAGCTCTGAAGAGTGAGTTCCCTAAGAGTTGCAAATCCCATTAATGGTGACATGGTGAACATTCAATAAGGTCATGCGGGAGGGAAACATGAAGCCAGGAGTGGGTGGTGCTGCACACCTTTAATCCCAGCACTAGGGAGTCAGAGACAGGTGACTCTCTGAGTTCAAGGCCAGCTAGGTCTATATAGTAAATTCCAGGATAGCCAGGGCTGCATGAAGAAACCCTGTCTCAAAAGATAAAATCCATAAGTGAAAAGCCATCAGTTCACCCAAAATCTTGCTCCTCAATGGAGCCAGAGTCCCATTTGTCACTCCTTTTTTTTCTCCCCTCAGGCTCTCTCATGTCTGCCCACACCAAGAACTTTCTGAGATCTGCAGAGCCCAACCTGTACCAACAAGCACTTACCAGGATCCGATGACTCCTCTGCCTGGGGTTTACCAAGTCGGTGCTGTTGTACAAGGTGAAGCACATGTTGCCAGGATTCTGTAGCTTCCCATTGGAGAACTGCACTGTTAAGAGTGTAACCCAAGAATGAGACCAGCAGAGTGTGGAGAAGGAAGAACTGCATTGTGGCTGAAAGCCGGTAGCTTTCATGAGCAAGGGAGCTCATGTCCGAGTTTTAGGGGGACTGAAGGAAGTCCTGGTCCAGTTCTAAGGAGGGAGGTGGAGGAGGGGAGGGGAAGTGACCTCTGGGTAGGGGCAGAAGAAAATGACTGAGGGAATGTCATTTACTGGCAAGAGAGGGAACTCTATTCCGTAGAGGAGGAAAAGGGGCGAATGAGAGACCTGTGGAGATGTCAGGTCCTGGGTACTGCCCTGAAAAGTATCGGAAGTGGTGACAGATGAACGGGGGGGCAAGGGTGATGGTGGCAGGGGCCCGGTCCCAGCTCCAGGCAATGGGCAGGAGGGCTACCGTGGTACCCAGACCACGGAAGGGGATAGGGCTACGCGGAACCCCGCTCCGATCCGGCGGTCTTTACCCAGCACAGCTTTCTGCCTGTCGTCGGGCTCTCCACAGTACAGCCACCTTGCACTCTGTAGCTCCTCTGTCTCTGTGTCTCCAATCTGGCCATCCATCCTGGGAGACTCCACGGTAGCCATGAGCTCGCTGGTACACACGCGGACTCACAAACCGGAAGTGGTATTCTAGGCCCCGCCCAGGGTACGCCAGCAGTAAGACTACGTCCCTCACAGGGTAGCTCTCGTCCTAGCCCACTCTTTGGTTCCTCCCGTGATGACCACGCCCCTTGTAGGAGGGTGCAGCACCTCCTTTTTCACGCCCGACCTCCAGGTGAGCGCCTTTGCTTTTGCTATGGGATAAGTCATAGACTAAAATCTCCAAAACTGAACCAAAATAAAAGAAACCGATCCTTTATCTGAGATGTCTTCATTTTGTGTTGTTAATGTCGTTCTAGGCAGGCTATCACCATGTGTGTAATCCTGGTTGGCCTGGAACTCACTCTGTTAAACAGAATGGCCTCAAATTCACAGGGATCGGACGCCCAGCTTTGTCTCACATATTTTGCTAAAGTATAGGAAAAAAAAAAAAAAAAAAAAAAAAAAAAAACCAGACTAATGTAGGGCTTCTCCCTAAGTAATTTCAGTACAGCCACCTGAATAAGAAAACTAACAGTGTAGCCGGGCGGTGGTGGCGCACGCCTTTAATCCCAGCACTTGGGAGGCAGAGGCAGGCGGATTTCTGAGTTCGAGGCCAGCCTGGTCTACAGAGTGAGTTCCAGGACAGCCAGGGGCTACACAGAGAAACCCTGTCTCGAAAAACCAAAAAAAAAAAAAAAAAAAAAAAAAAAAAAGAAAAGAAAGAAAAGAAAACTAACAGTGATGCAACCATATAATCTTCATATAGTATTCAAATTCCCCAACTGTCTCCATACTGTCTTTACAGCTAAAAGATCCTGTCAAAAATCTTACAGCCTTACACTTGTAATCCCAGCATTTGAGAGGAGGCTGCTGTGAATTTGAGGCCAGCTTGAGCTCAAGTGAGAACTGTCACACACACACAAATTATACTTTGCTTCCAGTTGTCAGAACTCTTTGGGTGGAAGACTACTTTCTTTGACTCTACTCAGTGATTTTCAATTATTTCCAGAAAGGAAAAAGAAGACGAAAGGGCCTTAATTAACTAACTAGTCATCTGCTTCTCCTGTCAGAGTCTTTTCCATACTCAGCTTATTTGAAGTCAATAATGAATGTTGGAGCCTATTAGAAACATTTTGTTTTTAAAATTATTAATTTATTTGGGTCCCAAGAGGGAATTTGTGTTAAAAACAAAACTGTTCATTTGGTGGTCAAGTAAGAGAGGAGGAAGAAGGGGCTGAGGCCTCAATTCCTTTTAGGCTCAGGCTGTCTTCAAACTCCACTTGCTCTGTGCCTGAGGGTGACTATGAACTCCCCATCCTCCTGCCAACTGCTGGGATTACATACATGCACATCACATCCAACCAGAAAGTTTTTTCTTTTTTTTTTCACTTCTGCACCTCCAACTCCTGGAAGGTCCTGAAAAAAACAAACAAACAAACAAAAAAAAAAAAAAAAAGGAAAATCTCAACAAATGTTGAGTGAGAGGACTGGTAAGATAGCTCAGTGGATAAAGGCACTTGCTATCAAGTTTGATGGCCTTCCTAGGACCCACCTGGTGGAAGAAGAGAGCTTACTCGGTAGCATACACCTGCACCCACACAAAATAAATAAATGTAAAATTAAAAAAATTGAACGAATGAAGGAAAAGGTAGGTAATAGATCAGAAAATATCATCAATCCTTGGAGCCTAGGGCAGGGAGAGCATCTCAGAGATACTTACTAACATTCTTGAAACCAGTTAGCATAGGATTTATACATAATTGATACTATGTATGTGTACACTGGTTACATGAAAATGGATAGTTATAGCGAAGTTAAGAGGTGCCAAAGAAGGGCTGGAGAGATGGCTCAGTGGTTAAGAGCACTGACTGCTCTTCCAGAGGTCCTGAGTTCAATTCCCAGCAACCCCATGGTGACTCACAACCATCTGTAATGGGATCTGAGGACAGTGACAGTGTACTTACATATATAAAAAAATAAATAAATCTTTAAAAAAAAAAAAAAAAAGAGGTGCCAAAGAAGAGTGCACTATAAAGAATCAGAATGTAATTCTTGGGGTAAATATGTCTCAACCCCTCTATAGCATAGGGACACTATGGCCTTGCTAGTCAAAATGGCCATGGTCCTTGAAACAGCAGCATCATTACCTGGGGTTGCTGTGACCAGAGGGTGACTAAGAATTCCCTACCCTCCTGCCAAGTGCTGAGATCACATGCACGCACCATCACACCCAGACAGAAAGTTTTGTTTTGTTTTGTTTTTTTTTTTCACTTCTGAATCCATCAGATCTTCTGACTAGAAATCAGCATGTCATTTGGGTATAGTTGAAGGTCTCAAAGCTCTTACATCAGAATGAGTCCCTTTTGGGGCACCTCTTTGCCAGAAGGACATAGTCACCAAACTCCTCTGCATTGGCTGACTTCTTACTGGTGGAGAGTGAAGATTCCCAGAATTACCACAGGCAAGAATGCAAAAGACAAAGAGATTCTGCCTGGGAAAAGAAGGGTTACCCATGGGCCAGCTGGGCCAGACCTGTAGTACACCCCCCAATATTGGTCAACTAGTTAACAGTCACCAAAAATACACAGACAACGTACACATATGCATACATTAAATAGTAACTGAAATGGGACAGAAAGAATGCTAAGAACCCTTAAGTAGCAATCTAAAGTAAAATGGCCTTCTTTGGGATTAAAGGCATGGATTACTAAAAGTATGCAAAATTTACCACAGCAATATTTACTTCTTAAATTTAGTTAGGAAATTTAGAAATATCTGGAATTCTCTTTGGGTGTGTTTTTAAGACAAGGAAAATTTGAATTTTAAGTTGGGGGTGGGGTGGGAGTGAACATTTTCACATTTTCCAAGGCAATATTGCCATCTGCTGGCGTTTCAGGGTATCACTCGTGAAGGGGGAAAATGCAAGGGAGAGTGTGGTTTGCAGGGATTACCTAGAACTCCCAAACCAAGTAACCATTTTTCATCTTATTTCTCCCTTCTTTCTTGCACCGACACTTCTCTTTCTCTCCCATTCTCCTCTGCTGTGTTGCCTTGCTCTTCTGTCTCTCCTCTCTCCTTCTCTCTCCCTTCTCCCTCAGTCGATGTGGGATGCCTGAGCACCTATAGGCAAGTCTTTGTAAAGCTAACTTCAGAGTGGACAGATTTTTGTTTGTTTTCTTTGCATGGAGCTAAATCTACTGCAGCTTCAACCCATAACTCAAGCTCTGATCTTTGGGGCCATGGAGGGAATAACCACGTTTCTCTGCCAGAAGCTTGCAAAACATCTCCCTCCTCCAGTTCCTCCTGTTCTTCCTTCTATGCTTTCCGTTCACCAGCTTCAGCAACTCCTCCTAGATCTCTGATGTTTCTCACATACCAACATTTAAAAACAGTTCTTTTTCATCCTAGGTACCTCTGGGAGCCATAAGCCACTATACCTGTATCTGATGTCCCGCATTCATCAGTACCCACCCATCTCTTGGTTAGCAGCACGGAGCAGAGAATCCAACTTATACTTCCCGCTCTACAGACCACTATGTGCATTATTTATTTATTTACAGGCAGGGTTTTGGTATATACCCCTGGCTGGCCTGGAATGCACTACATAGATCAGGCTGGCCTCTAATGGGTCATTGGAACACTGGCCTCCTAATATTGTGTTCATTTCTACATATTTATACTTCTTGGTAACTTTGGGATAGCAGTAAACAGAACAATAACATTTCTGATAGGTTCTTACTGTAAGGCTGCCCTTACACTCACTAAGTAGCTCAGGTTAACTCACAACTTGAACTCCTCTTGACTCTTCTGCTGAGAGTCAGGATGTAGGTGTGTACCCACACACTCAACCAACAATGACACAGCTGACTTTCCTAAGTTGATGTTTTTAACTTTGTTAATTTTGTTAAGTCGCAACATTCTTGTAATATTCTTTAATAAGAAGAGAATTCGAAGCCAGTGTAGTGGTTCATGTGCAAAGGCACTTGCCATGAAAGATTGGCAGCTGAGTTCAACCCCCAGAGCCTCACAGTGGAGACAGAAACACTGCAGAAAGCTTTGCTCTATGTGTGCAGAGGCACATGCATGCACGCACATGTGCACACACACGTACAACAATAATAACAGTAATCAACGAAACATGACATTTTAAAAATAAAAACAAAGAATCAGTACTTTATATTAAACCTTGTTAAAAATGTAAGTATTCTCACTTTCCTGACATTTATTAAAGCAATTTCCAAAGTAACACATAATGGATGTAGACTATTATACAGAAATATATGGATAATAAAATCAGAATAACCCATAATCTTACACCCCTTTTAAGATAGCCATTGTTAACATTGTTTCATCTCTTGGATTTATCTCTGTGCATAAAATTTTTTTTTTTAAATCAAGGTCTTACCTGGTTGGTCTGGAACTCACTGTATAGACCAGGCTGATCTCAAACTCAAACTCATAGTGATCCATCTGCCTCTGTCTCCCAGTACTGGGATTAAATGTGTGAGCTACCACACCTGGTTGTATTTTTGTGTAATTATTATTCCACTGTATTCTGTTCTGTATGCTCTCTTAAAAATACACATTGTAGTGAGAGTGGATAGTAGAACATAGGTGACATAAAAGAAAAGGAGAAGCATATCGGGAGCTAAAGGGTTAATCTGAAATGAAAGCTTGGATAAGGGAAAGGGGAAGGCGTCCTCCTCCCCATTTTGACTGGTTAATAAAGGGTAAAGCCTGTGATTGGGCAGTGGAGGGGAGGGGTGGGACCCGGACAGGAAGTCTTGGAGAGTGTGGACAGGTAGAGAGGGGCTGAGAAGGGAGAGGGGACTGAAGAGGAGGAGGAAGCGAAAGTGAAGCAGAACCACGTGGCTGGGAGAAACTGCAAGTAGCAAAGGGTCTCATAGCTGGGAAATGTTAGTACAGTGTTAGATCTGCCCAGTCTAGACACATAGTTTATAAATGTAATAACTAGATTGTGTGGTCTTTATATGGGCTTATTAGGGAAACTACTGCAACAAGGGCAAGAGGAGGTTACAGAAAACTAAGGATGTATGAAGCCTTAGGAAGTCCTATGAGCTTGTGAACTAAGAATATAATTTTTAAGGATTTATTTTTACTTTTGTGTACATGTGTGTGTGGGGGCGTGTGCACAAAGAGGCCAGAAGGTATAAGAGCCTCTGGAGCTGGAGTTAAGGCAGTAGTGAGCCGCCTGCTATGGATGCGAGGGACCAAACTCCTCTGCAACAGTAGCAGCTGCACTGAGCCATCTTCACCTGCCTCTGATCCCCAAATGCCGGGATTGAAGGTTATCTACTACTGATGGAGCTGCCCGGCAGTGCAGGTTATTGGATTTTTGGGTATTAGTAACAGAGCCCAAGTGAATATTAGACAGCATTCTACCACTGAATTAAACCTCTCAGGAGACCCTTGTTTTGGGGGGACAAAATCTTGCTCTATAGTCCAGACAGGCCTTGAACTTTTGATTCCCAGGCCCCTGCTTCCAGAGTGCTGTGATTATTTTTTTTTTTTTTAAGATTTATTTTATGTATATGAGTACACTGTAGCTGTCTTCAGACACACTAAAAGAGGGCACCAGATCCCATTACAGAAGGTTGTGAGCAATCACGTGGTTGTTGGGAATTGAACTCAGGACCTCTGGAACAGCAATCAGTGCTCTTAACCACTGAGCCCAGCCGAGTGCTGTGATTATTAACAAGGGTGGAAAACTACCACACCAGGCTGGTTTTATTTTGTATGTATGTGGGTTCGTTAGTCAAGAGGGAGGCATTATATGCATATACCAATATTTAAAATCTCTTGGACATACACATTTAGATTGTATCTTTTTCTTCTAATTGCTGTGGAGAACAGCCTCAGCTGTACTTTCCACGTTTTCCATGTTTCAGTTGCATATGTTGTTAGAAAGAAATCGCAAGAATGTAGATTTTAAAATTCAAGATCTTTCTTCAAAGAGAACATCTATGATAGTCCCACCAAAAATTGGAAAGGGTGCTGATTTACAAGCTTTGTGGTTTTGTTGTTGTTGTTTACTAATTGGATGGTATGAGATATTATCTAGGTTACAGAATTACCATGAGATCTACATATGCAAAAGGATTTCTCATTAGTGCTTGGCTTATTGTCAGAATTTTATATTGTCCTCATTAGTTTTGATTGTAGTCACTTGGGAAGAGGGATTGCTTACTAATTGATTTAGGAGGACCCATCCCTCGTGGCCTGTCCATCCTCACGCAGGCGGAACTGAGCACAAAGACAGCTGAGCCCAAGCCAAGAGGCAGCTTTAGTCTATGGTTTCTGCTTGAGTTCCTTCCAGGACTTTCCGAAACGAGGGTGATAAGCCCAATAAACACTTTCCTCTTCCAAACTGCTTTGGTCAGTTTTATCAAAGCAACAGAAAAACTATCCAGATACTACCTGATATTATAAACATATCTTGATTTTACTACTCGGTAGTGTACATGTAAGAGAACTGTAAAACGTCAAGAGTTGACCATCAATTGATGAATCAAGGTCTTAAAGGTCGGACGAGACTTGCTAGACGCGTTATTGGACCGTTCTGACAGTGCATTTAGAAGCCTGCGTGTCGCCTCCTGAGGTCACCCAGCTCAGAACCCGGCGGCATTCGCCAGCTTGTCTTTATTTCGAGCACGGAGCTGCGGTGACCCGGAGAGGACAACCACCGGGAGGTCAAGGCAGCCGCCGGCCCTTCCTCTTCCCCACCCGGTCCAGCAGACTCTTTTGCGGCATCGCTAGGAGGGCTGAGCCCTGAAGTTTTAAGGTACTGGCGACTGTAAACTTGGTTCTGGAGCCGATGGCGTGGTGGGCACACGTCGGACTCTGAGTTCCGATCCTCCCGTTGCTATGCTGGGACGTCTGGGCAACTGAGACGCGATGCGGGCGACGATCCGCCCAGCCACCATTAGACCGGCAGCATTTCCTACTCATTGTGAAGCTTGCCTTTGGGTTCCATTCGACTCAAACGGCTTCTTGGGGTTTCTTTTTTCTCTTTTCCCAAACCTACAAGTTAGGAATAACCTCCAGCTCGCAGCGAGAGGACAGCCCCTGCGCTTCAGATTCCCGGTCACTGTCCGATGAAGGCAGGAAAGCCATCAGCACCAACCAATGGAGGGACTCAGGGCTAGCAGTAGTCATTGCGATTGGCTCAAGTAGACGGAAAACACTCGCTTGCCTTATTCATGCTGAGTTTTGATTGGGTGTGACACAAAATAGCTTTTCTACAGGCCAAACCTGATGTTGCTAAGCGATAAGTCCCGCCTTCAGGGGGCTGTGAGAACAATTTTACATGCTGTAAGGCAAATTGTGATTGGTCAGAGCGTTCACGGATGCTATGGTAGTAAACACAGTCAGGGTCCTGGGGTTGCGGATTGGTCAGATTTTCAGGACGTCAGTTAGACCCTGGCCCTGCCCTCCTGATGATTGGCTACTGGAGGTTTGTGGGGGCGGTGACTTGTATACCTCATATCCGTTTACTGTCGGCCTCCGCCGGGTTCTCAAAGAACCGCGCGCGAACGGGCTGAAGGAGCGGGGAACGAGGGGCGGGGCGGGCGGAAGTCACCCCCGGGGAAGCTAGTCTGGACCTTCCCGCCTCCTTTCACAGGGTCGGTCCGAGCGGAGGAGGGCCACCGCCTCCTCCTGCGAGGAGAAGGGGGGCGGAGCCCGAGTCAGGTGAGGAGACCCTATCAGCTAGAGTGGCCTTGGCGCGCGCGTGCGTGGCGCGCTCACGTGCAGGCGGTTGAGCCCCGGGAGCGCGCCGAGACATCGGGGAGCGCGCGGACATACCGGGGCCGCCTGTCCACCCTGTCTTGCTGCTGAGGGGTATTGTTACCCTTCCCCTCGGTGGGGCCAGGCGGGTGGTAGCCCGGTTCTTGTGCGCAGGCGTCCCCGGTGTCCCGACGCCCGGCTGTCTGTGCGGGGTGGGGCAGGGACTGTAGATCTTCCGCTGGAGATGGAGCCTCTCGGGATGCTGTGGGAACCCGCTCCGGATCTGCATCCTGGTGGGATGAGCCGAGGAGAGGCTGCCCTGCGGGATGGAGGCGAGTGGCTCTCTTGCTCCTGTCCTGGGTCCTCCTGAACGATGAGGTTTCGTTTCATCAGAGCAAGGCCATAAGCTGTCTGGATTCGGGAGCCAGCGGCCGACAACAGGGGTGGAGCCAGCGTTTTGGAAATGCCCCAACTTGTTAGACAAAAGTGTTTAGTAGGCATTTATTGAATGGCCACTTCTTCCAGGCTTCGTGCGAAGAGCTGTGGGGTGCGGTGGTAAGAGACAGCGGTCCCATCTTCCCCTGGAGGACCGACCGCTCTGCACATAAACAACAGTAGAAAGAAGGGAGTGGGCTGAGGGTTTCTGCTTTGTTTTGTTTTTTCTAAAGTGCCACTTACTATGGTCAGTCTACATCTGAGCATCGAGGGGGATACTGTAGGAGCCACATTTTGGGTTTTTTTTTTTTTTTAGGAAAATCTTTAAATCAAAGGCTCAGCAAGGTCTTGATTACCTAAGTAGTGTGCTCTGAGTCTGGTTACTTTAAATTAATAAAACTAGTAACTTTCAAGGACTGAAAGAAAAATATTTCCAAAATATGTTCTTGTACTGTTGAGTTGCAGTTACATACATTTAGGTTTTTAGAGATTGAAGAGAATACTGTGCCTTACTCGTTCGTGATTCCACTTTGTGTGACATGTTATGCTTTATATGGCTTTAAAAAGTGGACCGGGCACTTCATTTTGTTGCTAGAGAGTTTTGTTTTCATTTGCTGAAAAGTCTCGTGGTTGGCAGTAAGCTAAAGGCTTACTGGGTAAGGGGAAAGGACAGCCGGGCAAAGGAGAGTGTTAAAAGAAACGCTTGTAAGCTAAAGGAAGGCCTTCCGCTGGCTGCTTAAACCCTTCTGGAAATCTCAGCAAGCTTGGGAAGACAAGAGGGACAGAGCTGGCCTGCCACAGCCTTGGTGACCCACCAGGTAAGGTCGATAGATCTAGGGCTTTCATTCTGGGCTCTGGCGTTTTGCTAAATAAATGGACTAGGACTTTGTGAGAAGTCTGTTTTCTGAAGATCTGCTTTTTTTTTTTTTTTATCTTCCTAAAAGTTGGGTGAAAACAAAACTTTTTTGTCTGCTCGGTGTACTGGCCATTTTTATCCTGGGTAGTTAATGTGTCTCCAGCAGAATTCTGCTGAATTGATGAGTAATGAGATTTTGGGGGAAAGTATTTTATAGATGGGGCATTTTCCCAATTTTAGGGGTCAGTGTGTTCAGAAGAGACTATTCTAAACTATCAAAGTGTAAGAATTAAAAAGATGTTTGGACAGCAAAATGCACATTTTAGTATTTAAAGTTCTGAGCATTAATTATATCCTATTAAAAATCCTTTAAAACCCTGTGTTCAGTGTTGAGTGGGAGCAGCAGACAGTGCCACGGTGCTGACAGACTCTTGAGTCGGCCTCCAGTTTTCCTAAGAAAAGGGAAGGAGAACCTGAAATACAGCTTCCTTGTCAGCTTCAACTCAGCTAATTTCTCAGAATGTAAACTTGACTGTAAATGTGTTTTCCTTGTGTTAGTTGTGAGTGCGTGCTCTGACCGCACTTGCACTTTATTAACAGGGATGTCTGCTGACTCCCACGGTGCAGCAGGTGGGATGGAGTGTGTCTGTCTGAGGTGACCTTCTCACATGTTCAAACACCAGATGCTTCTTAGAATTCCTGCTCCTCACGGTTTCCTGGGCATGCCTTTGGGTTTTAGTTATCATTCTCTTTGCTAAAAGTTTTTTATTATGGGAACTGGAGCGGTGGCTCAGTGGTTAAGAGCAACGCCTGGTCTTCTGATGCCAGCACCCACATGGTAGCTCACATTTATAGCTCCAGTCCTGAGGGATCCCACACCCTCTTCTGGCCTCCTCATGCACGTGGTGCACAGACTTGCAGGCAACTGCATGACCAAGCCAGCTCAGTCAGTCAACAGGGTCTCAATGGAGGAAGTGAGGATTGAAAAGAAAAAGACAATTGGACAAAATTATAACATGACTCCAGCCAGTGCTGAGGCTGAAGCAACTTTATGTTTTTCCCAGTCTACTTTTATACCATCCTAGGTACAACCAAAAAACATGGTCAGTTCTTAGATCAAAGACAAAGTAATCAAGCGAAGTAGTAAAGAGAGATCACACAAGGTAGTAACCAAGCAAAGTAGTGAGCAAAGCCCATGGTCACTGTTTCTAATACTCTTAGCTGAGCCTGCTTCCTTGTCCGAGCCCAGTGACAAATGCCAAATTCCTAGAAGTGGCGCCAAAAGCTCTCAACAACTGAAGAAAAAATTTTCAAAGCTTTTGTTACTGGCCTGAACAGAATAGGAATTATGTTGGAGAAATGACTTGATTATAACACAGAAGAGATGGTAGGATCTTAGTATTCAAGCTTATCTTATCTGTAGATAAGTTTCCTTTGGATCTCCTATCATATTTAAATATGTTGTGGTTATAGTAGCTCTTCAATTCTAAAACTAGGTTTTAAAAAATAATTTATTTAAATTTTAGGTGCATTCGTGTTTTGGCTGCATGTATGTATGTCTGTGTGAAGGTGTAGAGTCCTCTGCAACTGGAGTTACAGGCAGTTATGAGCTGCCTTGCTGGGAATTGATCCTGGGTCCTCTGGAAGAGCAGTCAGTGCTCTTAACTGCTGAGCCACCTCTCTAGCCCTGAAACTAATTTTATTAAATTTTAATTTCTTTGAAGATAGGATGGCATAAGAAAGCATATTATAGCTTAATTGATAATATTTATATGGGCTTAGACCTTCAATTCCAGCACTCTGGATGCTGGGTCAGGAGACCCTGTCTCTAAACAAACAAAATGACAGCTTGCTTTTGATCTCTTCTTGTGTTACACAAAATAATTCAGTTTATAGCCACTGGCATTTAGACTTAATAAAATGTGGTGTAATTAAAAGACCCGTCCTCAGTTATTTCATTGTAATTGTAATCAGTGAATTTTTCAAATTTGCCTTTATGCTCTCAAGGAAGTTTGTTACTAAGAAGAGCTCATTAGGAGCGAGGTTCTTCCTTATATAAATGGAAATTAATAAACTATTTGTTTTGCAAACTTTAATGAATGATTAAATGGTGGTGTGCTTTTTGGGAATTATACATGATAATCTGTTACTTCTTATATTCAATAAATGGGCTTACAAATCCTTTATAGGCAGCTTTTCAAATTAAAATGATTAGAGTGAATTGCTTCCTGTTTTTCTCCTGTATATGATATTGTTAACATAGTATAATTGATTTTTCAATGTATCTTAATCATTCAGTCACAATTTAAAATCAGCTTAACATCATCTTTCTCTAAAATTGCAAGGCGTTCACCTTATCCTGTTCTAGTTTCTACTACAGGGAGTTCAGGGAAGGATGACAAGGGAAGGAAACCTGCTGTTTCTTCCTCACAGAAAGCTCTCTCTCTCTCTCTCTCTCTCTCTCTCTCTCTCTCTCTCTCTCTCTCACACACACACACACACACACACACACACACCCATGCCCATAACATATCTAATACTACATACCTCATATTCTTTATTGAATAGAAGGTCAAAAGCAGCCCAGCATGGTCAGATACTGATCATTGTAAATTTGAGGTGACTCATAGTGCTTTAAAAGCAAAACTCAATGTAAGACATTAACTTTCTCTTCTGTCTTTTCTACTGGTAACAGACTGTTACTAGAGATTTAGAGCAAAAGTCCTGTAGAAGTCCCAGTAGGCCAGTTCCACCTGGCCCAACCTGCCAGCCAAGCACAACATTGGTGAAAGGTGGAAAAGCAGCTTTAATCGGTGTGATCACATCGGGGAGGGCAGACACGTTCAGTAATCTCGGATCTGTCTTGTAACGGCTGACAAGAACTTGAGATTTTGTAGCAAAGGGAAACAGGCAGAGACTGAAGGTTTGCACAGCTGACAGAGCAGATCATCTTGGTCAGGCCAGTGGTGGAACTGGTCATTGTCCTTGCTCTGGTTCTTGGAAATGGTTACAGAGCCGTTGCTGCCCCTGTCAGCATTTGCATCTGCTTCCCACAAGAAGATTCCTCTTGCCTTAGGAGATAGCCTCTGTTCCAGTCTTGGGATGATTTGGGGCTGGGAGATCTTTCTCAGCTAGGTTTAGCAGGGACACAGTTAATTCCATTTCTCTGTCCTAAAGGTGATTTTTCAGGTTGGTCTCAAACTTGTTGCCAGCCTCCTACCTCCCTGCCTTGTAAGTACTGAAATTATAGGAATGTGCCATGGTGCCCAGCAAGAAGTAAATTCCAGTGTTGGGAATAGAATGCAGTGAAAGCTATTTGTGCACATGTGTACACCGTTGTGCAGGTGTAGAGGTAAGACAACTTTCAGGGATCTGTTCTTTCCTTCCACCCTTATGTGGATTCCAGGAGTTGAACTCTGGTTGCTCACTTGCACATTAAGTGTTTTTACCTCCTGAGCCATCTTGCCTCCTCCCTGCTCCCTCTTTTGGGACAGGATCACATGT
Source organism: Arvicanthis niloticus (assembly GCF_011762505.2). NCBI lineage: Eukaryota > Metazoa > Chordata > Mammalia > Rodentia > Muridae > Arvicanthis > Arvicanthis niloticus. The sequence continues at coordinate 99,304,169 of NC_047662.1, forward strand.
AGTCCAGGTTGGCCCCATGTGTTGGAGGATGACCTTAACTTATCTTCCTGCCTCTGCCTGTTGAGTGCTGAGATTTTATGTGTTGATCACGAAGAAGTTGGATCCCCTGGAATATGCAGATTACAGGCCAGCATGTGGGTACTGGGAATCAAACCCAGGTCCTCTAGAAAAGCAACAAGTTCTGGTAATCACTGAGCAATTTCTTCAGCCCCTACTTCTTCTTAGTAGTGTTTGGGATTTATTTTTTTTTACTTTATACATGTGGCTGTTTTGCTTATATGGATGTCTATGTACTATGTGATGGCTGAGGTAGTCGGAAGACAGTGTCAGATTCTCTGGAGCTATAGTTACAGGCAGTTGTAAGCTGCCACGTGGGTGCAGAAACTGAATTTGCATCCTCTGGAAGAGCAGCAAATGCTTTTAGCAGAATCAGCTCTGCAGCCCACTGGCCCCATACCTTGTTTTTTCAATGATGTATCCTCATTGGTGAAACTGCACAATTTTTGACATTCAGCCACATCAGAGCTATCCGTTCCCTGTTACGTCTTGGAAAGATTACTTCAGCTTACTGCTCTAGACTGAACGTGGCTTGCCATGTTGAGGGTCATCATTTTTAGACTTCTCTTTATTATTGTGTTTATTACCCATGTTTGAAGGGTCAGAGCCTGGGGCCTGGCAGTTTCTGCCACTTGTCCCCAATAAGCCAATTAAAGAGAAAACAGAAAACCAGACAAGATATGCATCCCCTGCGGCCACATTGGAAGAGGAACAGATAACTCAGAGGTCCAGTGACTTCCAAGTCCATGTTAGGGACCTGACATGAGGGTTAGGTTTAAACACCATGTGTGGTATCCATAATTGAACAGCCCCAGGTCTAAGTGTAGTGGTTGGCACCATTAACCCATCATTGTTGGCCTCTAGTCTATAATTCTTGGGGTCCATTGTTTCAGTAGTCTGACAGCACAAGTGTCTCTCTGTCCTCTCTCCTGCCAGGATATTACAGAGGCTCTTCTGTTTCCTATATTGTTCCTTTGTTTGTTGGTTTTGTTTTCTTAGCTTGCTTAAGTACACCCTGTAGTCATTTTCTGAGATGGGAGAGGTAAGAGACACCCTTTGAGTTCTTGCTTCTCCGAAATGCCTTAGTTTACCACCATAATTAGTAGGCTAAGAGTGGAGTTGTCTGTTGGAAATAATTTTATTGGAGAATTTTGAAAGAATTATCTTTTAACCTTAAGCATTGCTTTGAAAGAGTCTAATGCTAATTTTATCCCAATTCTTTGTAAACCTGTCACTACTACCCCACCACTGGCTCCCAAACTCACTCTTTTTTTTTTTTTTTAATCTAAGGTTTCATAATATTGACTGATGATTTGTGTGTCTGTGCACCCACAGTTTCATAGGACAACTTGCAGTTATCATTTCTCTCCCAGGATTGAACTCGGTCTTGGCAGGAAGTGCCTGAGCTTCTGAGCCACTTGCCAGACCCTGCATCATTTTCTGAATCTCTTTTCTCCCATTTTCTGTCTCTGAGTTTCTGAGGTTGGAGTTAGGCTTCATTAGCTAATCTGTCTGTTGTTCAATTTTGTTTCTCCTCTGTCTTAACCTGGGAGATTTGCTGAGTCATTTTCTTCAGTTCCATTAACCTGATATTCTTGGCCATTTTGAATTTCCAGTACTTTTTCTTTCTCCCTTCCCTGCTTTTGCTCCTTTCCTTCTCTCCCCTCCCCCACAGGCTAGCTTTGACCTCTCAAAATGCCTGCTTCAGCCTCCCTAGTGCTAGGATGACAATCATCTGCCCCCACAGGCATTCAGTGGTTAGGAGCACTAGTTGGTCTTCAGGAAGACCCGGGTTCCATGCCCAGCACCCATATGGAGACTCACGACTATCTAAAACTTCAGTTCCAGGCCCTCCAGTGACTTCTGCCTCCACAAGCACCAGGCATGCACAGGTGTCCATGCAGACAGAGCACTCTTAGACTTGAGATAAATACATCTTTCTGTTGTTTTGTTTTTTTGTTTTTCGAGACAGGGTTTCTCTGTGTAGCCCTGGCTGTCCTGGAACTCACTCTGTAGACCAGGCTGGCCTCGAACTCAGAAATCCGCCTGCCTCTGCCTCCCAAGTGCGGGATTAAAGGCGTGCGCCACCACTGCCCGGCTAAATAAATCATTTTTTAAAAAAGAAAGAAAAATACTTTTATTTCATGGATGTGCTATCTTATCTGAGGATATTGATCATAGGCGCTTTGTTTAGTTTTGACCTTAGTTTCCCCTTAAATCATTTGTTTGTTCCAAATGTTCCCCAGCACTCTTCTGTTTATTTGGTACTTTGCTATCATCAGAATTATTATTCTGGGCTGGAGAGATGGCTCAGTGGTTAAGAGCACTGACTGCTCTTCCAGAGGTCCTGAGTTCAACTCCCAGCAACCATTTGGTGGCTCACAATCATCTGTAATGGGATCCGATGCCCTCTTCTGGTGTGTCTAAAGACAGCAACAGTGTACTCATACATGAAATAAATAATTCTTTTTAAAAAGTTATTATTTCATTTTATGTGTTATGAGTATTTTCCCTGCATGTATGTCTGTGCATCACATGTGTGACTGGTGTCAGTGGAATCCAGAAAAGGGTGTCAGATCCCTTGGAGCTGGAGCTACAGACAGTTGTGATCAGCCACATAGGAATCACCTGTATCCTCTGAAGAGCAGCCAGTGCTCTAACCAGGGAGTTACCGTCTGTCCAGCCCCTGGTGCCTGCCATTGTGTTAGAGGGTTGTTTTCTTCCCGGTGTGTGCTGCTCCTTCACATTGATAGTAGAAGTGAAGCCTTGGCTGACTGGAAGCTGAGTGAATGGGTGGACCTTGAAGATGACTGTGTTTGCCATATGGGACCCAAGTATTTTGTTGGGCTTTCCAGTTATCCTACACATACAAAGGCCCAGTCTCCCTGGGAAGCATGAGCCTGGCCACTCATACTGTTAGCACGGAGCAGGAAGAGGTGGGAGTGGTGGAATTGAGGTGTGCAGACTTTTAACTCAGAGCTTCTCGTCCACTCATCACTCTGCAGGGGTCCTTGGGAGAGTCTCCTTCAGCACCCCAATCCTGGAAGAGCTCTTCGCCAGCAAGCCTTCAGCACCCGCTTCCCAGCTGTCAGAGGCAGGAGCCCTGTTGTGGTGTCTTCCCTATCATGGCAACACCTTAGAGTTGTTTGTTTATTAGTCTTTTTCTCCCGAGGGTGTAGATCATCTTGTCGGTCCTTTTCTCTGTAATACTAAACATGCTGGGTGTTCTGCGTACATGTCTGTGTCCCAGGCGTAGCAATTAATTCATTCAGATCCCTGTCCCCCAAAGCCAGGGGTTTCTCCCCTGGAGAGGACAAAATGGACTGTTTCTGTATAGGCCTGTAGGAAGGCACAGGGGTGCCTCATTGGGGTTATTGACCTTGTCTGTTTAACTACAAAAGGAGGGCAAGGCCCACACCCTAGTAAGGGGCAGAGACTTGAAATGAATGGTTAACTACAAAGTTCCTAGATGGAGTTATTTCTTAGATGAAAATAAGCAAGTTTTTATTTCAACTAATTTCAAGAAGTATGCTGATATTTACTAGGTCCAGACTCAGCATTAAAAGACCATGTGGACCCTTCCTTTCTTCTTTGAACTTATTAAAATAAAAACTTTCAAATACATTAAAAATATGCTCTGAGTTAAAAGTCTGCACACCTCAGTTCCACCACTCCCACCTCTTCCTGCTCCGTGCTAACAGTATGAGTGGCCAGGCTCATGCTTCCCAGGGAGACGGGGCTTTTGTATGTGTAGGATAACTGGAAAGCCCAACTTTTAAAGAAAATTTACTGTTTTATCTGTAAATATTCCCATATCTTTTCAAAATACTAGTTTTTAAAAAGAAAGAACACATGCTACCTAAAGGAAGAATTACTGAATTTTACCAACCAAAAGTGGTATTGTAAGCAGTTGTTTCGCTTAGTTCTGTAGATGCCCTGTAATTTCTGAAAGTGTGGCTTTGGGTCGAGCTTATTTGTGGCCTCACTTCCTTTTCTATTATTTTCTGTTATTTCTAAGGTACAATCTATTGTTGTTTGCATCATAATGTATTACTGTAAAACACTTTATCCTTGTAACCCATGTGCTTGTTGAAGGTTTATAAAGTTACGACACTGTGAGCACAATTGAACTTGATTACAGTCCTCTCACACTGGGGTCCCAGTTCAGCGGTAACCGCTGTACGTTTATTTACCTTTGCTGTGCCCTGATTTTTTTTCTTTAGCTTTTACTTATTTTTATTTCATGCATATGAGTGTTTACCTCTACATATGTCTTTGTACTGTGTGTGCAGTAGCCAAGGAGGCCAGAAGACGTCATCAGTTCCCCTGGAACCTGAGTTCCAGAGGTTGTGAGTCACCATGTGGGTGCTGGGAATTGAACTGGGATCCTTTGGAAGAGGAGTCAATGCTCTTAACTGGTGATCCATCTCTCCAGCCCTGCTTTACACACACACACACACACATACACACACACACACACACACACACACACCCCAACCAACCCCTCCGAAAGACAGTGTCTGTGGTGCTGGCTTCAGGGCTGCAGTAAGGGGTGGGAGGGAGTGCGTGTTTGCAGTCTGCCCGCATCTCTATAGCTAGTGATCTCTGCTATCCATTTGCCCTTTTCACTAAGGTTGCTAAGGCTGCTGGAATTCACCGTTCTAGGGAATGCTGAATGTTAACAGATTTCAGTGGGGCAATTCAGCCTTTCAATGGGGCTTTTCTAACAGACCCTCAGTGTTCTAAGCAAGGTACATGAAGGGCTAATGGGTCTGGAGCTTGAGCTGAACTGACTTGCTCCTTAGTCGACAGGGTCTTAGCTGCAGGCCCATTCTTAGACAATGTCGCGAGCTCTAAAAGCTCCAAATGTGGCCAGCCATTCTTTAAAATTGCATTTATTTGTGTGTGGACATATGTCTGTGTCCCCTGATGGGTATTTAGTGCTCACAGCACAGCTTTTGGGAGTTGGTTCTCCTCTTCCTCCATGTGGGACCCAGGGATGGAAGGTAAGTTTGTTAGGCTTGGCATCAGGAATATTAACTGGCTGAACCTTCTTGTCAGCTTTCCCCGCTCCCATCTCCTTTTTTTTTTTTTTTTTTTTTAGACTGTACCACCCCTGGCTGTCTTGGAACTCACTTTGTAGATAAAGCTGGCCTTGAACTCAGAGGTCTGAGTGCTGGAATTAAGGGCTTGTGCCACCGTGGCCTGGCTAGCACACCTCTCTTAGTGCATTCTATGTTCTGGTTCTGAGCTAAGCTTTGTTGGGTCTTAACACTTTTTTCCTTTGTGTCTTCTATAGGACAATGGATTTTCCTGGTCACTTTGAGCAGATCTTTCAGCAGCTGAACTACCAGAGACTTCATGGGCAGCTCTGTGACTGTGTCATTGTCGTGGGGAACAGGCACTTCAAAGCCCACCGCTCCGTGCTGGCAGCATGCAGTACACATTTCCGAGCACTGTTCTCGGTGGCGGAAGGAGATCAAACCATGAACATGATCCAGCTAGATAGTGAGGTGGTGACCGCAGAGGCCTTCGCCGCCCTGATTGACATGATGTACACCTCCACCCTCATGCTAGGGGAGAGCAACGTTATGGATGTCTTATTGGCAGCCTCTCACCTGCATCTGAACTCTGTTGTTAAGGCATGTAAACATTACCTGACGACAAGGACGCTCCCCATGTCTCCCTCTAGTGAGCGAGTTCAGGAGCAGAGCGCCCGCATGCAGCGCTCTTTCATGCTGCAGCAGCTTGGACTGAGCATTGTGAGCTCAGCTCTCAGTTCCAGCCAGAGTGTCGAAGAGCCGTCAGCCCCCATGAGCTCATCCATGCGCAACAACCTGGACCAGCGGACACCCTTCCCCATGAGACGCCTTCACAAGCGCAAACAGTCCGTAGAGGAACGGGCTCGGCAGCGCCTCCGATCCTCCATGGATGAATCTGCCATTTCAGATGTTACTCCAGAGAGCGGGCCTTCAGGAGTTCATTCCCGGGAGGAATTCTTCTCACCCGATTCTCTGAAAATTGTGGATAATGCTAAACCCGATGGGATGGCTGACAACCAGGAAGACAGCGCTATGATGTTTGATCGGCCTTTTGGTGCTCAAGAAGATGCCCAAGTGCCCAGCCAGTCAGATGGCAGTGCTGGCAACATGGCCTCTCGTGCAACTCAGGTTGAAACTAGTTTTGAACAAGAAGCTGTAGCTGAGAAAGGCAGTTTCCAGTGTGAAAATCCCGAGGTTGGCCTTGGGGAGAAGGAACACATGAGGGTAGTGGTGAAGTCCGAGCCCCTGAGCTCTCCCGAGCCACAGGATGAAGTGAGCGATGTGACCTCCCAAGCCGAGGGCAGTGAGTCTGTGGAGGTGGAAGGAGTGGTGGTCAGTGCCGAGAAGATAGACCTCAGCCCTGAAAGCAGTGATCGGAGCTTTTCCGATCCCCAGTCCAGCACCGACAGGGTTGGGGACATCCACATCTTGGAAGTCACAAATAATCTAGAGCATAAGACCTCTTTTAGTATTTCCAATTTTCTCAACAAGAGCAGGGGGGGCAACTTCAGCACCAGTCAGAGCACTGACGATAACCTCCCAAACACCACCAGTGACTGTAGGCTCGAGGGCGAGGCCCCTTACCTGTTGAGTCCAGAGGCTGGGCCAGCAGGTGGGCCTTCCTCTGCCCCCGGTTCCCATGTAGAGAACCCATTCAGTGAACCTGCAGACTCCCACTTCGTCAGGCCTATGCAGGAGGTGATGGGCCTGCCCTGTGTGCAGACCTCAGGCTACCAAGGAGAACAATTTGGGATGGATTTTTCCAGGTCTGGCTTGGGACTCCACTCTTCCTTCTCCAGGGCAATGATGGGTTCCCCACGAGGAGGAGCCAATAACTTTCCATACTACCGACGGATAGCTCCAAAAATGCCAGTTGTAACATCTGTCAGAAGCTCACAGATCTCTGAAAACTCAGCCAGTTCCCAGCTGATGATGAACGGGGCCACCTCATTTGAAAATGGCCACTCTTCCCAGCCTGGCCCTCCGCAGTTGACCAGGGCGTCTGCTGATGTCTTGTCAAAGTGCAAGAAGGCCTTATCGGAGCACAATGTCTTGGTTGTGGAGGGAGCTCGAAAGTATGCCTGCAAAATCTGCTGTAAAACCTTCCTGACTCTGACAGACTGCAAGAAGCACATCCGAGTCCACACGGGGGAAAAGCCGTACGCCTGTCTCAAGTGTGGCAAGAGGTTCAGTCAGTCCAGCCACCTGTATAAACACTCGAAGACGACCTGCCTGCGCTGGCAGAGCAGCAACCTCCCCAGCACTCTGCTCTAATCCCTCCTGTGAGGCCGCACGCAGGCCAGTTCTGCACTGAAAGTAAAATCGCTGTTGGCAGGCAGCTATCGCCACTGGACTCGGGGTCTCAGCTGTCCAGTGACTCATGAATTTGAGCCAATAGTAAGCAGAGAACTGTTAGGAGTAGCACTTATCCTGCACGTCTCTTAGGGTGGAGGAATGCAGTCCTCAAGTAGTTGGTCATTGTTAAGAGTATCACATTTAAAAATGGAAGTGCAGAAAACATTTTAACACCATTTTAAAGCTCTGTGAAGCATTTAATTAAATTCCCTGTAGCCTGTGATGGCAGTGTTCCACTCCTGTACAGCAGTGCAGCCTGTGATGGGAGTGTTCACTCCTGTACAGCAGTGTAGAACATACTTATGGGTAACCAGGTGACTTGGTGCTATCTGGAAAAAGGCCTAGAGGACAAGCCTGGCCGCCGCAGATGCTGAAAGTGTATCCTGAGCTAGTCCCAGGCCTCAGAAAGTACTGTGGGTTTTTCATTTTTATCTGAGTTGCAGTCACGGGCACTGCCCTCTGATGGTGCTTACACTGGGTCCGGGTAAATACGCCTTGGACTGACAGGTGTACATACTTTTGAATACATCTCTATGGCATAGGTGTTTTTAGTAACTTCGTTTGTTTTAAGAATTAAAATTGTAATGGAGTGTGTACTGGTAGGAGTGACAGTGAGGTGTTTCTTGTCTGTGTTGTGTTAGTAGGGTTTTAGCCAACGTGTATTTCTGATGCTGTATTTGTTCGATGTAAGTGGGAAGCTAGTGTCCGACTTTGTTCTGTGATATGGAGTCCTGTGTATGGGTGCTCACGGTGCATTTGCCTTTCACTCCATCCGGATGCCCAAGGCCACTCAAGATCAGCTGCTCCTGACCTTGTCACTTCTTACTCCCAAGCCCCAAGAACCCCTCTCCTGGGCATAACCAGTTAGACTAACCAGCAGCGCTGCTGCTGTGGTTTTATTCCTGTTCTGTGCTAGGCTCTCCAAGCTACACCTCAGCTTTCAGTGACGTCGCTCCTTTATCTCAGCATTGAGTTGTTTGAAACTTAAATGTAGTAGTGTTCGTGTCTCAGTTCTTTACAGGCTCTGGGAAAATCAGGCAGCCTACAGCATAGAATTCACCAAAAATATCCAAGGTTCTCAATTCTGTCCAGGGCCTCTCTGTCCTCTGCCTTGCTGTCCCCTGATAACCACCTTGTCAGGGCTGCTGCATCCTGCCATGCACCCAGGAGAATAGCACAGGTTCATGCATATCTTTAAGCTCAAGTTTAACAAGAATTTTCTTTCATACCGTTTTCAGAGATACCAAACCATTGTACACAATTCAGAGAAATTCATTAACTTTAAAGAGCCACATACTTCTGTATAACCTAAACAAAACTGAGCATGTATCGTCTCTTAAGCTGGTGTGACCATGAATCTGTGGCTTGACTGGCAATGCTCTGAGCGGGCATGACATCTGAACTGATTCCCAGGGAAGAAAGCCTGAATGGAAAGCTGGACTCCTGCTGAGCAGCTGTGGGAAAGACCACTGAAGGCAATGGGATCACTTGAGAAACTGCTGTGTGGTTTACTGTCTGCAGTCCTGTTGAGACAGCCACCGTCATAGGAACCAGTGGGAGTCGGTGGGTCAGCATGGAGAACCAGAGATGCCCTGCTGGGTGAGGAGCCAATGTCACAGGCATAGAGCAGCAGTTGTCCTTCCTGTCTTAAGGATATGGTCCTTCAAGTCTGCTCCTCACCTCGGCTTCGATACAAGTGGACTTTGCTCTTGGGCCTGTTCCTGGCACTCGATGGAGCCTGCCTCTCTGCTGCTGGGTGGACCTGGAGTCTCATCTACCTCGTAGTCAGTCTCTACATGTGAGAAGCAAGCTTGAGGCCAGTGTCCTCCAACATGCTGTAGCACTTAAAGATTTCCAAGGGTCCCTGGGAAACTAGCCCAGGGTGGTTGTGACCTGGAGTTTCACTGGGATTCTAACTGGGACTGGGGACCTGACTTTTGACTTTTAGCCTTAATTATAGCCCGGCATAATCATGTACAATCTTCTGGAGGTGGCATCAAGTGTAGAGGCACCTATCGGGTGCCAATGCTGGTCGAAACAGATTTTAAAATTAAAAATTTGTCATATTCATGTCTCTAAACTCAGTCTCCTTTGCTTCAGTTTGGATTGAAACAAAACAGGAAGTGCTTCTGTACTGTACTGCTGCTAGGTTGTCTTCCAGTCAGTCGGGCCTCCAAGATAGGAGCGCCCCCATCCTTGAGTCACTCCTGCCTCCCTGCAGCTGCCTGTGCTGTGGCTGTGTGGGAAGTTCTGCAGTGGCGGTGCTTATGGCCTGGCCTTGGGGAGGAGTGAAGGTGATTTAAAGGAGCACCTACCCGGAGCACGGAGGGAGCAGCGGATAGCCACAGACGGACCTGGGAATCCTGCCTTCACTACTGCTGATCGGGGCCGACTTGCTGCCTCCTCTCTTGCAGTTTTCTCCCCTTTTCAGTCTGCTCTTTCACCGTGGTCACGGTATTGGGTTCAGGCCCTATGTTTTTCTGGTTCTGCTTGTCCCCCCTCATGGAGAGCAAAAGAGGGAATTTGGTTGAGGGCAGTGTGGGAAGCAGAGCCAAGCAGATCCCAGATGCCCTGAGTCAGCAAACACAAGAGATGCTCTTTCTGTTAGTGCCCCAAGTCATAGGCCTAGACACTGTGTCAGAAATTGTTTAATGTTAGAATCACAGGCTTTTGGCAAGTATGTGGCAAGCCCCCAAAGTGGCAAGCCCATCTGCCCATTCCCATGTCTCCTGAAAATACAGTAGAGAAGGCATGCCCCAGGCTCTCTCCTCTCTCTGAAGTCCAGCTTGGGTATGTCCAGCAAGATGTCTCCAGCCCATGAAACCCCATCCGGCTACAGCTTGAGTTCACTGGGCATCGGTTCCCCTCTTAGGCCAGCCAGCAAGTTGTTAGCCGCCAGCAAGGACATGGTGTTGCGAGTTTTGTAGGTGGCGCTGCCAATGTGGGGCAGGATCACTGAAGGGAGAAGGAAGCATTGGTCCCAGGACAAAGGCTCTGCCTCAGACTCCTACCAATGCACTCTCTGCCTGTGTCCTCCTATACTTAGGGAGGGTAGAGGCTTCATATGAACCCTGATTGGAATTCAGAGGAGCAAATGCTGAGGCCCATTTGGGTCTCCCATTCCCCTTCCCCCAAAGATTTGAACCCTTAAAAATATGGTAGACACAGGGAGTCACTTGTAGACAGTGAAACTAGGCACCAGCTTAGGAGCCTAGCAGCTACCACATTGTGATAGTAATGTGAAAGTGATGGCTTCTGAAATACAGAAGTAACTCCATGATGGAATGCTGGGTAATACTGTAGGTGCCTCTGGTTCCAATGCAAAACAAATGTGGAAATTCCTTCCAAGGCTGTATGGGGACATGAAATGGGGATATGTCCAGCTTTCCATGGCAGTGGGGTCCAGAGGATTGCTAAGGGATGCAGTAATGGGTGCCTTCACTAAATTAGAGGCAGCAAGGACATGTCCAGAATGCAGAAGGGCATCCATAGCTCTGATGCCTCTCGGGAGGCCGGAGACAAACAGAAGGGAAAGGCAAGCACTGAAGCCTGGGTCTCAAAATGTTCCCTGGGCACCAGCATCCTCGGGACCATTAAGTATACAGTCTCAGGCTGCAGTCAGACCTGCAGAAGCTCTTAGGGTAGGACCTGACAATCAGTGACTGTCCCTCCAGGAGATCATAAACAGAAGACTAGAGCAATTGTACTTGCTGACAAAGTAGCAATAGAGCATGCCCAGAAGCATCTAGGGCCCTTGAGGTTAAAGGGATACAGGAGCTCAAAATGCCTAAGGCTGAAGAGGGGTCCAGGCTCAGAAGATGCCTGGAGGGCCTGATGGCTGGTGAGCCCATGTGCTGGAAAACCTAAAGCTGGACTCTCTAGCCACAACCTGAGCTGTTGTTAGAAACTTCTGGTGGTGTCATTACTTTCCCATACACTGCCAACAGTCATTTAGAGTGACGTGCTTTCCCCATGAGTAGCTACAGGAGGCTGGTAGGCCTTTAACAAACCGTTCACTTCTTGGATTTGTCTGGGGACAGAGACCCAGCTGAGCATGCATTCCTGTTAAATAGCCCTATTTATTCCACATAATCCAGTCCCTGGCTGGGTTAAGCATTGCCTTAGCTAGCTCCATGGCCAGGCCTGCTCCACAGGCAGCTGTCCTTTTGCACTGGAAACAGTTCTTACCGCAGTTCTTGAGGGTCAGCAAGGGGTGGCTTGGAGGCAGTGGTTCTGGGGTGGTCACATCCAGTCCTGCTGCTGCAATCTGACCACTGGCTAATGCCTGGTACAGGTCTTCCTGGTTTACCACATCTCCTCTGGAGGTGACAGTGAAGATGGGGAAAAGGCTCAGACACTCCCTCCACCCATGCCTTTACAACTCAGAATGCATTTTTCCATTCACCAAGCACTGGCACCGACTTCTAAAACAGGAACATCTTAGAAACTACAGGGAGTCTGCATAAGAATGCTTGTCTTGACCAGAGTCCTGCCACTTACTAGCTTGTGACAGAGCTAAAGATGTTTTATGGGGCCAAGAAAACCCTAACTTCCAGGAATTCTGGGGGGATGGGAGCGTAACAGAAGCACTCTGCACGCACAAGGGCCCAGGAGACTGCAGTTGTGTTGGCACTTGTGACTGAGCTGGCCCCTAGACTGTGGCCAAGAACCACAAAATTCCATCACATATTTGGCCAAACAAGAGCAGAGGAACCTACCTGTATCCATGTGAGCCAACAATGAAGTCAAGAGCTGGCTTTCTGGAAACTTCATATCGTGCGCTCAGTAATACTTGAGCAATGGACTGTCTACCATGCAGAGCCCTATATAGCCTGAAGTGCATCCTGGTGCCCGGCAGGGGGACGCTAGGGCTGCCATGGGCATGAGCCCTACTCCACTTTTCAATCCCCCAGCCAGGTTACTCTTTGTGACTAAATGTTGGTAACTTCAGGTAATGTTGGAAGTAAGTAGGCAGACACTTGTGGAGCACATGAACCCTTGAGGTGGTTTCACCTAATCTTTCTCAAACCTGGTTTAAGGTTCAAAGGAACTAAATATGGTGGCACACACCTATAATCCCAGCCTATGGCAAGCTGAGGCAAAAATAAATAAATAAATAAATAAAAAATTACAAGTTCAAGCCAGCCTTGACTTGAGTGAGGCTGTCTCAAAAGCAAGTGTCATAGGGTACCAACCAGGAAGGATGGGGGAGGCAAGGATGAGGGCATTGTTCCATCACAGAATCACTGTCCTGAAGTCACTCATAATAGTGAGTTTTAGGGTCTGTGTCCCCAAGCCCACACAGGTTCAAACCATCAATGAAGTTAGGCCAGGCTCAGTAACATGGAAGATTGGCTTCTAAAGGACCCTACAAAGGCCTATCCTCTGTAGCAGAGGGAAGCAGGCCTGCTGGGGGCACCTGGTGACTTGCTCCCAGAATCACACTCCTATGAGCCAAGCCCTGAGCAAGGTTGGGCTACTGCAGGGAACCAGAAGGCTGGGCCCTGTGCTGAGTGACCCTCCTCCCCCATTTCTCAAAGGGCTTTCCTGTATTAGAGCTGTTGGTTGACAGAGGTTGAGGTGTCATCCTGAGCGCCCTCCTCACCAACCAATAGGGACAGAAACTCCCGATCACTGCAGTAGGCACACCCCTCTCCAGGAGTGCTAGGGGACTCGGGGATGAGGACAACTCTCGGGTACCTGCTAATGTTGATGAAGATAGCTGTGTTCTTCATCTTCTGGAAGAAATCCTTGTTGCAGAGCCCCCTGGTAGCAGGTGTTAAGGAGCAGGACACTACAATGAAGTCTGACTCTGCGGCCAGCTGAGCGATAGGCACTGAGAAAGAAGAGAGCTTCATCAGTGGCTGACCACCAGTGAGGAGCAGCAAGAGGGCAAAGACCAACGACATGGGGCAGCTCCCATCTCTGACAAAAGAAACTTCCAGGATTACAGGCACGGGTGCAGACTCCAGTGAAGACTGAGGCAGGAAGACTATCTTGACTTTGAGGCCAGCCACTATCTCAACAAAATCAGAGGGCTAGGGAGATGTCTCTGTCTATAAAGTGACCATTGCATGAGCAGGAAAACCTGAGTTTGGATTTCTAACACCTAAAAATCTGGGCAAGACTGTAATTCCAACCCGGGAGAGATGGAGACAGGTGGTTCCCTGGAGCTCCTGGCCTGCTACACTAGTCACATCAGTGAGAGACCATGTCTCAAAAACTATGATGGAGGGGCTATAGAGGTGGCTCAGCAGCTAAAACTATCATGAGAGGCAGAGCTGGATCCCAGCATCCATATAACAAGCCACACATCCTGAGTATGCCTGCAATATTAACTCTGAGATGGGCAGAGACAGATCAACTGCCAGGGCTTCCCACCTAGATGAGAAAACTTCAGGTCTAGGACCCATGATAGAAGTCTGTGTCCCTGACTGGCCCTCCATGTCTCAAACAGGTAGACTGAGTACCACATAAGGATCACAGAAACTCCCAGACACCTCAAGGTCCTGCATTCTGTCTGTAAATCACACACACACACACACACACACACACACACACACACACACACACGCTCCTACATTCTGCCTGTAAATTCCGCCCCCCCCCCCCCCCACACACACACACACTACACAGCACAGATGAAATTCAGGAAAAGTCAGGGTTTTTTCTTACCAAACTCTGCCTGAAACTCTGCTGCTTCCTGAGGCTTGGGATGGCGGCCCGTGTAGAGAAATCTCTGGACACCAAATGGTTTCAGCCGTTGAGCAATAGCCTGACCTAGAGGCAAGGAATTCCTGGCTTGCTCCCACCTTCCAGAGGCCAAGTGCAGGTGACCCCTAGAGGTGAGTCCTTTTTCTGTCTTAGTGAGGCTGCCTCAGTGTGACTAGTCCCCAGCCAGTACACTGCCCTTGGGGACCTAGAGGCAGTGCCACACTCTGTAGGAGGACTGGCTTCACATGGCCCCAGTCATCCTAACAGTCCCTTACTGACATTCTCCAAGAACTGGATGTGGCATCTCAGAAGATAGGGGTTCAAGAGATCCCCTCACTCCTGAGCCTCCTACTTGTGGGAATGCAGCCCTACCTCATTTGACTTTTGGTGTCATTGCCAGCTGCCAACTTGCTGGCTGTCCAGACAGGTCACCTTCAGTCCCCAACCCCAAGCTGCCTCTGTATAGGCCGGATGACAGCAGCCTAGCCTCCTACCAGGCTTCTGAAAGAACAGCACTGAAGGAGAGGGGACCCTCAGCTACAACTCCAGAGTGGGAAGTAGCCCGCCTTCCAGAACTGGGGTTCCAAAGTTGGTACAGGCTTTCCCACAGTAGCGGGATTCCCATGGACAGCCCAGCATCTTATAGGCTTTGTGCCAATTAGCAGAAGAACCCTGGCTCTCAGCAGGCTGCTCCTGCCAGCCAGAGTTCTAGGGAACTCTTCAACTTACCTTTTTATTCATTTAGCCACATGCACAGCCTCTCCAAAGGCCACCCATTGTGCAGGTCTTGGGGTCTCAACCAAGAGGGAAAAGCCAGGAGCAGGCAGTGGGAGCCTCACCTATGCGGCCCAGCCCCACGATGCCGACAGTGCTCTGCGAGAGTCCATAGCCACACATCCACAAGGGGCTCCAGGAGCTCCAGCCTCCGCTGTAGGGAGAAGGGTGGTGAGCCACCAGACCTTGGCAAGAGCTGAGGGACCACACCCGAGCACTCCTGGCCTTTGTCTGAAGCTAATTCTACTTCCAGGTCATAGGGCAAAAGTGGCTAATTAATGAATGGCTCTTTTGAAGCCAATACGGACACAGGAAGTGAGGCCACTGGGGAGCTGGGAATCGTAGATAGGGCAGAAGGGTGACCTGCCTGAAGCTGCAACACCAGGGAGTTCGAAGCAAAGGCTGCAAACTTAGACCTGGGGTTTCAGAACCAGTTCTAGAATCATGCAACACAAAAGCTGACCTCCAGGGTGCACGCTGCTTCTCACCCAGAACCATTGCACCTGATGGGAAAATGCTTTCTCTATTGTGCCCATAGTGTCCTCCACATGACACCCCTGGGCATTATCGAGAAAGATCACCGTTCCTCTCATTAAAGACCCATGCTAGTGTGGTGTGGGAAGCCTTGACTCTCATAGCTAGTCCTCTAGCTTGTCAACTTCAGCATCATGTGTGTGTGTGTGTGTGTGTGTGTGTGTGTGTGTCTGTGTGTATCTGTGTGTGTGTGTCTGTGTGTGTGTCTGTGTGTGTGTCTGTGTGTGCAGCATTACACTCCCAGCTCCAGGATCCACTGCTCCCAGGTCAGTGGAATCTGTTCCTCCCTCAGCCTCATCTCTCTTGACTTCCCTTCCCATCCCCTTTAATGCAGCTCTGCCTGTGCTTTAATCATTTTAGCTGAGCCCGTCTCCCTACTCCAGAGACAAAGCCTATCCGGACCGGGGCTGCCGAGCGCTCGGGCCTCACTGCTGAGCTCACCTGACTTTCCGGGCATCCACTTACTTCTTTACTTCCTCTATGGCCTCCGGCAACCGGCGGCAGGTGGTGAGTAGGAGGGAGACAGCGAGTTCTGCAGTGGCATCTGTCAGGACACCTGGCGTGTAGCCCACCCGGATCCCGCTAGGAAGCAAACATCTGGTTGTAACATTGGCCTCAAGCCCCTTTACCAGTGTCTCCCAACAGGTCATTTCCATGATGTTCCGCCAGGAAGCTCAGAACTGTAAATGGTCCTCAATCCCATCACATCCCGCTCTGGGGAGTATATGAGAACAGAAGATGAGGGCTCACGGTTTGGAGCAAGTGACTACCTACTCAACCAGAATTTCTTCATTGGAAAAGGAAAGAATAACACTGGCCTTTTCTTCTTCCAGGATATCACAGAGACCAGAAAGGATAGCAACCATGACTGGGTATGGTCACAGGTCACCGTGGCTTCTAATCTTCTGGGTTTAAGTGGCTTGTGCACGTGTGGCTACTTAGCACTGGCCACCTGGCACTCTCCCGGAGGCACATGACACCAGGCAAGCAGAGAGCTCCTCTTGCCCACTCTGCTCCAGCCTTACCCCAGGCTCTGTCCAGAGTCCCAGCTGTACTCACCGCTTCTTGATTTCATCCAGAGCCAAGTGGTCAACCCCCACAGACAGGGTGCTAACGACCCTGAGGTTGGTTCCTGCGGTGCAGAAAACACGTGTCTGTCCTCGTGGAATTCAAAGCCACGCACTGGGCCAGTCCCAGGAATACCTATTTATCATTTCTTAGATGAAGGGAAGAAGCCGATATCTCTGTCCCTAGTATTAAGGGATCCACCTCTGCCACCCACAGCAGGCCCTCAGGGGGTGTCCTGTCCCAGTCACAGAACATTCTTCAGGTCTTTTCAGGGCCCTTACTTTCACCCACCAGTGGCCTTGGGTCCCCTTTAGCCACACCAAAGGCCTCTCTCCACAGACACTGCAAGACTGGGGTGTGACCTCATGCACTCTCCTCCACTAAGGTCAAGGCCAGGGTGAGACTGTTTCTGCCCTGAATCTGGCAGCCTTGGGTCCGAAGTGCTCCTTAAACTACCATGGTCCAGCTCACAGGATGACTGATGCTCACTACCCAGGAATGAGACCTAGGACCACAGCTGCCCACACATTCGATGGCTAACTATCAGTGCTAGGCACAGACAGTGCTGGGCCCTCTGCCCTGCAGCCCACAGGCCCAGAGAGATCTCAAGGTCACAAAGCAAGGCTATGGCACAGCAGAGAGGTTCAGAGCCCAGGATACCCTCCTCCACCCCCTATCCCCCACCCCCACTCAGGCAACACATGGTCTTTGCCCTCTTGGAGCCTCCCAGGAACTTAAAAGCCAGTTGGGGACAAGTGCCAGGTGGCGCTCAGAAGACAGGGAAAATACTATAGACCAGCTCAAAGGCCAGTTGCAGCAAGCTGGTGTGCTCACCCGGCAAGCCCCCTCCCCCAGCCCCCAGAACTTTGCTCAGGCAGGCTCAGCACATACCTGCAGCATCCAGGAGTTTCTTGTCCACGCGGTCAGTGAGGCGGCAGAGCAAGCCATGGGCTCCCACCACACCTTGCTCCAGATCCTTTCTGGGGATGGGATCATCCGAATTCCACTGCTCCACCTCACAGCTGAAGGAAAGGAAAGCCACTCAGAGGATGCAGGGAGCCTCCTAACAGAACCGGCAAACACAGCCTTCCATCTGCTATGCCCCTAGCCTAGCCAGAGTTAAGGTCACATGTGGGGATCCTCTGCACTGTCTGGGGTGTAGCTGGAGGAGGGGATGAAGGGCTGCCAAGGTGGAGAAAGCTGACAAGAGCTGAAGGCTTGTCCACCTGGCTGTGGGAGCACTTGAGTGTGCTTCCTTAACAGCCTGAAGTGTGAGGTGCTCCTCCAAACCCTTCCAATGAATTCAGAGCAGTCCTGGTGTGTGTACACAGGAGACACTGGACAGTGGCTGGCAGGTCCCCAGGTTCATTTGTCTCTGTTCCTCAGCACCAAAAGTAGCAACAAAACAAGTCCTTAGGAAAAACTGTACTGCGCTAGAAAAATTTCAAAACAAATCACATTCCCCAAACATCAGAATTTAATTCCAACATTCAAAAGGCAGTGGCAGACAAATCTGGAAAACGTTCAAGGGCAGCCTGGTCTGCAAAGCGAGCTCCCAGACAGGCAGGGCTGCTACACAGAGAAATCCTGTCTTGAAAAACAGAAAACAAACAAACAAACAAAAATTGATGGCCTCCCAAACTGGCATGGTAATGCAAGGCTGTCAATACAAAGTGACTAGTCTGCAGTGGGACAGGACTGAGTATAAGGGCCAGGTCTGCCACCTGGAGCTGAGTGACCCCCAGGCAAGTACAAGCACATCTGGCCTGTGTTTTCAAGTGATGCAGAAATTCTAAAGCTGACTTCACAGTGTTGGAAGGACAGAAAGTCTGTGTTCCCAGCTCCTGGCAAGGCTGCCCACCAGACAAGGTTCAATAAGAAGAGAATAGTCATCAAACGGCCCCATCGAGTATCCAAGGAGGCAAGCCAATGACTGTCATAGTCCCTGAACATTCCTGTTTGCCAGCTAACCTCAGCGTCTAAGATTCACGATATGGACCTTGCCCCATAGCCACTTCACTGAAACCTGGAGACCAAAAGCCTGGAGCCCGGAGCCCGGAGCAAGCCGCCACCTGGAGAACTTTCTCTAACACGGCCCCAAACTCTAAGCCAGCCCGTTGGGAACACAGCTGGCAACTCCTGAGCAAAGCCCCCAAGCACCAGCGCCACCCTCTCGGGTGGCTCCACTTCGCCTGCCTGCCAGGCACCCAGCTCTTGAGAGGTGGCTCCCAGCCCCGGGACAGCTCCGGAAGCCCCAGCGGCGTGTCTGGAGACAGACGATGCACCCTGCCCCGGTGCAGGGGCGTCTGAGGTTGGGTGGACCGGACAGTGTGCCAGAGGCACGGCTGCAGTCTCCGTACCGACGCGGGCGCTTACTCTGCGGCCTGGGCGAGCGCAGCCCTGCCCTCGGCCGGCAACGGGCCAGTGATGAACACCTTCATGAGTCGCGCCAGTTTCATAAGACCCGCAGCAGCAAACAGGAACCAGGCTGGCCTTGCAGAAGGCGACGGAAGTGTGGGCGGGACCGGCGTTAGGGGTGGGGGCGGCGCTGGGGGCGGGGCCGAGTCCTGGCCCTCATCCATCTAGTGTGGCTGTGGCTGTGGCTCTGCAGACTGAGTGTCCAGGAAAGCGGCCCTGTGTTTATTTGGGTTGAGTATAGGACTTCGAGAGTCTTCTTGGGTGTGTATGCTTTCAAGAGTGGCATGGCCTCGAGATTGTCAAGCATCCCTTGGAGCCTGGAGTGAGGGATATACTGAAGAGGGACCTGTGTGAGCAGCTGTGAACAGGTCTCTCTGACTATGCTGTGGTAATGAGGAAAGGACAAAGCCCCGATAGTCCTGTGAGGCCTATCTTAGCCAAACTCTCCCAGACAGAGGCTCTGGTTAAACGCTCGGAATTCTAGCCAAGCCTGACCTGCATGGCAACTCCTGAGCAAAGCCCCAAAACACCAGCGCCACCCTCTAGGGTGGCTCTATTTCGCCTGCCTGCCAGGCACCGGACTCTGGGCGGCTGAGGGAGAGGGTCTGAATCCAAACATTATAGCTTTAATACTTAGGATGGTTCCCCACACGGACTTTACAATTGTGATATTTTAACCCATCACTGGCCACCCTGGTAGGCAACTGTCTGGAAGCAGTTCCTGAGCAAGACAGGGACCAGGCATGCTGGGTCATGGGTAGATCCAGGGTTTGCAGGGAGATGGCACTGTGTCTGGATCTTGGCTCTAACCCTTTCGAGCTGTTTGACCCTGAGATGACTTCTGAGGCCTAATCTGCATTCCCAGCCCTATTTCTTCAGGCACATCATGAGGATAACATTTCCAGTGAAGGTTGTTTTCACTACTGAACAGGGGTGCTTAACCTGAGGGTGGCAGAGCTCAAGCTGTAGGGCCCAACTGCCTGGGGCTAAATGCCTGCTCCACTACCGAGCACAAATATTAAACTTTGTGTGCCTCGATTTCCTCATCTGTAGGATGGGGATTGTAGTAATGCTTGCCTCTTGGCTTGTTGAGAGATGAAGTGTGTACTGTGCTTGTAGTATAGACTGGGCCAGGCATGGTGACTGTGCTATAATCCAGCATTCAGGAGGTAGAGGCAGGATTGCAAGTTCGAGGCCAGCCCAGACTTCACGGCAAATGATGCAGATCCTGAAAGCAGTTTAGGACTAGCTCAGGGCCCCAGGCCTGTCCTTCAGCTCTGCAGCCAGTTCGGGGGCTGCTCCATGCCTTGCTCTCCGGGATGGAAGGGCCCCAAGGGAACAGAGTGAACTCTTCACTGATTTTATAAAGACCCATGAGAACTCCAGTACATAACACACACAATGTTGACAGGTGTCAATGGGGCCATTTGGGGTATTTGTTTATTTGAAGCATGCATGTATTCCCCGCGGGCTTCCAACCCACTATATAGCAGAAGATGGCCTTGAACTTGCCAGAATTCTATGTACCTAGCACCACTTCCTCTTCCCATCTGGGTCCATGCCAAGGCTTTACACTACCCTCCCTGTCCTAAGTAATACATTAATGTCTCCCCTACTGACCCTTATGTATGTTGCTAGGTCACTGCAGGGAAAGGAAAGGTCCTGAAATTTGTTAAACATTGACACAAGGTGGTTTTGTGCCCCCAAGCCAGCCCTGCTGGGCTCTGCTTAGCCCACATACTCTGGACAGGTGAAGACACTGGGTACTGGGCAAGCATGTCAACAAGGGATCATGAGTCCCTCCCTCAAGGCAAAAGGGATCATGAGTCCCTCCCTCAAGGCAAAGCATCAACTGACATTCAGAAGGTACTATAGGTTGGAAAGAACAGAAACAGAACACAGAACCAGCCAGAGGGCCTACAGCTTGCCCTCCGCTTCAGAGGCTAAAACCAAAGAGCATCGGACATTGACGATGCTTATGGAGCCCTTAGGAAGCTCAGGAGACCATGCCAGACACTCTTGCTGGGAACTCCCTAGTGGCCGTGTTTCCCCAATCTACAGACCAGAAGCTGAGGACAAGATTGGGAGGCTTAAAGTCACTCAGCCACAAAGAGGCAGCACTTGGATTCAAGCCCCCACCTTGGCAATATTTCCCACTCTTTGCCACCCAGAAAGTGTTGTAGGAGGGGAGTACAGGGTGCCAGGGAAGAGCAGCTTTTGGTACTGGCTTAGGAGAAGTCCCAGAGGGACAGCATTGTGAATGGAATCCAGAGGTGGGCACCAGGAGAGGATGGGGGAATGACAGGTGCCTGGGTGTGTGGGCTGGCAGAGGGGGCCCTGAAGCTCAGTGTGTGGGTGGGTTGAAACTGGGAAGTCCCAGATCCTGGGTTCAGAAGCAGGAGCCTGGGGACACCCGGCCACAGAGAAGATGTTCCACCACTTCAGCAGGGGGAGGAAATTTAAATTCAAAATAACAGCAAGGAAAGCTTAACAGCTACTGCCATCAGCCAGCAACAGGAGTGAGTTATCAGGCATCAGCAAATGTACCAAATGGTACCAGGAACACAGGACACGTGAGCTTCTCAACCACACTAGGTGGAACCCCCTTACCTGAGACTAAGGAAGACCCCAAGATTGAAATGTGGCCAGCATAATGAGTAACCAACCTGGTTACTCACCATGAGCCTTGTCTGGGAAACTGCCACAGTGGAAGACTCTGTCTCTGTCTCTGGACATCAGTTTGAACACAATTTCTCTTGTTCACGATACCCAAGCTGCCTCAAAATGGCTTTCAAAATGGTCCTGCCACCTGGACTTCCATTTTACATCCTGATTAGCTGAAGTACCTAAACTTTTTCTGTCATCTATGTCAGCTGTTTGCCTCCAGCTTCGGGCCAGCCAGTATGGCCTCTGTAGCCACTTCAAACCCTTTCCTAGCCACCTGTAACCTGCCTAGATAATTTTGTGTCATGTGATGTATTAATATTAGAAAGACCGGGCCACCGGGTGTGGTGTCGGATGTTTGGAACCTCAGCTCAGAAGGCTGAGGCAGAACTGTCATGAGTTTGAGGCCAGCCTGGGCTTCAGAGTGAGTTCGTGGCCAGCCTGAGACACAAGAAATAAAAAAGAAAGAAAGAAAGAAAGAAAGATTAGAATAAAAGATTTCTGATCACCAGTGGCCAGCTATCCAGCAAAATGGGGGATGATTGGCAACATGAAGTCAATAAGATTGGCAACATGAAGTCAATAAGATTGACACACTTGTACATTTGTTGTTACTCAGTAAATTCTGACACTGTAGAAAGACATGGCTCTATGCTTCTGCTCTCACACCCTGGAAATGTTCCATGTGGACCACGCTGTGTCTATGGTTCAACAGGGAACCTTTCCCAAACGGCTAACAAGTTACTCAACAGCATCAGAGGTTGTGTAAACACAGAAGGAATGTCTAAGATGGAAGTTAGCCACAGTGCAGGGGCACGGAGAAACCAGCAGCTCGCCACACCCCTGCCAATCTCATACCTGTGGTCTCTTCTCAGAGGTGGGCACTATTGCTGGTTTCTTCTACAGTTTTTTTTTTTTTTTTTTGAAGTGTTGATACCAGGCAGTGGTGGCACATGCATTTAATCTGTGTTAGTTCAAGGCCAGCCTGGTCTACAGAGTGAGTTCTAGGATAGCCAGGGCTACACAGAGAAACCACCAACACCACCAAAAAAATCAATGGAAGAGGGTCAGAGACCCAGTGCTCCTAAGCGCTGAGCCATCTCTCCAGCCCCCACAATACAGCTTTTGTTGTTGTTCTTTGTTTGTTTTGCTTTTCAAGGCAGGGTCTCTCTGTGTAACCCTGGCTGTCCTGGAACTTACTCTGTAGACCAGGCTATCCTTGAACTCACAGAGATCTGACTGCCTCTGCCTTGCAAGAGCTGGGATTTAAGGTGTGCTTCACCCTCAAGACTGTTCCCCTACCCCCAAACTGAGTTTAGTTTTTTTTTTTTTTTTTTTTTAAAACTAATCTTATGCTTTCTTATTCTGGAAGTTTTGTGAGTTATTTTTGTTGCTTTTGTTGCTGTTGTTGTTTTCTGAGACAGCACTGGCTATGTAACTCTGGTTGGTGTAGAACTATATGGACCAGGCAGGCCTCGAACTCACAGACTTTTCTCTGCTTCCCCATCAACTTTTATGACTCTTAGAGTTTTGAAAATGTGTTATATATTTTTCCAGATAGATAGCAGTTGTTTAACATTTATTATGAAATAATGCTTTTTTTTTCTGCCTGATTTAAAAATTTGGGGATGGAGATGTTGCTGGACAGGCAGAATGCTTGCGTCTTCACAAAGCCCAGGTATAATCCCCAACATCTATCTTATAGACCAGGTGTGGTGGTTCTTGCCTGCAATTTCAGCACCATGGAGATGGAGCCTGGAGGAAGTTTAAGGTCATTTTTAGTGACAAAGTGAATTAGAGGCCAGCCTGGGCTGCCTGATACCCTGTCTCTAAATAAACATATAATGAAACTTTACCACCTTTAAACACTGAACTCATGTCTCCTGGGATCTGTTTCTAGTCTTCAGGTTGTCTCCTGCAAAGCTGTCGTTTGTCACAGGTGTTGGTACCACACCAGGTAAATGGTTGTACACTTGTAGAATATTGAAAATATCAAGATTACTTATTTAGTAATCTGTCCTCTGCAGATTAAATTCCAAATTCTGCTTGTGTCCCCTGTGTGTTGGCCCCGACTTTACTCATCTGTCTGCTTAGTCCACTAGAATTTTTAGCCATAAAATACATTTTATTGAGAACGGAGTTTTGCTGTTTATTTAGCCCAGGCTGATCCAACTGCCTTACACTCTGAGATATTAGAATTACAGGCACGCACTATCATATCCAGCTTAAAATTCATTTTAACCTCAAGTACAGCAAGTCCCTATGGAAGAAATATTAAACGATGTGAACACCCTCTCCCTTCACAGTAATCCCTGTTTGTTTGTTTGTTTGCTTGTTTGTTTGTTTGTTTGAGAAGCAGCCTTCTGTGGGAAGCCATATTGAATTGAAGACCCCTTCTCAGTGCCCACAGACCTCTAAGATGTCTGAGGTTGGGAGTTCCTGTACCCTATACTGGGCTATGAGATTCTTGAGTTCAAAAACTGTCTTTTGGTCACCCTCTTTAGCAAGCAAAAATAGTATCAAGATTGCAGTAAGGATCGGGTTCGTTGGTGATGAAAGGACAAAGGTGCAGATCGAAGGAACACCCATCCGGGCCTGGTCATTGCCTGGCCAACGTTGAGATTACACAAGGAAGAGGAGAGGCAGGAAGAAATCACTGAGACAGAGGCTAGGAGTCAGTCTTCCAGGGCCTCGTGTGGTTCCTCACAGAGTTTTAAAGTCAGAGGCACGGAGCAGGCGGTTGTTAGCTCTGGCAGGAGGAGCCATCTTGAAGCCAGAGGCTGGACAACAGGGATGTGATAGGTCCATGGGGTATGAGTGGGAAGATGGGACTCCAGTGTGGCCGCGGGGATAGAAGCCGGCACACCCCCTTGCTTGTGCCTGTGATGGGAGGGCATCTAGAGGGCATGGAGGAGGTTTATCTCCAGCAAGCCTACCCCTATCACATCACCTCTAAAAGGTGCAGCTTCAGAACCCCTCCTGTCCACTGTGAGGAAGTGACCCTCTGTGTGGTGGGGAGAGCCTATGGAATGGTCCTGCTGGGGCCTCTACTGCTGGGATCCCCGGTCCTCTAGTCACAAAGAGTGAAGTGTGTTGACAGTGAGCTCTTTCTGGGAGAACAAGCCTGGCCAGCGCCAGGCTCAATTGCGAGACCCGAGATTCTAGTGGACCCAGGCTCCAGACTGTGGAGGTGAGAGGCAGAAGTCGGTCATTCTAGCGATGCCACGACAGGATCTAAAGATAACGTGGAGGTGGTAGTGGTGGTGGTGGTGTGTGTGACCGCGCGCGTGCGCGGGTGTGGGTGTGGGGCGTGCAGGGTGTCGCTCTGTGGAAGCTTTGTGTCATTGCTAAGACACCATGAGAAGTTTCTGCTCAAAGGACTGGGGCCACAGACTGGCTGGGTGACATTACTGGGATCTATTCGTGGGCGGTAAGTGCCAAGCCCTGGACCAGGCTGCGCAGGAGCCGATGGCACAGTGGGGTTGGCTTACACCGCACCCTGCTGGCTAGGGGACGAAATACATCCATGGCATGTCCCTAGCCTAGTTGGACTCTGCCGCCTCCTGGTGTCACTCTTGTGACACATGCCCCTGCAACCCCTCCGCATATGGGCAGACCCTTGGTCTCTCTGACTGTTGTTGGAGGTGCGGAGGGATTTGAACCCAGATCCTGCTCGGTCCTTGGCGACTTTTTCTGATCACCTAGCTTCTGTTAGATCCTTGGACTAACATCTTCGCCCTCCACTTCTGGAATCTGGAGGCTTGCCAGCTTGTACTAACCCAAAAGACCTCCCATCCCTCCAGCAGCTGCCCCAGAGTCCTGTGTCACTCCATTCCCCACTGTCCTCAGCTCTGTCCAGCGTTTGTCCCATTGCAAGACTCCAAAGCTGTCCCTGTCACTTGGCTTTCCCCCTGCACTTGTCCAGCACACACTCAGACATAGAGCAGCAGAGCTGAGGCCTTTTGCCTAGAGACACCTGGAGACCTAGCACCCAAAGGCTCAGCTCAGAGAGTATGACCTGCTTTTCCAGCCAGAGGAGGGGATGCAAGAGGAGACAACTCTAAGATGCATTTCAATACTAGGCATGTACAGGTACCTATTAATTCATTAAGAGGGCAAATCTCAGATTTATGTATTCCCCAACTGTTTATTCAATACATGGTTAACAACAGGCTATATTATCCTAATGTATCCTAATGTGCTGCTTGAGTTAGCATTTACTGTCTGCATGAAAGTCATTCATGCATGCTGTGGAGATTTGAATGAGAATGGCCCCATGGCCTCATATATTTGAATGC
Source organism: Arvicanthis niloticus (assembly GCF_011762505.2). Lineage (NCBI taxonomy): Eukaryota > Metazoa > Chordata > Mammalia > Rodentia > Muridae > Arvicanthis > Arvicanthis niloticus. The sequence goes on from NC_047662.1 coordinate 99,330,093, forward strand.
TAGGTCCCCAGTTGATGAACTGTTTGGGAAGGATTAAGAGGTGTGGCCTTGTTGGAGGAGGTGTGTCATTGGGTGTGGGCTTTGAGGTTTCAGCATCTCATGCTAGCCTCAGTCTCTCTCTCTCTCTCTCTCTCTCTCTCTCTCTCTCTCTTTCTTTCTTTCTCTTTCTCTCTCTCTCTGTTCTACCCCCTGCAACTTGCAGATCAGATTGAGCTCTCAGCTTCTTCTCTGACATCATGCCTTCCTGCTGCCATGCTCTCCACCATGATGATAATGGACTGACACTCAGAAAGTATCAGCAAGCCCCCCAATGAAATAGTTCCTCTCTTATAAATTTGCTTTGGTCATGGTGTCTCTTAGCAATAGAACAGTAACTAAGACAGACAGCTAGTTGTTTGTTCAACAAATGGTTAACAAAATTAACCTTATCCCAACATGCCGCTACAGTTAACATTAACCACCTGCATGAATATCCCTTATGCACACTTTAGCAGAGAGAGCCAATTTCTTTCAGGTACCACTCACATCACATTCTGTATCAAAACTAGCTTTATTTGAAGTAGAACTTAAAACGAGCTTTTGTTGTTATTGTAGTGGTGGCTTTTATTTATTTTTTTTTTGAAAGGGTTTCATGTAACCCTTTGACCTAGACAGGTCTCAAAATTACTATTCAGCCAGAGGTGGTCTTGAACTCCTGACCCCCCTGCCTCTGTCCATGATGTACTTGAATTACAGGCCTGTACAACTGTATCTGGCTTGCTTTTCTTTTTATGTGTTTTATTTTTGAGGCAGGTTCTATTTTCTCTGGCCCAGGCTGACCTCAAAAATCTTGATTTTTCCTACATCATCCCCATGAGAGCTGAGATTGTAGGTAGAGTCCACCATGCACAGCAGGATTTAAGATTATGCCTAAATGTTTTTTCTTCTTCTTTACCACCACCACCACCACCACCACCATCATCATCATTCTGAGTCAGGGTTTTACTATGTTGCACTGTCTAGATGGGAACTCACTGTATATAGATCAGGCTGGCCTTGAACTTGTGGCAATCACTGCCTTTACCTCTGGAGTTCTGGGATTACATGCTGTGATCATCACTACAAATCTTGGAGTCACTAACCTTTCAACAATGCTCTCTTCAGACACAGAAAAGACAGAGAGCAATTTGAGCCCGAGGCTGACCACAGAACTCAGGGTTCCTTGTGGACTTTGGAGAAGACACTGCTTCTCTTAGGACCTTGCTTCTTCCTGAAGGGTGAAGCAGATGTAGCAGAGACCAGCCCACCTCCTCTTCAAAGGGCCAGATAGCAATGTTTCCAGCTTTCAGGCCACATGGTCTCTGTGGTAACTCCTCAGTGCTGCGGTTACAGCACACAGCAGACGAGTCCCAATAAAACTTTATTTGTGGCTGCTGAATGTCAACATCTCTTTTGCATGGATCACAAACTGTTCCTTAGATTATTTCTTTTCTGAGCATGATCCATTTTTAATGGTAACCTACAGGTGACCAGAGTTAGCCCACAGGTGTCATTATCCTCAACGTGCTGAGGTAGCTCCGGGACTTCAGTATGTGCATGCGTTATGCTGGGATCTTGTTAAAAAGCAGGTTTTGATTCAGCACATTTGAGGAATGGGAAATCTGCTTTTCCTATGAGCTCCACGCAGTTGTGGCTCCAGCTATATTCTGAGTGGTAAGGATTGGGACAATTATCAGCTTAGCCAGTCTCTGGAAGGGTGGATTTTATAACCAGTCCTGTGCCACAGCGAAGTTACAGTCAGGCAAGAAAGACACGCCTGGAGCTTGCTTCATCTACTTTCTTACTCTTTTTGTGTCTCCCTCCAGTTTGCCTCTGCCAACTACAAACATAAGCTCCTCGAGAGCCAGGGCCTCACTGCACTGTTTGCAGGTCCTTCCCTTGTGCCTTGTCTCCAACTTGCATACATCTGCTAACATAACCGATGTAGTTGAGGATGTCATTGTTTTATCGCCACCTAGTGGACACATTTCCAAACTGCGGGGTTGTGGAAGAAGATGCACGAGATTGACCAGGTTGGACGTGGTTGCTATGACCCTTCATCTCTGTACTCTGCTTCCTTGGTGCAAGTTCCTTGGAGCAGAGACTTCCTGGAGGAGCAGGAGCAGGGGCAGGTGCCAAGAAGAAAGAGGATCATGGACAGCTAAGGTGATCTGGAAGAGGAGGTAGAAGATGACAAACAGAGAGAGGAGTGCCCTCAGGAAAGGGAATTTCCAGGCCAGTCACTTAGAATGCATGATGAGGTCATTTAACCCCACAAAGACCAGTGAAGCATGTGGTTGGACTCCTGTCTTACACATGTGGAAACTGAGGCACGGACAAATGAAGTGGCTTGTTTTAGGCCTCAGATCCTCTCAGAAGTGGATCTAAATGAGTAAGGGTGTGTGCCTAGGTTTGTGTTTGGGGACTGTGGTTTATTGAAGGGTACCAGGCATGTGCAAGACACCCTTAATGCAGGCATGAGCACAGAAGGCTAGGGTTGGGGGCTGGGGAACAGAGTGCCTGCTTTGATGATGTCCCATCAACAGGGTCAGAGTGGCTTTTGTCCTGCCCAGAGCCTGGATGGTTGGCTTGAATTTCACAGTTTCAAGCAAAAGGTCTGGTGCCTGACCACAAAGGGTAGCAGAGAGGTTTTTTTTGGAACCCAGAAGTGTGCCTAGACCTCTGAGAATCACGTTTGGGTTTCAGTTCTCTGTGAGGCTTGTCCCTGGAGACAGCATGTGTATATAGAATGCAGGTGCGGTGGAGTCTGGGCCTTCCCAAGAGAGAAGGGAGCCAGCAGGCCCTGCCTCCAGGCTGTCCGATGTTCTCCTCATGAGGACAAGAGGAGAGGTGTGGGGTACCCAGCTCCCCCAGTCCAGCTGTTTGCAATGCCCGACTGCAGACTTGTGTGGCCTCGTGTCCCACAGTGGAAGTCAGCTGCCTTGCTCTTCTGGGGAGCAGAGGGCTCCAGCCTGAGCGATTTAGACAGATGAGGGAGCCATACTCTCACAGACAGAGCCTGAGCCCTGGGCTATGATATTCATCCACCCCCTGAAAGCTGAGGGTGTGCCTGGTTAGGAGTCTCGTTTTTTTGTTTGTTAGTAGTACCAGGGTTGGACCAGGAGCCTCTTACAAGCTGGAGAAGCACTAACCACTGAGCTACACCCCAACTACTCTTCACTTTCTATTTTGAGATTGTCTGGCTCAGTTGCCCAGGCTGGCCCTTGAACTTGCAATTCTCTTGCTTCCGTCTCCTGAGTAGCTGGGATTGCAGGCCTATGCCACCAGGTATGGCTGCAGTCCCATTTTTGAGGTGAGAAAACTGAGGCTCAGAGGGCCAGAAAGACACCGTGCCTCCTCAAGGTCACTAAGCTTAAGCTGATCTGAAATCCAAGTCTAAAACCCTGACGCATTCGACCACAACTCCAAGGACTTTCCCAGGCCACTACTGCTCCCCTGGTAGTAACCGGAGGGAGCCGCCCATCCCTCCCCGGCCTTTTGGGAGCTGGAGCATCATCTTCTGCCCAGGGCCTCTCTGGATCCAGTTTTCCCCTAACAAGGTCCATACCATACACATCTGACATCTCTCTCTGACCCTCAAAGTTCCTCCATGTTTCCAGTGTGGAGTTTTGGATCAGCGATTCGAAGGCAAGGGTGGGAGTGGGCAGGGGTGAGCCCGTTCTGATGTTCAGTCCAAATCCTGTGGGTTGCACACTTGTAAATGCCTTTTTACCCACAAGGGAATCCTTGTAGTGGTGCACCCTGTCTCCATTTTTAATTTGTTTGATTTTTTTTTTTTTTTTTTTTTTTTTTTTTTTTTTTTTTTTTTTTTGAGACAGGGTTTCTCTTGTACTCCTGGCTGTCCTGGAACTCACCCTGTAGAACAGGCTGGCCTTGAACTCACAGAGCTTCACCTGCCTCTGCCTCCTCAGTGTTGGGCCCTGTCCTCATTTTTAAGTGGGAAAGCTGTGGGATTAACAGGGGACATGGCCTGCTTGAATCTTTTCAAGTTCCAGATAGAACAGCAACCTGTACAGCCTCTGCTTTCTTTCCTAGGGCCATTTGATCTGACCCAGATCCCAGCAGCTGCCCAAGGTCCCACATGTGCATCAGACAGCAGGCACCTCTTTATGTCTGGCAGTGCCCGATGCCTCACCAGCCCAGCAAGTGTGCTTCAGGGACACCTCAGGAGGAGATTGGAGTAGCTGGATTCTTAGAGCTTCCTACTGGGAGCATGGTCCTCCTGCGACCCAGTTCAGGGCATGGCTGGGCTGAAGTCATGCCAGAAGAGTTGGTTCTGGGAGCTGGGACCTAGCAGCTCATTCTCACACAGACGATGCCTCTCTTTTCTTCACGGTCCAAAGGAGCCACTGCAAAGTGGGGGTGGGGAGCTAAGACCCAGAGTCAGGAGAGCCATTGTTTGCACAGGGCTCAGCTCCTATTCCTACATACAGAACAATATGGCCAGGGAACAAGGATGGCAGAAAGAACCCATGCAGGCTTAACCATGGGCCAGGACAGTGGGAAGTGCTGTCTCCTAGATCCTGGCTGGGCATCAGTCCAAGAACAGAGGCTTCCTTGGTCACTAGCATCTCAAGATGGCTTCCCACTAGTCAAGTGTCTGAAAGCCTGGGGCCAGAGAGACATCTGATGCCACACAGCAGTCCTGTTCCACCTTTGCACTCCATGGAGCTGCAGAAGCGGCTTCTCCCGGCATAGAAACCACAGCAGGAAGACCGTAGACATGTCCTCAGCTTTGCCTCTGTCTGTAATTTAGGACAGGTGTTTAAGTCTGGAGTCACCAGAGTTGTGCAGGTCTCATCCGACCCTGTCTCCACCCAAGGGTGCCGTGCTCAGGACTCAGCTTCTCTGTGCTCCTGCACTGGCCCTGCAGTGCTCCAGGCTCTCCTGTACAGCTCTCTAGTGTTTAGTTTTGTTTTAAGAAAACTCCAAATAAAACCCTGAAGATCTCATTTCCACAATCACACTGGGAACCCAAAGGCTCTGGGGAGGCTCTTGAGGCTGAGGAGTCGTCCTGGAGGCAGACACCAAAAGGTCCTCTCGGTTCCACATCTCTGCACACCCAGAGCCCTCTCCCCCCCCCATCCCCCGCCCCTGCTAATCCTCTGGTCCAAGCCACTGTTACCTGTCACCTCTGTAGCTGCCCCTGCCTGTCTCCCTGCTTCTGCTCTGGCTGTAGGCAGCAACTGACCTGGGGTAGACCTAGTTTTCATTTAGGGCAAACGCCCCCTCCAGGAAGCCCTGGAGGCTCTTCCAAGCCTCCAGTGAAAGTAGTCCCACCTTCTTTATCCTGAGACTTTCTTTCTTGTGGTGTTAGGCCAGTGATATCCCAGTGGGACCCTGAGTCACAGCCAGAGAGCACCTGGGGACTGATTAAGCTCAGCTTCCTGGGGCTCACAAACCACCCCAAGGTAGTTATTGTCACCCCCATTTTACAGATGAGCAACTGTGGTTAGAGGCTTCCCCCAAACTCCCGGGCTGGCATCACAAAGTGACTTCTCCTGAGCCTGAAGGCCAGCCGGGGTGCTCAGAGGCTGAGTGAAAGAGAAAATCTGAACGGTTGGGCTGAGCACCCAGAAGATGCAGCTGCAGAAGTGAGAGCCAACCTGCAAGCATGCACCTCCCTGCAAAACATGCCTACAGGCAGCCCCGCCTGGCCTGGCCTTCACTTCGCTAGGACCAAGGGTGCTGTCCTGAAGCTGTACAGTGGAGAAAGGGCAGGGACTTTAGCTGCATTCCAGCTCCCTCGGTGGCGTTGAATGCACCTGCCCCTCACCCTCTCTTGGGAAGTGTGGCACTCAGCTGGAGGCTAAGGCGGCACCAGTTGGTTCTCCATGTCCAGCCCTGTCTTTGTTGTTCTTCACCAGTTATAGGCCATATGGCTCCATTATGGTGTGTGCCTGTTTCCTTGTCTGTAATGTGGGGTACCTGACTGAAAGTGTCAAAGGTGAAGGAGAATAATTATAAGAAAGTATTTGGCGTAGCCTGACAAAATGTAAATTCTCTCTCTCTCTCTCTCTCTCTCTCTCTCTCTCTCTCTCTCTCTCTCTGTGTGTGTGTGTGTGTTAGCAGGTGCATGCACGCGTGCACGTGAGCATGTGCATGTGTACAGCCCCAGATACCTACAATCAGAGAACTCAGGTGGCCGGGGGGGTGGAGGGTCATGAGTTTGAGGCCAACTTGAGTTCTATACTGAGGCCTACCTAGGCTTCTTAATGAGTTCTCACCACACAAAAACAAACCACAGTCAAATCCCAACCACAAGTCTCTGGCAATGCAAACACATGAAGATGTGGATGGCAGTGTGCTTTATGGTTGAGGACACACTCGGTCAATCGGAAGATGCTGTAGTAATTTTGCTTGAATCCTCAACAATTCTTCAGCTAATAAGGAGCACAACCCCTTTTGTGTTTTATAAAAAAGAAAGAAAGATCCAAGCTATGTTTGGTAGAAGCGCCAAACTGGTGAGGAGGAAGGGGGTGTTTCTGCGGGCCCATGCTGAGGTTATCCCTTCCCCCTGAGGTACCAGCCATATTTAGGGTATGGGAGGGGGAGTTGAGGAGGGAGTAGAGACAAAGAAAGGCAGAGAGGGAGAGGGAGGGGGGAGAGGGAGGGGGAGAGGGAGAGAGAAAGAAGAAGGAGGAGGGGAGGAGAAAGAGAGGAAGAGAGAGAGAGAGAAGAGAGAGAGAAGGGGGAGAAAGATAAGAGGAGAGGCTGGCCAGGAAAATATGGAGAGAGTGGGGAGGGGAAAAGGGAGGGGGGGGACAGGAAGAGGAGGGAGAGAGGGAAAAGGGGCAAGGAGAGAAGGAACAGAACACAAGAGAGCAAGGAGGGGCCAAACAACTCCTTTTATAGTAAGCCCGGCATTACCTGGATGTTGCCAGGTAACTGTGGGGCGGAGCCTAGAAGGAAGGAATGCTAGCAACCCGGATTCTCTGTAAGACTGGTGAGATTTACCTGAACAGGTTTTATAACAAAAGGAAACATCAGGACCACAGTGACAGGAGTCTGCTGCCAGAGAGCCTTTTCTCCTTCTCTGCCTGGTTCTCCAGCGGGCATCTGATACAGGGAGGGATATTTGTTCTCCCCTATTCATGGTGGGGAGTTGGGGTGAAGGGGAAACTTACAGTTAAAAGTGGACTTCTCAACCAGCCAGCCTCTACCTGGGTAGAAAACCCAAACAAACAGACAGCAAGGCAGGATGAACACTTAAAGGGAAGATTTTGTTTTTAAATTAGGGTCTCATTCTGTAGCTTAGGCTGACATCCAGGCTCCTTTGGGCTCTGGTTCTGGATGGACTGGGTGGGTGGGTCTTCTAAAGTGGAACCCAGGGCAACCTGTGAGGAGCGAGCCTTGGGCAGGGAGACCCAGGGCAAGGCCCCTGTAGTGTACAGGCTGTGTGACAGACAGACTGCCCTAGCCTGCCCTCTCCACTTCACCCAAGGCCTCTGAGATGTCCCTTCTCTGACCCTCTGGGGAGACATGGAAATACCCAAGCCCAGGTTGCTCTCACTCTGGGAAGGCCCTCTGCATCCTTGACCCACCAGGCCCTTGGGAAAACCCTGGGAAACCTCACACCTGGTGCACGTGTGGGCTGGTGCTTTTTTTTTTTTTTTTAAAGTTCCTTTTTAGTTGTAATATGGAAATTTTCTACTATGCAAACTTTGCTGGAAATATAACAAGCAAAACTGCTACAGTTGCCAAGCTTGGGAAATAAAACTATTCAGGGAAGGGTCTCCAGGTATGCCTGCCTTAGATCTTACCAGGGCTCCCCAAAGTCAACTTCAGTGTTTATCCACCAACTCCATAGAGCCTTTCTTTTGCTACTGTCCATTGAAAGCTGTCTTCAGAATTACGTTTGTGTGTGTGTGCGCATCTGTGTGTGTGTGTATTATATATCTGTGTGTATGTGCATGATGTATATGTGTGGGGACATGTATCATAACATGTATGTAGAGGTCAGGGAACAACTGCTTTGTGAGGCAGGGTCTCTCTTTCTACCAGGGATCAAATTCAGGTCCTTGAGTTGTGTGGTGTTCCAGTTTGCTTTCTGTCATAAAACCCTGAACAAAAGCGGCTTGGGAGGAAAGGGTTTACTTGGCTCCAGCTCATAGTCCCTCATGGAGGGAAATCAGGGCAGGAACTGAAGCAGAGGCCAAGGAGTTACACTGCTTGCTTCCAGCCTCACACTCAACTTCCTTCCTTCCTTCCTTCCTTCCTTCCTTCCTTCCTTCCTTCCTCCCTCCCTCCCTCCCTCCCTCCCTCCCTCCCTCCCTTCCCTCTTCCCTACTTTACTTTATCCCATTGTGTGACTGCTTCAGTTGAATGCTTGTGTGTGCAGCTGGTACCCAAGGAGGTCAGAGAAGGCCTTGGATCCCCTAGAACTGGAGATACTGACAGCCACGAGCCACCATGTGGGAGCTGGGAACTGAACCTGGGTCCTCTGCAAGAGCGGCAGGTGCTCTTAACCACTTGTCCATCTCTCCAACCCTCTCAATTTCCTTCTTAATATACACCCCAGGCCCACCCGCCCAGAGACGGTTCAATCTCTACCCCACAGCGGGTCAAACCCCCACACATTAATTAGCAGTCAATAAAACGCCCCTAGATATGTCCTAGAAAAACTTGATGGTGGCCACTCCTCAGTTGAAGCTCCTTCTTCCCAAGTGTTGCCAAATTGACATCTCAATTGGCCAGCACACATGGCAGGCACCTTTACTGCAGAGCCATCTCACCCGTCTCTGGGATGCTGTGATTTTAGGTAGAAGGTCTCCTTTCCACATCTTGATTATTCACTCATCCATCTAAGTGTCTTTGGATGGGGGTACCAGCTTTAGCAGTTACACTTTGGATTATTTGTCTCTCGTCTTCCGTTCCAACAGCATTGCCCTAGGCAAATGTCTTTTTGTGTTCATGCCAGCAAATTCCCAAGGCTGAATTCAGAGCATGTTCAGCCAGACTTAGCCAGAAGGTACCAACAGATTCTCTGAAGTCACTGTAACAGTGACTCCCGGAGGAGTCACTCCTGGGTGTTCCAGTCCCCTCCTCCACACTCACTGCTGTCAGATTTTTAAAAATACTCACTAATCCATCCTTTAGGATACTAGGCAATTGTTTAAATCTAAATCTGCCGGGTTGGCTTTTGCCTGTTGGTCTTATATCTGGGAATCTTCTTAACCAAATAACTGGTGTGTAGCACAGAGTGGCCACATGTGTACAGGTGCAGCCTACGAAAGCACCCAACCGTTTCCTGCCACCCTTTATTTCCAGAAGCTGCAGCCAGGTCTCCCCCAACCCACCCACTCCTGGTCAAAGAGACTTCCCAGGACGCTATCCTGCTGGAGTGCTGTGCATCCCCTGGAAGATAAAGTTGAGGATGTCTCTCAGGATGAAGAGATACAGTAGAAATTCAAAGAGCAAACCACAAACTAAGCAAGGTGGGTTGACCAGGGGACTCTGACTTCTGAGTACCAGAAATTCCGGGAAAGCAGAAGGAAGAACGTTAATTAACATTTTCATGTTTCTTAGAATTGAAGCACGTTAATACTGAAACCAATGAAAGACTCACACAAAAAGATTTCAGGGCACTGGGGACTCAGACAGTGTTCTTCAAGTGTGCAGAGAGAATGGTGGTTCACAGAATAACGGGTGAGCATGGATAATTTAATTGCACCGGTAGAACCAGGGTACAAGGGTGAAATGTGTCCAAGGTCTAAAAGAAAGAGGTTTGGTTAAATTTGTGGCAAAGATTAGATCAGGCCAGGGAAAAATGCAAGTCTTGGGAAAACAATGTTATGCCAGAGAAGAAAACCATGGTCTCCTGAAAACTCATTTGGCAAAAGATTTAGCGGAGATCAGATTCAAATTCAGAGACTGTAAAAAGCCAAAGTCGTTTGTGGGGGATCTAGAAATGACAATTTGGGGATCACAGGTTTAGACGGGGCTGGCCAAGAGCACAGAAGCGGCTCACGTAAGCAACAGAGGACCCAGAAAATCCAAGTCACATGGGAAGGAAGGCGATGGGTGAAAAGATTATCCCAAGCCAGACGTCTGCCATGGGCTGGATTAGTAGGTGCTCTACAGAGTCTGAGCCCACACTGGCACCCACCTTGTCCTGGCAGGAAGATAACAGTTTCCACTGTCCAGTCTTTGCAAACTCCATCATTGACTCCCACTATCACGTCTTTACTATTTGAGGGTTTAAAAAGTTTTTTATGTGTGTGGGTTTGTGGTTTGGTTTGGTTTTTCCAAGACAAGGTTTCACTGTGTAGCTAGTCTGGCCTCGAACTCACACTCTCTTGTCCCCCAGCTTCGGTGGCGTCCTCATTTCTTTGTCTTACTGCTTAGCCTTGCAAAGTGAACACACTTCATGGTCTCTAGCACTTCTTTTATGAGTTTACTGTTGCTGTTTCTTGCCCATATCTGACACGGTGGCTTCTCTCTCACTCTGGAGTGGTAAAGTCGCTTTTAAATAGCAAAGTCTACTCGTTCTTCACTTATCAAGCACCCCACAAATGCTATCTGTGGGGGCCTTCTTTCAAAGTCCTTTTTTTTTTTTTTTTTTGAATAAGGGGGTTTTCATTCTTTGTTAAAGCACTATTTATTTAATGTATACGAGTGCACTGTCGCTGTCTTCAGACACACCAGAAGAGGGCATCGGATACCATTCCAGATGGTTGTGAGCCACCATGTGGTTGCTGGGACTTGAACTCAGGACTTCTGAAAGAGCAGTCAGTGCTCTTAACTGCTGAGCCATCTCCCCAGCCCCCGGGTTTTCATTCTTAGGTAGCTCAGCCTCTCTTCTATGGTGTTTTGCCTTTGAGTTCTTCCCTGTGAGTCCTCATGGGCGCCTTCCTATGGTGTTACCCAACTGCATTTCCCACTTCCCATCTCTGAATGCCACGATGCTCAGGCCACAGCCGGTGCCTGTCTACCACTTATCATGATGGGCAGAAAGTATCAGTGACTCAAACAAAGAACAAAATCCAGAGGTCATAGTAGGGCACAGAAGAATTGTGCTCTTATCTCTTACCTGTTTGTTTGTTTGTTTGTTTGTTTTCCCTTCCTGGGTCAGATGTCATTTTCAGTTTACCTTGTTAGATGGGGCCATGGTCTTGTCTTGGCCGTGGTGCATGTGTGATAGCTCACGGATCCTTCATGAGCCCTCAGACTTCCTGTGAGAATTTCTCTTTCCTGTTGTCCATTGTGGAGGAGCTGCTGGGCGCACACTAGGTGCTGGCAGGGACAGAAGACAGAAGGCGCTTCCTCCTGGAGTGGCCAGATGGGAGGCAGCAACTAGCTGGAATCCTCATGCTCTCTGTGTGAATAAGGACTACGCGTTTATTATGGCGACTCTTCCGGAGACTTCGGGTGATGTTTGTTATGGCAGCTCGAGTTATTGAAATCCAACAGAAAGCCTTGGTACTTGGTGGGACGGCTGCTCTGCATCCTGCAGGCTGGAAACCAGTATTGTCTTTTGTTGGTGTGGAGTCAGCTCTCTGAGTTTATAGATGCACTTTTCCCTTGTGCTCTTTCTGTAAGTCAGATCTGGGAATTGGAGTTATGCGAAGTATGTAATTAATTGGGAAAACTTGAGCTTTTGGCTAAGCTCTGGGAAAGGTTAATGGCACTGGGCTAGCTGACAAAGCCCTTCCTTTGAGCGGCTGCCTGTGGCTCTTTACCGAAGGTGCTTTAATGAGAGGCACTTTCTTTTTCAAATTAAGTTTTGTTATAGGTGGAAGTGCATTTTCCCCGAATTCATGGATGAAGCACTAGCAGCTCAGGGGACTGTGTGTGGGGATAGGGGCTTCAAGGAGGCCATGCAGGTAAACTGAGTCATGAGGGTGAGGCCAACGTGCGCTGGTGTCCTCATGAGGAGAGGAGAGCTACACCAGGGGCTTGAGGTATGGCTCAGTGGTAGAGCACCTGCCTAGCATGTGCAGGGCCCTGGGTTCTGTTAGATGGGGAAGCAGGAAAGAGAATGACAGAGAGAGAGAGAGAGAGAATGTTCACAGAAAGAAGAAGACCGAGAACTCTGACTATCTGCAAGTCAAGGATAGACCTTTCTGGAGACACCAGCCTTGCTGACACCTTGAACTTTGACTTCTAGTTTCTAAAGCTGTAATAAAATAATATTCTGTTGTTTACAATACCCTGACTGTGCCGGGTGGTGGTGGCGCATGCCTTTAATCCCAGCACTTGGGAGGCAGAGGCAGGCGGATTTCTGAGTTCGAGGCCAGCCTGGTCTACAGAGTGAGTTCCAGGACAGCCAAGGCTACACAGAGAAACCCTGTCTCGAAAAACAACAACAAAAAAAAAAAAAAAAAAAAAAAAACAAAAAAAAAAAACCCAAAAAACCCCAATACCCTGACTGTGGTGTTTTGTTACAATCTCCCCAGAAGAATAATATAGCTCTTTTTTTCTCTAGTGATAAAATGTAAATAATAAAAAAGAAATCTACTTATAATTTTACTTCCTAGGAACAGCCATTGCAAAAGTTTTCACCAGACATGGTGGCATATACCTTTAATCTCAGCACTCAGGAGGCAGAGGCAGGGGATCTTTGTGAGTTCCAGGCCAGCCAGAGCCACACAGTGAGGCCCTATGAAAAACAAACAAACAAACAAACAAACAAACAGAAAAAGCATGAAAAAGTGTTATTGCAGATATTTCCAAATATGGGGTCATTTTCTGTGTTTACAGTTTGAAATCTCTTTAATGTCATATTTCCATGTGTTCCATTTGTAAATATTTATTTTTCAGATCCTCACAGTAATAAATGTTCATCATAATTTTATTTGTGATATTTCAAATATCATAATACAGAAAACAAAAGCTTTTGCATCTCTTCTGTGATGACCGGGTTTTTTCTACTGTTTTTGAGTCAATCTATTAAAACTCTTTGTTGTTGTTATTGTTGTTCTGGTTTTGTTTGTTTGTTTTTTGAGACAGATTTTTCTACCATATAGCTCTGGCTATCCTGGAACTTTTTATATAGACCAGGCTTGTGGAGAGCCGACAGAAGGCGGCTATGATCCTTGCAGCCATCTTGAGCCATATACCCTGACAAGAGACTCCCTTTCTCTGAGCACAGACGCCTGGCCAGATCTTAAGAATCCCCCTGTGCATGACTCAGCACACAAGGCCCGCTCTAGCTTCCCACGAGTATGCTAACTGGGTGCTGTGTTATCAGCCCTTTCCATCCGTAACCCTTCAATATCCCTTCAATATCCTACCCCTGGAGCAAGCAGTAAAGGAGAGCTGTCTTACTGAAGCTGACTCTCTAGAAGTCCTTCTGTCATACTCATGGTTGTCTGAACCCTGGCTCAGTGATTCTGCCCCTTCTGACAATGACCCCCTCCCCAGAAGAAAGGAGATCCATTATCTAACCTGTCTGAGCACAAATATTCTCATCTGTAAAATGGGATCACAACTGTGCCTACCTTTAGGGTTGAGGTGAGAATTAAATGTGAGGTTCTCATTGCTCATGATATTTGACACAATTCCTAGCTTGGTCAGCTCCATGAGGTTTGGAACAGACACAGGGTCTCAGTAATTCCAGGAAACTGACTAGACATAGTAAGAAACGCAGAGAGGGACTGGTAGACCAGGACTTCGCTTCCAATTGCTTTTCCAGTCTTTTCGAAGTCTGCCCAAGTCCCAGTTGGCCCAGGAAACCCCTGATAGAAAGTTGATCTCTGACACTCTCTTCTGATGCCTGTCTTGGGCTCTAGACCAAAGACTGGAAGGCCACGAAGACAGCTGATGTAAAAGTCTGTTTTTTCCACAGCTGAGAACGTAGCTTGGTTGGCAGATGTACAGAGTTTGATCTCTACTGCCATGCAAACCAGGCACGATGGCCTACGGCTTAATCCTAGTACTTGGGAAATAGATGCACCGATATTAGCAGTTCAAGGTCATCCTGGGTTATTTAGGGAGCTTGAGGGCCAGAGAGATGGCTCAGCAGTTCAGAGCACTGGCTGCTCTCACAGAGGACCCAGGTTCAGTTCCCAGCACCCACACAGCTTCTCACAAACACCTATAACTTCAGTTCTGGGGGATCTGTTGCCTCTTCTGGCCTCCTTGGGCACCAGGCATGCACACAATACACAGACACACATGCAGGTAAAATATTTGCACACATGAAATAAAAATAAAAATAAACAAGTCTTAGCCAGGGCATGATGGTTCACATTATTAATCCCAGCACTTGGGAAGCAAGGGCAGGTGGATTTCTAGAAGTGAGTTCTCGGTCCACCTGGTGTACATGGGGAGTTCCAGGCCAGCCAGGACTGCATAGTGAGATCCTGTCTTAAAAAAAGATCTTTAAAAATATTAAACATAGAGTTGTGTTATGATTCATGATTTCTGGGAATACACTCACATAGGGACAAAGTTTCCAAGAGATGTTTCAACTCAAAGCACTGTATCACAATAGTCAGAGTATAGAAATAAGATAAGTGCCCATTAGCATAGGCAAAGATAAACAAAATGTATCTACATGCAAAGGAATACTATTTAGTCTTAAAAAGGAGGGAAATTCTGGAGGGTTCCTCAACATAGGCTGACTCTGAGGACAACTCTACTAATCAGATAAGCCAGCCACAGAAAGACAAATACAAACTCCACTTCCATGAGGTCCCAGGTTCACAAGCAGGAAAGGTGGAACGGCAGTAGCTGGTGGAAAATGGGAAGGTGTTAGTTAACTCTGTGAGATGAAAGGGCTTTGGAGGTGGGAGATGGCCACGCTAACCTAACAACAAAAGCATATTCCGTGCGGCAGCCAGGACCCTTTAAACAGTCACGTGGTAAGGGTTTATTCCGTTCTTTTCCCAACAACTAAGAAAAAAGTTGCTTCTTGGGTTTTCTCGTTGCCCAGGCTGGGGAGTTTATGAGCACCACACTGATTCATGGGCACAGAGGGCAGAGAGAGCAAAGACGCTCTCTGAACTCCTGGCTACTCTTACCACCCTGCCAGCACCCTGCCTGCTGCCTTCTTTCCAGGCCCTGGGTGTTTCCAAGGACGTGAACCAGACCATCCACTGCTCCTTCCCAGCACCGAGGAGCTCAGATGAGAATGAAAGTGGAAACAGGTACTTTTTAAAAAGTGGCAAATTAAAAATTCAATCGAAAATCACACTCAGTATTCCAAGATTAAAAATATTCTTTAGAAACTGGCTTATTAGAGGACATGCTTCCTGCGTCGTGCCGGCGGGAGGGGGCCGGGTCAGCCGGGCTCTCGGTAGGGGGCAAGCAGGTGAAATGATTATAAAATATGTCAAATAAATGGTCCTTTTTCTCTCGCCAGGAGATAAGGAAAGGTAATTTGGTCTGTCAGTTGCGCACACAGAAGACGTCATGGTCAACTGCATTAATACTGAATACTTTGTCCAGAGTCATAGAGCTAAAAGAAATTACAGCAACTCGCTGCTGTGAATTCTGGCATGACTCTCAGCAGACCTTCCCCACCTGAATTCACAAGAGACGCTGAGAATGAAAGGCAGGCTTCCCTCTGGGACTTCATTTCCCGTCCATAGCTAGTCCCTCCTCTGCTCCATCCTTCTGGTTCTGATTTCTTCTGGACGCGATCCCAGCTGTTTCTCAGGACTCCCGGGGACCACCTGTGCCTCTGCCCCCAGATTTCGCTGGGCCTTTCCTGACCCCAGCTGCTTCTTCCTTAATGCACACCCATCAAAAACAACCTCTTCCAAGTGACTTCTTCAGGGTACTGTGCAGCCTCCCCCCCATCCCCTACCACACTTCCTTCTATCCCTGTGTACCACATACAAACTCCGTGCAGTTACAGTGGGTGTGTCCTGTATCCGTGCCCTTCCCCTAACACCCAGGGTTTGCTTTGATGAGAGACACCCCAGGGCCGGCACAGAACCTGGCAACTCAGAGAATAAGGGGTACGTCAAAGAGGTCTTTAGAAATCGCTTTGTAGAAAACGGTCTATAGCAGAGAGTATGTGTTAGTTTTCCAATTGTTTCTTTTTAAATTTCAATTAAAAAGTCATGTTGAGACAAGATTTTGCTGTGGAACCCTGTCTAGTCTGGAACTCACAGAGAATTACATGCCTCTGCTCCCAAATGCTAGGATTAAAGGAAAGGACCACAGGCACAAAATTATTTATTTATTTATTTATTTATTTATTTATTTATTTAATTATAGGCTAGGTAACCCAAGGCTAGCCTTGAACTTATTAGACTGACCTCAGGCTTATAGAAATCTTCCTGCCTTGGCCTTCTGAGGGAAGGAGCTGCAAGTGTGCACCTCCAAGTCACCCCTGTTTTTGAGCTGGTGCTGGGTTAGGGTTAGAAACTGGGATGCTTTGAGTCTGCTCTCCCCCCACCCCCAGCTGCATTCGGAGCCCTTGGTGGCTGGATGAAGGCATCTGTGTCTGCTTCGGGGACTTGTCTCTGGCTGTTGAGTCCCTTTCCAGGCAGTTACCCTCCCTCACGTTGTAAGTGCTGCCTCGTTATTAAGCTGTTCTCCCAATCAATTTTGTTATCAGTTAATTACGCATTAACATTCTAAGAAAACGAATATTTGCAGTTTCTTAAATTCAACCATTAGCTATGTATTTATTTCCTTCCTTTAGAGGAACACCTGCTGTCTCCTGCTAAGGGGGAAGCTATATTTGGAGCTAGAGCATCTGAGGCTCTGACACAGACCCATACAGAGACCCTTCTTAGCCCTGAGGGTTGGGCTGGTGTGGAGCTGGGAGGCGCTGGGAAGTGAGGCTGCACCATGTGTCAGGGGCCTTAGCATTCAGGAACCGGGGCTGGGTGGGGGTGGGGTGGGGTCTGCCCAGTGATCAGTTTGATGGATTGTGGGGTTGGGGTGGGAAGTGGGAGGAGCCACACTGGAGAATGAAGTCGGTGCTGATGTGAAGCAGTGCCACAGGACTCACCATCTCTGAGCCACCTGTCTCAAAACTCCTAGGAAGCCAGCCTCCTCGGTCCCCGGGGCACCCAGACTTGCTGTGTGTGACATGGGCCATCAGTCTGCATAGGTGTCCCTCCTTCAATGGCTTTACAGCAGATGTGCTGCATGACAGCTAACACCCTTCCCAGCCTTAGGCACCTGAGCCTGAGAACTATCCAAAGCTTGCTCCAAACCTTTAGTCTATGTCATGCTAATAGGCACTGGCCAAGGGGTTGGCTGTTCTAATCCTAGGACCCAGTCAGGGAGGTGTCCAGCTGGGCCTGGGGTGGAGATGCCCAGAGAGACCATATATACTTGTAGTCAATACCTAAATTAAATTTGGCTGGTGCCAATTTTGAAATCCTTTTTAACTAAGAATTTTTTTCTATGACCTGTAAGGATTATAAGAACTCAAGTTTTGCCGGGCAATGGTGGTGCGTGCCTTTAATCTCAGCATTCAGGAGGCAGAGGCAGGTGGACCTCTTAGTTCGAGGCCAGCCTGGTCTACAGTGAGTTTCAGGACATTGGGGCTACACAGAGAAACCCTGTCTTGAGAAAACCAAAAACAAAATAAAACAAAAAAATAGAAATCAAGTTTTTTTGGAACATGGTTTATTTGTTTAATGTGTACAACTGTGCCTGTGGCTTATGGGGGCTCCAGAGCAATGGCACCCTGCAGCTCTGAGGAGAACTTGTAGCCCAAGAAGGCTAAACACCAATGACCCAGCCAGTTAGGCATCCCAAATTATTTTGAGACCTTTGGTTAGATCTACTTAGTAAACACTGAAGTACTTTCTTGTGCAGGTGTTGGGGAAACCGAGGGAATTCAGAACTGTCTCCCTCAAAGTATCTTCTTGTTGATGGGGAAAAGGCCTTGTAAAGGCATATAAATTGCAGCTCAGTGGGTGTGTGAATAGGCTTGGTCCATCGTAAGAAACACCGGAGGTACCGAAGAGAAAAGGCAGTGGTGGCTCACAGGTCTCAGAGCAGGGTCAGTTTGTCCTGTGGCTTTGGGTCCTATAAAGGGACAGCATATCATGGCAGGGGGTAACTGGCCATGTAAAACAGAAAGGAAAGACAAATGGTGTGTTCGTGGGGTTGGTCCTACAATCTTTTCCAAGGCAGGCCCCCAATTAGGTAAAGACTTCCCACTAGGTCTGACCTTCTAAAGGATCCCTGTCACGGGTCCTTTGGGTGTTCTTTCAGAGCCATACTTTCAGGGCTCAGTGAAGTGCTTGTCTGGCAAGGACCTGGGTTCAATACCCAGTACTATAGCAACAAGCAATTTAAAGATTCTGACTAGAGCTGAGGGTCTAGGCCTATGGTCAAGTTTAACAAAACAGGAAGAGGCATAGAAAGCACAAGGCTGGACAGGTTGGCTCTGCCTTGAGAAATCTGAGAAGGCTTCTGAGAGGAGGTGACGCCTGAGCACGGCAATTGTCTGCAATGACTGTGCCATGTTACAGGGACATCCCCTTTGTTACATGGTGCAGATCTGCAAAAGTTCACGGGAGCCCTGTTAAGTGGGCCTTGGGGTAGTTTGATTGTGAGAGAGAGGCCATAACTCTGTGGAGCATAGGCAACCAAGGAATCCATTGGCTCCAGGAAGGCAGAAGTCTGGCAACCAGGACCGGCTTGTGACAGGGCACAGGCACTGTCCGTGAGCCTCAGCGCCCACCTGAAGAGAAAAGGGGGCTGGAGGGCAGAGCCACCATGGAGGGAAGGGGCGGTTCTCCGGGAAAACTTGCAAAAGAGTTAGAAGGACCCTTCTAGGCAGAGTGGGCGGAACATTGCCCACTAGTCTAGTCTCAGGCCCTTGTGGTGCAGGATAGGATGTTGCTCTGAGCTGGGCTGCCTCAGAAGCGGAAGAGAAAGGCAGCAGCCCCTCCCACCTCTCCTTCCCGTGTTGGGGCTCCTGGCACTTGGAGTCCCAGGTTTATGATCTTTGCAAGTGAAGGCTTACAAGTGCCTTGCTGCTCAGGCTTCCGCTGCCCAGCTTCCAACCTCAGGAATTAAATTTGTGCAGTGCATTTAACAGACAACGAACATTGTCCAAGGTCACAGATACTTGTTGGGATTACAAGACAAGACGCCTCCGAGCAGAGACCAGCAGTCATCCGCAGCCCTGTGATGGCTGCCGGCACACACTGCCTGAGCCTGGGTGCACAGAGCTGACGTGGCCCCGTGTGCCATCGGGCAGCCCTTCACGCTGCACCCTGCTTGTTCTGTGTGCGGCGCGAAATCTTTGTGTTTTAATATTTCAATTAATTCTTTAAGAATTTCATACAATGGGTTTTGATCTTATTTGTCATACGTATCATATCCTGTTCCTCCCCTCCAAGTCCTCCCAGATTCATCCACCATCCTCTCTACCCCTCCCAAGTTCACTTCCTCCTCTCCCTCCTCCCCTTCCTCCTCTCCCCCTGTCTCCTCTCCTTCCTCCTTCCCTTCCTCCTCCTTCTCCTCTCCTTCCTCCTCCTCTCCTTCCTCCTCCTCTCCCTCCCTCCTCCCCTTCTTCCTCTCCCTCTCCTTCTCCCCCTTTTCTCTTCCTCCCCTTCTTTCCCTCCTCTTTTTCTTCCTTCCCCTCCTCCCCCTCCTCCTTCTTAACCTTATAGATTCCAATTGTGGGGTCCACACAGTCGTGGGTGTGCCTTCATCCACTGGAGCTTGTTCGACCTACCAGGGGCCGCACTATCAAAGTCTCCCATAGAAGCCACCACCAGTCAATAGTGAGAGGTAGATCTTGCATCGGTTACTTTTCTATTTCTGTGATAAAACACCATGACCAAGGCAATTTACAAAGCAAAGAGTTTAATCTGACTTATGGTTCCAGAGAGTTAGAGTCTGTCCACCCATGGTGGCAGAAACAGCTGGAAGCTCACATCGGAGGCAGAGAGGACACTGAGGATAGCAGGCCTTTGAAGCCTCAAGTCCTGCACAGTGACACACCTCCTCCAACAAGGTCACACCTCCTGGTCTTTCCTAAACAGATCCACCTACAGGGGGTCCTCCATGCTGGAGTTCTGTCTGGCTCCCTTTTGTGCAAGTCTGTTGTGAGTTCCTGAGTGCAGTGGTCCAGATGTGTCCAGGAGTGCTGTTCAGCTCTGATGCTCCCCAGCCTCTGGTTCTTACAGTCTTCTCTCTCTTCTGAAATGGTTCCATTTGCAGTCAAGCGCTGCCCTGCAATGCTCTGGTCAGTTGTCAGCCTCTATGTTAACCACCAATCACTCACTGCACAGATAACTTCCCTGAGGAAGCCTGGAGGTTGCACTGATCTATGGGTAGAGAAACAGGGACTTAGAGGCAGGTTGACGCTGTGACAGAGTTTCTTAGAGGTGAGCCTCTGCAGGACCAGTGTGATGGTTTGTATATGCTTGGCCCAGGGAGTGGCACTATTTGGAGGCGTGGCCTTGTTGAAGTAGGTGTGTCACTGGGGGTGTGGACTTTAAGACCCTCATCCGAGCTGTCTGGAAGTCAGTATTCTGCTAGCAGCCTTCAGATGAAGATGTAGAACCCTCAGCTCTTCCTGCACCATGCCTGCCTGGATGCTGTCATGTTCCCACCATGATGATAATGGACTGAACCTCTGAACCTGTAAGCCAGCCCCAATTAAATGTCCTTGTAAGAGTTGCTTTGGTCATGGTGTCTGCTCACAGGAGTAAAACCCTAACTGAGACAACCAGCATGCTTGTTTTCTTACGTATTTAAAACACGTGTAAGGAGACCGCCTGGCACATCTGGCTTTCAGATCTGAGGAACATAACCTGAGGAAGTCAGAGAGCCAGTCCATGCACTTCTTTGACTTTATGGATGGGGACTCTTAGGCCCAGAGAAGACTCTGGAGAGTCTTCCAAATGCCAGGATGACAAGCGGCCTGAGAACCCAGCCTGCCACATTTGAATTCAGGAGAAGCACTTAGGGGCTCTGTAGGAGGTGCTGCTTCTAGGGGGTTTTAGGGACACTTGAACTCTTTCTTATTTGATGCCCTCCTTTTTAAAATCCAGAGTGGGAAACATTGCTTTTCTTGACCTCATAGGTTAGGGCTGCCAAGCTGTTCACTTCTGTACTGTTAGACTAATTTTAAGCAAATTAAATGTGGTAGCCTACATTTAGGAGTCATCTATAAATGTGATACCTTTATGTCAAACTCAGTAGCTATATAAAAAACCTGTTAGCTATGGAAATATGAGTCATGGGCTATCACTAGCCTTCTGTGTCCCTTTCTTACCTCCAGTTTGGGGACTTGCTTTGACCAATAGCATGTGACAGAGGGTAAGATGTGGGTACACTCATCCACCAATCTTACGATCCAGGCCCCAGTCAGCCATCCACCAGAAGGGAGCTCGGCCATGTTGAATCAGCCAGTTGACTACAGGTGCATTGGTAACCCACTGAAGACAAGCTGAACCTGGCCACCCCAGTGGATCTCAACCTGTCCTAGAGACTCCCCAGCAGAGATACGTCTTATTTAAAACAATTGAACTTCAAGTTGGACTGTTCTTCACAATAGCTGATGGAAACGAAGGTGTTTTCTGAGGGAGGAGAGGGAAGCATATTTACAGTATCCACCACAAGACTGTAGAGGCAATATTCTCTGTGATAGCCCACACAAGCTCACTCTGAGGAGGAATGATTATTCTCCGTGATAGCCCACACATGCTCACTCTGAGGAGGAATGATGAGTGGAAATACACCACACAGCACAGAGATGGGTTGAAGGGGATAATTTTATTTTCCAATTTCTCCCCTCCCCTCTCTCCCTCCCCTCCTCTCTTCTCTTCTTGGCAATGCTGACATCTGAACCTTGGCCTCACAAATAGCAGCAAGTGCTGCACTCACAGTATTCTCCCCACCCCCTTTCTAAACTTCCTGGGATGCAATCACATCTCTTTTATAGAAATGCCCTTTCATAAAATAAAGTGCCAGTTGCCCTGCTGGGGGTGACAACAGCCCATCATTCAGACTGCCACTGGAACAAGTCCCCATCTGTCTGGAAACCAGCAACTGACACAGGCAGGAAAGACCCACTATCACATATCAAATGTCAAACCACCCTCTCACCGAGTTTTGCAGCACTGGGCATCCGAAAACACAACTTCCCCGTGGTCTCTCTGCCACCCTGGCTGAGGGAGGCAGGCTCAGACTTCCCCATGGTCTCAATACTGCCCTGGCTGAGGGAGGCAGGTTCAACTGGTCCACCTGCTTCACGGCACTCTCAGCCCCATCTCAGCTCACACACGTTGTCCCAAACTCCTCCGTGAGAAGCAGGTGAGGCAGACCTTCCTGACTTAGACCCACTTTGGTCTCCTTCCTATAACTCTACTTTCATCCATAGTCATCTCCTTGTTTAAACTCTGAGGTCAGGGTCCAGAGGGACACAGAATGTGTTTTAGTTTCCCCAGTCCTGCCTCAGGGACAGTAACAGAGCTAGGAACAAAGGGAAAGTTATACAGAGACAAGCTAGAAACTTCTAACTTCTAACCTCTTTGATAATGTGAGGATGACAAGTTTATGTGCGGTGGGGACTTGATTCATTGTCTGTTGACATAACAATTACCCGATAACTTGATTAACCTGTAAAGAGGTTTGTTTTGTATTGTTTAAAATGAGGGTTTTATATAGCCCAGAAGGGCCTCACTGTTGCTATGTATCTGTGGCTGACCTTGAACTCCTGATCTTCCTGCCTCCGCCTCCCAAATCCTGGGATAAACCGGCACATGATGTCACACTTATGAAGAGAGGTTTGATTGGCTCATGATTCTGGCTGACAGGTCTGACAACATAATGCTGGCCCTGGTGACGGACCACCAGGGCTGTGTGGAAATGTGGCAAAAGGGTTAGAGTCCCAACCCTTCCTGAGGACATTAACCCACTTCAGAAATGGAGCTCGGAGATGCCTTTACCTCCTTCTTCTAGGTTCCTTCCTAAAGATTTTAGCCCCTCAACATGGCCACACGGGGCACTAAGCTTCCAGCACATTGAGCCTTTGAGAACAACTCACTACTGTACTGTAGCAGGCAGCAAAGCCAGACAGGAATTTGTCTATAGACGCATTCCCATATACTTCCTGTATAGCTAGAGTGTAGCCAGGCCAGCTGGTCCAGGGGACAGAGAGGACACTCACACTGGCTGAGCCTAATCCTGCAGAGTCTGGACATGGAATGCTTCTCTGGCCTGTGGCAGGCGGGGCCTGAGTTGTGGGAGTGTCCATAGCTCTGGGTGGTGATGGCATCACTGTCACCGGAACTGTCCTGAGGAGAACCCTTTCAGCATCCTCCCAAGTGCTGCTGTGGGTGCTGCCTGGTATGTATACTCTGGGAGAACCACTAGGAGGGGTGGTCAGAGAAGTAGGGGAGTCCCAAAGAACTGTCATCATCTAGTTGGCACTGAAGGGTCAACTAACTGTGTTCTGTTTTATTTGGGGATGTTGGCGAACCCCCCCCCCCCCCACACACACACATACGCCATCTGGCTGGAGTGGATCTAGTAGCTGAAAATGGCTCAGGAATAGTAAAGGTTGGAAACTCAAGAATGACAAAGAGAGGTAACAGTTTTGTTCCTTCAAGAATTTATTTTAAGCTTGGCATGGAGTTGCATGGCAATTCAGAGGACCTTTAGAGGTTCTGTAGCTTCTAGGCATCCCCAAAGGCTTAGTTCAAGCAGCCATTCCCCTGTGTGTCAGCTAGCCTGTCCCTGAACTGCCAGCCAAAATCATCCACCGTGTGAGGACCACAGCAACCTTACAACCATTTGTTAAGGTCACTCTTCCAAACATGGGGGATGGGGGGGGGCAGAGGGGAGAGTTGTTGACAAGTTCTCCCACCCTTCAGAGACCTGGTTAGCATTCTTGGTGACTCTGTCCCCAAAGGCCAGCTAGACAGAGGACCTAGACCCTCTACTCCTATTATGTCCATGGTCCTTCCCTCTTCAGCAGAGTAAGCCACATAGATGAGCCTGCACTCAGTCTTAACCACCAGCTGCCCTTCTTGGCCTCTTAGACATTTAAATTGGACACAGTCCTTTGGGAAATGTAATTTTATTCAAGGAGACTGCAACATCTAATTTGAATACAGAATTCTGTACTGGCAAGATATGGTAGCACCAATGGCTTCTTTCTTTCTGCTTCTGTGCCCAGCCTGCTTGAGGGCACCGTGAGTCTGAGGGAAGAGACACTCCACCATCGCGTAAGAGAGAACATGAGCGACGGGTGTGAAAGTCACATTAAGCCAACCAACCGGCCAGAGCACGGCCTGAATCGTACTTGATGTGACAGAAGTGGATTTGCATAGCCTCTCGATATGGTTTCTCATCTATAAGTGGCAAGAGCTTCGTGGGATTGTGGGAACCACCTGGCATGGACGCTTGGGGCAAATGCTGCACAGAATACGCTCACCGGTATCAAGCCTTTGAAGTACTGGACACAGGAATTTAAAGCAGTATTGTTTTAGGTCACCTCCCCTCCCCCTTCTTCCTTCTCCTCCCCTCCCCCTCCCTCTCCCCTTCTCCTTTTTGAATTGCGGATATCAAACACAGGGCCTTACGTATGCTGAACAAGAGCTCTATCATGGAGCCACACCCTAGCTCCCAGCCCTGTATTGTAAATTTTTTTTTTTAAAGACAGGGCTTGATGTAGCCCAGGATGGCCTTGAATTGTCTATGTAGTTGAGGATGACCTAGAATTTCTGATTTATCTAACTCCCTCTCCTGAGTGCTGGGATTATAGATGTGTGCTAACCTTGCCTGCCAGATGAACCCTGCCAACTGAGCTACCTTTCCTGCCTCTAGACAAGGCTGCTTCTGGGCTGTGTGCTCTGTGTTGGAGAATCAACTGAGTTTGAACAGGAACAAAAGCCTGCACTAGAGGAATCTTCAGTGTTTTCTGAAAAGGAAACATGGATGTGCCAGCCTTCCAAGTTAGTGGAAATGGAGTGCTAGCAAGGACAGGCCAGCTTCTGGGAAGGATGCTTCCCCGGCACGTGTCAGTACTGAAGATGTCAGTCAGAGTTTCGATCAGATGCAGGGAGTATACGGGCACCGTGATCTTGTGAAAGAACTGGCACATGCTCTACGATGAGACGTGTAACACGTGCCAATCAATGCTGAGGGAAAGACCGGTGGAAACGGCTTCATCTATCAGGCACTGGGAGCTGGGGGGATGCACAGAGCAGGGTGTAAGCACTGAGGGATGCAGAGCAGGACTAGTGATGTGTTCCCTTCTCAAAGAGTGTCTGAAGCGTTGGTGCAGGGGCCGGAGGAGGTCAAAGGGCAAGTCAGAGGTTTCACCTAGTCTACTGGATCAAAGCCCATCACGGGCTCCACCAGGGCATCCCTCCAGCCTGCTGAGCGCTTCCTTCTGTTCATATCCTCCTTGTTTCTTCGATGGAATAAATTGATCTTTGGGCAAGATTTCTTCTCCCCACAAAATAACGTTGCTCCCACTTAACGGAAAACAATGGTTCAGTGTAAGTAGTTTGGTTGGTCTAGCTGGGGATAAGGGAGTGAGCATTTCGCATTCCGGCAGTTTCATTGCTGCAAGTCCTGGTATTCATTAGTAAAGGAAAGTTCTCTCTGCACAAACCTGGGGCTCTGCAGACCTTCCTGTAGTTGCCCCTCCCATAGCTGAGGGCGGGGCCACTTCACGGTCCAGAAGAAAGAGCATCCTAAGTCTTGGAGGAGAATTTCAGACCTGGCTGGAGGCTCCTGGGGCCCCTGAGTGGCAGGAGGCTAGCTAGCCTCCTGTGGGCTTAGCTGGCAGATATGCCCTGGCTCCTTGGGGACAGTGGGAAGGAATCTGGAGGGGAGGGAGCCTGCTGTTGGCACCTGTCTGACATGGGAGGTTGCCTGCTCTCCTCCTGTGTTCTTAATTCCAGGCACTGGCACACTCTCCCAGACCCCAAATCAAATTTAGTTCTCTAAGGCTCCACCTCACTCAACTGACCCCCAGTTCCAATCTGCTCTGAGTGTTTCCTGGTTTGGCTCACACCTTTCCATCCTCACCATGCCGCTGGGCCAACACCGGGCAGCAGAGCCAACTTACCAACAGTAGGTGGTTCATGCCCTGCAGTCCTCCTCATTCAGACATGCTGGCCAACCAGCCCGTGAGGTTTCTGACCCCAGTCTCATCCTGCCAGGGCTTCTGAGCAGGTGATGCTCACACTGGTGGCAGGTTCACGGGAGGGAGAGTGGGGACTAGAAAGGACTCTTAAGGTTGAGTCTCCCACTGGAATCTATCAATCCTGACACAAACCATTGATCAAATTAAGTCCTGAGACTGACAGCAAAGTCTAGGGAGTTACAGGGACACCCCTTCCGGGAAGGCCTGAAGTCAGCCTAGGGATGCAGGGAGGGGTGACCTAAGCCCACTATTGCCTCCCACCACCCACCCACAGCTCTATTTTAGCCCTGCCTCTCCCATCAGAGTGCCCACCCTGAGCTCTGCTCCGTTAATCTATCCACTACATTGTAGTCTGCCCCTTTAGTGGATAAACGGCGCCATTACGTAGCTTAAAGGCCCCCTGCACCTTCTTCAGCTTGGTGGTCTTCCTCTTTACTGGGAACGCACTCACTAATAAGAGAGACTAATAAGAGTTCTGAAAAGTGAGTCGCTAGGCGAGTTCATCATAAAAACTCAGGTGATGTCACTGGGCCTTATGGTCTTGTGACATCACTGTCTTATACAAGGCAGTTTTGTTTTGATCAAAAAGTCATTACGAGGCACATGACTCTAACTGAAATTCAACCATCAACTAATTAATTGAAACAGAGTCTTGCTCTGTATAGCTCAGGCTGGCCTTGGGCTGCTGTGTAGCCCCCCGGTCTCCTGAGTGGTGGGATTACGAGTGTCCTTGGTTAAATCACTACCGTCTTTAACAATTTTCAACGGTATAATTTGGATATTGGTCTTGTAACGGAGATACTCTGGTCCTCCTTGTTGGTAGGGTCATTCCTGGGTGTTCTTGCTTACGAATGGCAACACAGGAACTCCCCGCAAACCTCAGCACCAGCCACAGCCTCCTGGAAAGACAGTGGGAGGGGCATCCTAGAATGTGGCACAGAGTCTGGCCAGCGTTGGGTGAGTGTTCTCTTTCCACAAGAAAGGGCTGTGCTTAACCAGTTGGGCGGCATACCTGACCGTCCTTCGCTACCACTGAGCGAACTGCTCAGCTCCTCTTGACTTGTGATCCTCAGACATCCTCAGGGATGGAAGTATCATGTGGAGCTACCCTCTGGGCCAACTCCTCTTTCTTGGCCACTGTAACGAAGTTTGTGTCCCAGCCTCTCTGGAGCTGCTCATTTCTGCTCTTTTCTGAGGACATGAATCTGAGGTACCCACATATCTCTGAGAGGTATCCCAGAGAAAAATTATGAAGTCATTGGGAAAAGGTAATCATTAAAAATTAATAATAAATGCTATAGTAATTTTAAAAAAAAATGAGACGCTCTGTCCATACTAGAGATAACTGGTTAAGCAAATTACACATTCCACCTTAACTGCAGCCATGAAATGAGGGCTCAAGGAGAGCTGGGTGTGGTTCACTCAGGAGGCTTACACAGTATGAGAGCCAGGAGCCTGAGGCCAGCCTGGGCTACACAGGAAGGATTTTTCTATCAAACATTAAGAGATTTTTACATAGGAAGGAAAACAGCTTTAGGACATAATAAGTTTGGAGAAGGCAGGAACTGGGGTGGAGAGATAGCTCAGCAACTAGAAGCATGCTCTAACAGAGAACCTGAGTTTGATCCCAGCACCCACACTGGGCAGCTCAAAACTGCTTTTAACTCCAGCTCTTGAGAGATTTGATGTCTCTGTGGGCAGTTGTACTAGCATGGACAGATGCATGTGCAGAGGTACACACATACAGCTAAGGCAAAAAAATACATCTTAGAAGAGGCACATTGTAAAACTGTGTGCGGTCCCTTGGAACATGTGGGCGAGAATGTTTGTAAACATACTCATGTACCATGAAAAACTGCATGAAGGCCCCAGCAGCAAGGGGCTGTGCAGGGACACATATTCCATCTTTATTTATTATTATTATTATTATTATTATTATTATTATTATTATTATTATTAGTATGGTTTTTTGAGACAGGGTTTCTCTGTGTAGTCCTGGCTGTCCTGGAACTCACTCTGTAGACCAGGCTGGCCTCGAACTCAGAAATCCACCTGCCTCTGCCTCCCAAGTGCTGGGATTAAAGGCATGCGCCACCACCGCCCGGCTCCATCTTTATTTTTAAAACTTCTGAAGTACAGATCTGTTGCTCTACAGTGAGAAAAAGTTTAGACTTGGTGGCAGGTTTCCAAGGACGGCTCAGTCAGTACCTTCTTCTCTAGTGCCCCACTGCGGCCGCACATTTTATGGACTGAGGAATTATGAAGTTGGGTACCCCACTTCTGAATTTCTGTCCCTCACACTGGGCTTTCCAACTCAGCAAACTCAGACCAAGAGTCTCCAGTACCAGCCCAGGGGTGGAGTGCCATGGCTGGCCATTGCCCATGTCTGGGCTTCACTGGGCTGCTGGGCTCACCTTTGTCCATTTTTATCAAATACATGCCTGCTTCCCTCTCCCCTCTCTCCCCTCTCTCCTCCCCTCTCTCCCCTCTCTCCCCTCTCTCCCCTCTCTCCCCTCTCTCCCCTCTCTCCCCTCTCTCCCCTCTCTCCCCTCTCTCCCCTCTCTCCCCTCTCTCCCCTCTCTCCCCTCTCTCCCCTCTCTCCCCTCTCCCCTCTCCCCTCTGGCTGTAGCCAGTATTGGAGACAGAGCACACAGTCACCACTCAACAGGAGAGACCGAAACCCAAGAAACATCAGAAAACCCTGTTAAAAGGCTTCCAGTGCAAATCATGCCTGTAAACAAGCCAAGCCACACTTCATATGAGAGTATGCAGTGCTTCCCAGACATGGGCAAGAGCAGGGCCTGGGGAGCACTGGGGCCAAGCAAAAGAGCATTTGGGGCCCATCCTCCACCTTTGTAGAAACACGAAAAGCCACACGGCACCATTATTTGTGTTTCTTGTTTTTCTCCTCTTTCCTTTCCTTTCTTTCTTTCTTTCTTTCTTTCTTTCTTTCTTTCTTTCTTTCTTTCTTCCTTTCTTTCTTTCTTTCTCTTTCTTGTATGTGAGTACACTGTAGCTGTCTTCAGACACACCAGAAGAGGGCATCAGATCCCGTCACAGATGGTTGTGAGCCACCATGTGGTTACTGGGAATTGAACTCAGGGCCTCTGGAAGAGCAGTCAGTGCTCTTAACTGCTGAGCCATCTCTCCAGCCCCCTTTTCTCTTCTTTTCTTTTGTCTCCCACCCCATGCCTCTCCCTTTCTCCTTTTCTCTTTTCCTGTTGGGGACTGAACCCAGTGTCATGTCCCTGCTATGCTCTGTCATTGAGTTATTGACAAATCCCCAACCCTGGTGTTAGTATTTCTTTCTATAGTCTCTCTTTATAAACCCAGTCCCCAGATCTATATGCTGACTATAAACCACATACTTTTACTCCCACTTTTACTTTTGTTTGTTTTGTTTTTGTTTTGTTTGTTTTTGAGACAGGGTTTCTCTGTGTAGTCCTGGCTGTCCCAGAACTCACTCTGTAGACCAGGCTGGCCTCGAACTCAGAAATCCGCCTGCCTCTGCCTCCCAAGTGCTGGGATTAAAGGTGTGCGCCACCACTGCCCGGCCTCCCACTTTTACTTTTAAAGGTGATCCTGGAGTTCATTTTGCTACCCTGACGCTCACTCTTTTGGAGCTGAGAGTGAACAGCTGAGCCCTTGCACCCCCCATGCTGCAGACCCTCGCTATAGGACTGAGGTAGTGCACAACCCTGCATCTTGATCGTGGGTTTACACTGGAGAAATGGCTAATGGGCCCCACATTCATATGGAAGCAGACAGTGGAGAGCGGTGCTCAGAGTGTGTGGTTTAGAAGGTGAGGGGTCAATTCCTGAGCAGGTGAGGGTGGGGCTAGAACCTGGCTGGTGTCACTGTCCCCTCTTGTTTAACATACCACCAAGGGCAGGTCATTTGCACACTCACTTCCATTCTGACAGCTATTATTATAAAAAACGAGAAGCCCCTGTATATGGGAATTTACCTAATGCTAATCTGGATAATTGAAAAATCCACCCAAAATACCCCACTGAAACTCTGAAGGAAGCCCTGCTGGCCTGCAGGCTCAGCTCTGTGACTAGTCTACGGCCTTCCAGGGAAGGCTGGGAGATGACAGAGCAGGGTTCCTTCTGAAGTCCTGATCCTGGCAGCTCCAGTGAGCTGGGCCTCTGGCATCAGCCAAACCTGGAGAAACCCTTGCCCTTGCCTGTTGGGTCTTGCGAATTTTGCTTACCATATTTGCTAAAGACTTCTCTCCTTCCCTCCCCTTCCCTCCCCTTCCCTCCCCTTCCCTCCTCTTCCCTCCCCTTTCCTCCTCTTCCCTCCCCTTCTCTCCTCTTCCCTCCCCCTTCCCTCTCCTCCTCTCCCCTCTCTCCTCTGGGCTGAGTGTTGTCCTCTCTCTAAACTGCGATCAGGGGGCAAAGGGAAAATATGAAGCAAAGAGATGGGCTGGAGAGATGGCTCAGAGGTTAAGAGCACTAACTGCTCTTCCAAAGGTCCTGAGTTCAATTCCCAGCAACCACATGGTGGCTCACAACCATCTGTAACAGGGATCTCATGCCCTCTTCTGGTGTGTCTGAAGACAGTGACAGTGTACTCACATACATGAAATAAATAAATAAATAAATAAATAAATAAATCTTTAAAAATAAAATTAAAAAAAGAAACCAAGTGAGGAGGTCATCTCGAAGAATTCTCCCAACTGAATCTTATTAAGAAACAAGGCAAACAACCTCGTGGTGGTGGCTCACGCTTTCAATGTCAGCGCTCGGGAGGCAGAGGCAGATGGATTTCGAGGCCAGCCTGATCTACAAAGTAAATTTCAGAACAGCCAGGGCTACACAGAGAAACCAAACCAAACCACACAAAACACCACCAAACCAAACAGAAACAAAACCAAAAACCAAAAACCAACAAAGCAAGCAAGCTGGCAGGCAGGCAGGCAAGCAGGCAGACAACAACAGAAGGAGAGACCAACCCCGAGGCCTTGCATTTCCTGGCCTCCGCTGAGGCCTCCTGGCCTCATCCCAAATCTACCTCTTATGTCCCCAAGGTTGAAGGTCCCTGTGGCTCACCTCCACACATGCACCTATACATGAGACTCATAGTCTTGGAGCCTGTTCTGCGCCTTACTTATCCATCTGTGTTCTCAAGGACAGAAACGTGGGACCCCAGTTTCATCACTCAGATCTGAATATGATGCCATTTCATTATTTTTCCTCACACAGCAGGAAACTTGAACCTCCTTTGGGTTAATCAATAACTCAGGCTACCCTTGGTCAGCCATGCTGGGTTGTTGACAACTCCATCTGCAGTGGGTGGCCCTGTCTCTTCTCTGTGCTTCTTCTCCCGGCACACCTCAGACCACAATCCATCAGGGCTCCTAAGCTTCCCACCCTCTCTTCTAGGGAGCCCTGGGGCGCCGGGACAAGCACAGGGGAGGTGCCTCTTCTTCATTCTGTCATCTGTGAGCTGTCTCCCCAGGGAAAGCCTCTCTGATTCCATTCTTTCTGCTGGTGCCTCACATCCTGTGCTAACTGCAGCCACGTGCAGATTGCAGTGACTGCTGTCTGTGTGCATATTATAGCAACGTCCATACCTTTTACATTGCCGTTTAAAGTGGTTATTAAAATAAGCATGCGATGAACAGAGTTGTTCCATATTTGCATATCCAATGTTAATGTTTGGGATACAGATAAGGAGGCCAGGGCACACTGGAAAGCTAGTCTCTAGGGAGTTACTTGCATGTAGGTAACCTAGAGGTTGGGGCCCAATGGTGGGAGACAAATGGCCAGCATCTTGGGATGCAGGTAGGAGAGCTCAGGATAAGGTCTTTGGTCCCCATCAGATCTCTGAGATGTAGACTATTTCCAGCAACCCAAAGGTCCTTCACACCCCATTCCCATCAGTCTCTCCAAAGGAATTGCTGACACCACAGATAGCTTTGGCTATTTTAAATTTGGCAGAAGGGCCACCTGGTGCATCTGCTTCCCTTTTCTTGGTACATCTCCTGTGAGCTCCCTCCGCGTAGTTCCGTTTTGCTGTGAGCATTCCATTTCATGGATGTGCCAGGACCTGTTTCTCCATCATCTGGTTGAAGGGCATTCTCATTTCTGCACAGAGGACAGAGCACGTAGAGCTTAGCTGATCTTGGTAACTTAATGGCTTCTTCTTGCTCTACTGAGTCAGTTACTCTCATTTATTTCTCTATTCTCTCACAGGCAGACATTCTCATACTTTCAATTACGAGACTATTCTATGAACATAGCAGGTAATTCTTTAAGGACTCCTAGTTAACCTTTAGGGTAGAGGGCTAGAGAGAGGTGAAGATGATGGGCCAAAGACCCACTTCTGTATCACTCTTTCCACACATGGCAAATGGAAGGGACACTGCCAGGCTGCCTTAGAAGTACACCACAGCTTGAATGGTTTCAACCACAGAAACCTAAAGTCATGGTGCCAGTGGGGGCGGGGGTGGTGAGCTTATCTCTTTCTTGCAGATGGTGACCCTCTTGGTTCTTCTTCATATTGAAATCCTTTTGTGCTTCCAAGTATCCTATGTCCCTGTCTCCGGGTCTCATAAAGATGTTATTCTGATTAGATTGAAGTTCCCTGTACCCCCCCCATCCCTTTATAGCTTAATCTTTACTTTAAAGGTGCAATCTCCAAGTACACCCCTATTCTGAAGTACTGGGTAGTAGAACACCAACACAGGCATCTTCAAAAACACAGTTTACACCATAGCAAAACAGGTCCCGAGAGCCCAAGCATGCCCACTGCTGTTGCTGGGCTTGAGTGCAGCCCTCTTGGCTTCTCAAGTCTGGACCACACTGTGGTACTAGGATTGTTGTCTCTTGTGCCCATGCATGCCCCCTTTTCTGTGTTTTCATCCCGTCAACCAACCTATCGCCTATTGATCGGTATCATGGTGTCTGAGACCCAGACTGATGGGTCCTCATGTCTTTGGTCCTGTGATCAGGCTTGGAGTGGGGCATCATAAGGTTCACAGTGGATTGGGCACCACTGGCCGCCGATCTCCCTGGGCCTCACTCTTGGCAAAGTGTGAGGTCGAGGGCACAAGGCAGTGTAATTCTCCCTTTCCAAAGTCAATTACAGCTCCATATTCTAAAGCCTGTTTTTAACTTCCCTAAACAAGTTCATTTTAAGCTTGGTGGTAATTTGGCTCTTTTGTTAAAATTAAGTCCTTAAAGTAAAAATTAAAAGACAAAATGGAAAAACCATTGGGCATAGAAAATCCACCCTGGGTTTAATAGGGCCTCTTAAGCCGAGGACTGGAGTAAGGTGTGGGGCGCTTGCTGTACATTGTGGTCCTCGATGCTGATGCTCTGTGTAAGCTTTCTCAGGAAGGGGATAAAGGCTCATTTTCATGAGAAGCCTGCGTCTGTGGTGGGGTGATTAGGAAACTATTGTTCAGTCTGGACTCCTCCAAGTTTAACACCTCAATCTCAGTGTTTGCAACAAAGCAAGTTAAAAACCATTCTATCCATGGGTGAGTTGCAGACGTGCAGAGCTAAAGAACCCAGAGGCAGAAGAGTCGCAGTGGCTGGCACCGCCATGATGGAGTCTGAGAACAGTAGCACCAGTCTCTAGTCATGGCAGCCTGGGAATGGCCTCTGATATGCTCATGTCTTCGAAGGAGGGACAGAGCCTGAATCAATATTTTTGTGAGACCTTGAGGAAAGAGGGGTGTACATGACTCACCGAGTTCTGAGGATGCTTGAGAGAGTGAACTTGCTTCTTAACTGGGCCACGCTGGCTAGCAGGATGAAGTCCTAGTCCTTGGCCAGCCCTTGCTCCGTCTGGCCCTTTCCTGTCTGCTGAGCTACTGGCTTGCTCTACCCACACATGACAAAGCCTAGGGACACGGATGGCCTTTCCTGTGTCAGCACAAGCTCTGTTCTCTGCTTCTAGGATGGCACGTGTGAAGCACATCTTCTGTGCACCACAGTTTGTCCTCCTGTCTGGTATTGGTGCATCTCTGTCATGGGTAGTAGATCTATGTTGGCAATGCCTGGTAAGGTGCTGGGACCAAGGGAAAACTTAAAACAACAAAACAACAAAACAACAACAACAACAACAACAACAACAACAACAGCAACCTGGTCTCTTATTGAGTTGTTAGGGGCAGCAAATGGAGATCCATGAAGAGACATTCTGTTACAGTCACCCATCTATTCCCAATGACATCTGAGACAAGAAGGGCAGATGTATGACTCTTTAGGGACATCTTCTTTGCCTGGCTGGGGTCTGTAAATACAGTCCTTAGCTCCAGGGAGGGCACCATGAAGGGTCTGTGAAGGCCAGGATGTCGGGGCTGGTCTAGGTAAAGGAGGTTGTGCTGGATGAATGCAAGCCACCAGTTGTAAACTAGTCTAAGGCCTTGCATGAGGTAGTGCACAGAGGCAGGAGGCCGAGCTGAGAGATGGGCATGGCATCTGGATAACCCTTGTGCTCTCTGATGTTTCCACATCACCAGCCTCTAAACTCTGCTTCTGAAGGTTAGCACCGAGCTTCTAGCAGGATGTGGGGGAAGAGTAAGGGAAGGAGGTATTTCCAGCAGGAACCACAGGGGTAAGTAAATTCCTACACAGAGTAGGTTTCTAAAGGTGGAACCCAAGGCAGAGAGAGGCAGGAGAGCGGACAGGCTGTGAGAGCTGAGGAGCCTGTGATGTTGTCTTAAACAGGGGTTGTTCCTAATAAGGTCAGCCCACGGAAGGGGCTGCTGCGAATCCAGCAGCCTTCGGAAGGGCAGAGCCCCAGCAAGTACTGCTTGGGTATCTGAGGATTTCCCACCGCAGAGGGAGATACTGTTCCTCCCACCTGCTGTGTAGCTCCAGTACAGACTGCGTGGGAACCTAGGCCTCCGGTGGTCTGTGTGTGTGCGAGCAGTTGCAGGTGCAGATGAAAGACCACGGGTGATTTGCATGGGCTGGAGACCACATTTTCGGTTTCCTCCTCTTGCAAAGGCTAATTTCACTTTCACAGCCTTTCTTTCTCCTTACGTTGGATTCATTTTGGTGTCGCAAGCCTGATGTTGCAGTGTAATCTCTGTATGTTTCTGTGTCACCGGCTTCAAAATCTCAGTACTCCAGACCTTCAGTGTGTCTGCTCCCACAGATAACTTCCCAGCCACATAAAAAGTCCCACGCTGAGAGTCAAGGGCCTGGACCTGCCTCTGACTTGGTGTGGGATAAGAGGCTGCATCTGACTATGGGGTGGGGGTGGGGGTCTCATATGTACTAAGGAAGTTTCTGGACTTGGTGATCTTCAGAAGTCCTCCAAGCTACAGGATGCTGTGCTGTGGCAGTTTCTTTGGCCTGGAGACCTCAGTAGGTGCTAAGTGTTAGATGCTGGACCCCCAAATTTGAGATCTTGCACAGGCATCCTGTTTCTTTGGCCTGCACTCCCTCTGGCTCGCCTCCACCTGAGGTCTGGAATCTGATCCCTGTGCTCATCTGTTCCTTGGTTCTGTATAGCATCTCTGGGAATTGTCATTCCAGGGGTGCTCTGTACCTCACTGAGAGAGGGAGAAAGAATGGAGCCCCGTTCGGGCCTGGAAGTGATCCTTCTTCCTCTGTGCCCCTACACTACAGTCCAGTTCATGCCGCCCGTGCTGTGGATGCTACTTACAGATAGCTGCCAACTAAGCGGGTGTTTGGAGGGATCAGGCCATTGAGGCTCAATACTGAACCTTTCCCATACCCCTGACCTGTTGAACTTTTCAAAAACCATTTTCTGTCGATGAGGTTCAGCAGAGAGAGGCAGAAGGGTTGGCGGGAAGGGCTCCACGCCTGACTTGATGTGTGAACATGGAGAAGAGAACAGATAGACCAGATTGTCTTGTGCGGCTTTGTTAGTGACTAAATGTCACAAATCCTGGTGTGGCCGAGAGCTTGCCCATCCTCATTAAGATGGTGGTATTTATGGCCTTGCTGACAGGAAAGAAAGGATCAAGAAAAGATGGGCCTCTTGCAGCAAGGGCAGCCGGGATTTCAAGTCTGGTTCTAATGTGGGGATCCAGAGTCACCCAGGAAGCCAGGGTTAATTGAGGCGAGAAACCAGAAAAGTCCCTGAGCAGTCAAGTGCAGGAGGGCTGTCATGCAAACCCCCAGGGAAGATGAGTAACTGGTTATAGGCACAGAAGACAAGTGGCTGGTGACCCATGTCCAGGATGCCTGTAGGTCCCCAAGTCTCTGAGGCTCCAGTGGGTGGGTGTGAAGGAAGAGCCTGGGGTATGAAAAGAGGCTGAAGTAGAAGCAAGCCTGGCCATGGTAGTGGTTACTGGGAAGAATAAGGGGACATTTGAACAGCTTCAGTTTTAGGCAGTCCTGCTCCTTTCCTTCCTCCCCAGGGCATTGTGGTGATGGGGGAGGACTTTTCTAAAATGTTTGGTTAAGCATGAGTAACACTTCTGGTACCCAGGGTTATGAGTATCCACAGAAGACCCAGGGGAGGCTCTTTCTGGCCCCTGGTCCACTCTCCCTGGAAGCTGGATCTCTTGACAGCCACTTGCTATCAAGAGGATGATCTCACTGTCCTCTAAGTTTCCTTGTCATTGTGGCTAAGCTAAGGTTGTTCAGTCAAAGTACTGAGGCTGCTGGGCAGGTGTTCTGAGATGTGACTTCATCTGAGGGCAGGGAACCAACCTGATAGGCCATGACAGGTCATTGGTACGTGGGCTTCTTCAACAAGCAGTGGATACCAACTGGGAAGCAGTCTCTGCATCCTCTCTCCATCCATCCATCTCTCTCCCTCTCTCTCTTCTTTCTCTTTCCCTCTCCCTCCTGCAGCCCACCCCTTCCTCCCCACCCCCATGGCATGACACCTATAATCTGCCTCATCCGTGTATTGAGTTCAGGGCAGACACTCTACTCAGAGTTGCAGAAAGTAATGAGATTTGCAACTGTTGCAACCCAGAAGGAGAAAGTCAGAGCTCTTCAGTGTTAGATGTGTTACAGGGAGCCCACCAGAGATGACACTCAGTTTACAGCCAATTGAAAGTCTACTCCAGCAGGCTGGAACTACACTCAGGTATTAGGGACCCAAGTGTAGCCCAGTGTGAGGAGGGCAGCTGCAGTGGGAGGTTTGCACAAGCGGGCAGTTTAACAGAAGCTAAATTAGCTGCAGCACCTGGACCTTGGGTTTCTAGAATAGAGTTCAGTAATTTTCCATGGGATTCTTCATCAAGGAGATCAAATTCTAGTTAAACCTGAAATGGCCTCAGCTAGAATATAAGATGGTGCTGGTCAGTGGTGGTGCATGCCCTTAATCCCAGCACTTGAGAGGCACAGGCAGGCTAATCTCTGAATTCGAGGCCAGCCTGGTCTACAGAGTTCCAGGACAGCCAGAGCTACACAAAGAAATTGTCTCAAAAAAAAAAAAAAAAAAAAAAAACCAAAAAAAACAAAACAAAAAACCCAACAAAACTAAACAAAACAACCACCACCACCACCACCCCCCAAACCAAAGTGCCAAAATCAAAACCCAAAAACCAAAAACCCAGATGTTGGAACTCTCTCGATCTGTACTCTCTCAATCTGTCACAAATGCTTCAGTGTTGGCTGAATGGCCCTTGGTTTCAGCGAAGTCCAATATTCGGCCATTCCAATTGGTGCCCAGGCTATGGAGTAAATTCTCAGTTCTCTGTGGGTTCTCTGATGCCTTGGCACTAAGAATCACTGGCTCTCACTTATTTCACCATTTTTCCTCATTTTTACGTGTAAGTGAGGGTGAGGTGAAACCAGCAAAGTAGACTGCTCCGTGGGCAGAAGGAAAAAGTTCATTCAAACAGCCAGGGCTGTCTCTCGGGGTTCAGAGAAGATAGCAAAAATGTCCAGGCGAGCCCTGCCAGCTGCAGAGTTATGCTGAGGCCAGAGGAAGGTGCATCTGCTAGAGGCTTGAGTTAAAAGGTACAAGAAGTCCTTTCTGGGTGTTATAGGGGTGGATAAGAGAGTAATGGCTTGTCCTGGCAAACAAAACCCACTTAACAAAGTCTCTGAGGAATGCTGAGTGATTACGGGTCACTGTTCATCAGCACTGAGGCAAAACTGTCATTTAAGACATTATCTGTGGCACTGTAATTTTGTGGGTTTAGGACCTAAACATTATGTGAATAAGCAGAGGCTGAAGACAAGATCTGTGGAAAGAGCCTGCTGCTGAGGTGTGGGCCAGCGAGCAGCAATCCAGGCACTGGGTGGACACTGGCCTTATTCTAGTTTCTCTTCAGCTCCACACAGCAAAGTAAGAAACAAAAATGAAGATGGCTTGTGGACCACAGAATGAACCTTGACCTTATCCAGATTTTCCAGGTTATTTCCAATGAAGTAGAAAAAAAAAATGTTTTCAATAGACTGAATCTGTGAAAATGACTTTAAAACTTTGGGTTCTGAAGCTAACACACACACACACACACACACACACACACACACACCAGCTAATATAATCCTTTCCCCTGCCTCTACTAAGCATTCCTGGCCTCTGGCAGCTGCTGCTCTGCTTTCTGCTACTGTTAACTAACATTTTCAGTAATATCTGACTGTGAGTTACCTTATTGGTAACTGATCATGCAGGCTAGTCTTATGTCAGTTTGGTACAAGTTAGTTAGAATTATCTGAAAGGAGGGGACCTCAATTGAGAAAATATAGGCAAGCCTATGGGTATTTTCTTAATTACTGATAGATGTAGAAGCCCATTGTGGGTGGTGCCATCCCTGGGCAGGTGGTCCTGGGTTCTCTAAGAAAGCAGGCTGAGCAAGCCATGGGGAACAAGCCAGTAAGCAGCACCCTCCATGGCCTCTGTGTCAGTTTCTGCCTCCAGGCTCCTGCCGTTGGAATTCCTGTCCTGACTTCCTTCAACGATGTACAGTGCTAGGGAAGTGTAACCCAAATAAACCCTTTACTCCCCAACTTGTTCTTTGGTTGTTTCACCGCAGCAACAGAAATCCTAAGATGCCGGTATTGGTAACTGCAACTGTAAAGATGTGACTTGACTTATTATTGCATTGCTGCCTCCCACTCCTTTCTGAGATGGGACCTTCCTGTGTAGTCCAGACTCTGGTCTACAGCTCTACATCCTCCTGCCTTGCCCCCTGAGCGCTGGGATTATAGTTGTGCACTATCATGACTGGTTTATGGGACTGAACCCAGGACACTGTGCATGTTAGGCAAGCCCTCTACCAACTCAGTTACATCCCCAGTCCTACCAGGTTTTGCTTCTAAACAAGAACCAGACTAGTTTAGACTTTAGCTATCTTTGCCTTTCCACTGAAGCAAAGCTCTCCTGAGCGCTGTAGCCACTGCCCGTGGCTCCCATCTAGGTGGGAGAAGGGGCTCCTCATACTCAGGTGTGGACTGAGGTTGTTGTACTCCAGCTCTCACCCTCCCCGCTTTTCTAGATTTTTCTCGGGAATGTTTGCTTGAATTAAATATATATATATACACTCCTACACTTTAATGTAGGAGTGCACTGTCTGCATGTACACCTACATGCCAGGAGAGGGCATAACAGCCCTTCATAGATGGTTGGGAGCCACCATGTGGTTGCTGGGAATTGAACTCAGGACCTCTGCAAGAGCAGCCAGTATTCTTGACCTCTGAACCATCTCATCAGGCCCAGTTAAGCTATTCTTAATTGTGGTCTTTCTAGGGGATCAATTCTCAGCAGCCATGTAGCAGCTCCAGGGGGATCTGACCCTCATACCTGCAGGCAAAACAGCAATGCACAAATAAATTATACTTAAAAAAGCCTTTTACTTGGTAATTGTCATGGTGGGCATAGGCAGCACTGCTCTCTGGGAAGAGAATGAAACATTTGGCCCAAATCACATACCAGCAGCTTTATCTCAGGGCTCGGCACGGCATAACCAACAAACCATGTCTTCCAACCACTGGCTGCTTCTTTAAATGGTGATAACTACACTAAGACCTGGGCCTGAGCTATACTTTTATCCTGGTGATGATGCCCATCAAAGATTTACTCTTTTGATAGCACCTAGCTGTGTAGCCTAGGTTGGCATCCAGTTCACAATTCCTCCTACTTTAGGTTTAAGGGTACTGGGATTACAGGCATGCCCCACCACGTCTGGATTCCAGTGACCTTACCCATGTCCCAGGACAGTCTTTACCTTGCCTTCTTCCACTAGCAGACTTCCTTTGTTCCTACCTCACAGTTCTGTATTCACTTATCTCTAACACCTGATTCTGTAGTTTATCTTTCATTATTTTTATGTGTAGAAGTGTTTTAACTGTGTGTATGTATATGCACCATGTGCTCTCAGAGGTGAAAAGACAGCATCCGCTCCCCTGGGACTGGAGTTACAGATAGCTATGAGCGAACATGTAGATGCTGGGAATTGATCTTGGGTCCTTTGCAAGAACAAGTAAGTGCTCTTAAACCCTGGGAACTCTCCCAGCTCAGTGTTTATCTTTAAGCCACTCCCACCCCAGCAGCATTTGTATCCATTACTCTTGGTTATACCTTCATTTGGCTGAGTGGCACACAGAGGTCTACTCTGCCGATCTTCATGTCATAGAACCAGTGTTTGTTTCAGTTAAATAGGTTGTGTTCAAACATTGCTAATATAATGAAAGGCCATGCACAGTAAGACAAGGAAGGATACATCTAGTCACACTGTGGGGCTGTTCTGTACACAGAAGACAGATGTGAAGTAACACAAATTTTCCTCACTGAATGCCTTCGGCAGCAACCCAACTGAAAGGAGTCTGTGGGAACCAGCTAGAGACCAAGATTCCTTATTGTGCGTGGGGCTTTTTGTTGACAGACGAGTGGTATTTTCAGTAGTATTCCATTGTGAGTTACTGTATTGGATGCCAGATATTTTTGTAGTCCTTTTAACATTCTCCAGCTTTGTGTTTCGGGTTGCTTATCTGGAAAGATTTGACTTGCTTATTATTAAGTACTCATCAGAATAGTTTCCTACTCCCATATTCCCTCTTTTTGAGATGGGTTCTATCTTCTCAACAGGTGACTGTCATATCGCTAACCCTCTCTAATTACATGGAGTCCACAGCAACCCTGAGGATAATTCTTTGCCCCTGAGAGTGGCAAAGTGAAAAAGAAATGATGACATACCACATTAATGACTAGGAAAACGGGCACGCGTTCTGGCAACGTATAAACTTTCATGAAATAAATGTATGTTCTCACCTGAATGTTCCATTTTTACTACAGGTGAATAGATGGAGAAGATATGAAAGCGAAGGGTTTAAAAATTGTAAAAATCAGAGACATCCAAAATGCTCAACAGGAAATGAGTAAACAACAAAGTGCACAGAGAAAGGCCTGAAGGGTTGGTCATTAAGAATTTTAACTCCATCTGTGGGTGGAAGAATCACTTATTTTAAAATTTTCCCTTGTAATCTTTTCCTCCTTAAAATGGTTATGTAATGTTGGTCTACCAAGCAAGCAAACAGACAAAGAAGGGATGCGTATTAATGGCTAGTAGCATGATCCACTGGCAGTCGTGCCACCAAGGCAGCAGGAGGCTGGCTTGTCTTCCTACTGAGAACGCCTGTCACTAATAGTGGTGGCTTCAGGCTCCTCAGGCTGCTGTGATCCAAGGGGGCCCAGAGGCAAAAAGAGCTTAGTCTTGGATATCCTAGCTGATAGTTCAGAGCCCTCTGTTTTAGCCTTTGGGTTTCCCTCTGGTATTTGTTAGTAAAACAACCTGCTGAATGTGCTTCTGTTTTGACTTCTTCATCCTGGGAGGCAAAGAGCCCTTGTGTTAATGAGCTGAGCTAGTGACAAATTGCACCTGACACAGGAAGGGACTTCTGTTTCTGTTCTTCCCTTAACAGCAAACAGGTTTATCTCTATGCCCACAGGTGAAGGTGTTCAGTCTCTTTCCTATCTGAAAAAGAAGGCATAACTGTAGCAACCTGACTAACCCAACTCTGCTCTCTGGTACCAGGCTCGCACCGTCTTTTGTAACAATAAACACATTTACACACGTTTTGGGCATTTTATTTTTCTTATTCTAACATTAGGCTTTCACAAGTGTAAAAAAGGCTCACAAGTACAAAAGAGTCTAAATAGCTTTGCAGTGTTTAAAAAGATCCATGAGAACAAATTAGGTTGGTAATATTTACCTCTATTTCTTGAATTATGGCTGTTAACCAGTAAGAACAGTGTCCCTGTGATTGCACTCAAGTTTGAGGACGCCTCACACATCTCTGTCTTGCACACCCATACTGTACACATTCTGTATATGTATTTTGCTATGGCCTCTTCTCCACCTCCCCCAGGTTTCAATGGTGATGGCTTCATTTTTACACACTGTTCTGTTCAGAGAAAGATTCCAACAGCCTCTGATGCAAGCAAAGCTGGGCTTGGATTTTCACTGATTTTTCATTGATTTTCCAGTGGGTTTTTTTTTTTTTTTTTAAAAGAATGCTAAAAAAAGTGGTGACTTTTCTTTAATAATAAACTCTCTTCCAATGAGCTTTTGAGTCCTCAAACATTATAGATGAATTCATCTGATGAGCTTGTAATTTCTTCAAAGCATTTAAAAAGGTTTTCTTGAAAAAGACAATTTTCTACCTCAAGTTTGCCTTCCTACCTAAGGACAGCCTGCAGACACAGACCTGAACTTTCTGTGGCCTCTGTAAAGCAACTCTAGGTATGGCTGGAATTCAGCAATCAAAATCCCCAGCCTCTCTTCATTTAGCAGATACTAAATCACTTCCAGAACACTGAAGCAGGAAGAACAGGTCAGAAACCACTCGGCTTAGGTCTCTTCTTCCTTTGCTTAATAAGAAATAAATCGTCACGGCTGCCGTCCTCTGCACATTTCCTTTTCTTTGGTTTGCTCCGCTTGCTCTCTCTGAGAAACTTCTCTTCTCTCAGCCTGTGATAATGGGATGCATGATGGCGAGACCTGGAAGGCTTCTGGTTGTTAACGCTGCCAGAGGAGTTGGGTTTTGAGCCCCTGGGGAAGTCCTCATCCTCATCCTGAGGCTGGTGATCCCTCCTGTGCGTTTTGCCTTCTCTACTCCTGGTCT
This sequence comes from Arvicanthis niloticus, assembly GCF_011762505.2. NCBI lineage: Eukaryota > Metazoa > Chordata > Mammalia > Rodentia > Muridae > Arvicanthis > Arvicanthis niloticus. Next base: position 99,373,194 of record NC_047662.1, read on the forward strand.
TTTCTTTCTGTGTTTCTTTATTTTCTTGAGGCCACCTACTGCGTTTTCTTGAGGAATGGTTTTTTCTCATATCGTGGTGGCGCCTCTCATCTGTCTTTTCTACATGTGGTCTTTTGAACTGCCTTGGAAAATCTCCATTTTTCTTGATATCTGTAAGATATAAAAGTATTTTGCCTATTTAGTCTATGCAGAGTTCTTGCACTCTTAGAAATAACATAGCAGAGAGAGGAGGTAGACATTCAGACACGTGAACAAAGGCATCCCTTACAATCCTGATTGCTAAAAAAAAAAAAATAGGGACACATCCTCAAATCCATTATTATTATGTACTTTCTTCTATTCAGCCTATTTTTACAATGTTAGACAATGAAGACCAGAGCAGCAGGGATGTCAGACCTATTCGAGTTCCTCCAGGGAAGAGTCAGCCTGAGTAGATGAGGTGAAGCAAGATGTAGAAATGGTCTTTGGACAGTTTCATATGACGTTTCAATTATGCACTAAGGATGAGCCTGGCCATCTCTCTATGAGGTGGTGACACAGCACCCAGGATATTATTCTTACAGAGAAGCGGCTGCTGGGCAGGGTGTTCTCTGTACCCATGTGTTCCTGTGTGCACACCTCAGAGGCTTCAGTGCCACATGCTGCTGCTGGTATATCTTGTTAGAACCTGATATGTTGTTATAAGCATCTGACAGAAGCAGCTGGGACAGGAGCGAGTGGCAGCTGAGGCTAAGGTGAGGTATGAAGACTAACAGACCCTTGGAATCACAGAAGTGGTCAGTAGAAGCTTAGCCTAAGCTTAAGCATAAAATAAGTTCCAAGGATCATAGTAAGCCTCAAGGTGTCAAAACTAGCTAAAAAAGAAAACAACTTTCTCATATTATAATTCACACATGCTCACTGTCAGAGTGCAGCAGGCCCTCTAGCTCCTGCTTCCCTGGCGATCTTCCTATTTAGTCAGGCTCGTCCCGTGCTCGAATCTCTCTCCTGTATTAGGAATATAAGCCACGGGGCTGGAGAGATGGCTCAGCGGTTAAGAGCACTGACTGCTCTTCCAGAGGTCCTGAGTTCAATTCCCAGCAACCACATGGTGGCTCACAAAGAAGGAATATAAGCCACACAGGTGAGCAGCAGCATCATTTAAAAGGGGCCTAAACTCAAGAGAAAATAAAGCCAAAAGGAAAAAGTCAATAACGATGAGTCAGTAAAGAATTCAGAGAAGAGCTTAAAAAACACATAATGATTTTATCATCAACAGTGAAGGAAACCTGGGAACACATCTTGATTATACCAAGAAAGAGCAAAGGCAGAAAAAAAAAAAAACAGATTTAAAATTAAAAAATTATTCATTTATTGTAGCAGGCTACTCATTCTGCTACATTGTATTCGCAGTGGAGCTCGGTGATTAGGCAGTAGAAGAGGAGGTGGAGCTGGGAGAGAAACAGAGGAAGGGGAGGGGAGAAAAAGAGGAAGGGGAGAAGAAGGAGGCTATCAGCCATGGAGAACCATAAATGGGTCAAAAGCTGTCCTGGGTAGCAACTTCTATCAGAAGGTGAGATATTGGGTAATAACTTTAACTGTGTGGGCATCTTGTTGATTGAACATTTCTAAATATATAAATCTTTTAGATAATCACTAAGCTTTAAGAGTCTCATTTCTACTGTGTACTGTGAGGATGGTGGATATTGTCTGGGGTTCAGCTGAGCTTTGTGGATGCAGCGTGGGGGATTGGCAGAGCCATTCCCCACATTGGCATCTCATGGGTGCCAGGGCCTGCATATCTAGCTAGCCGGAGCCCTGGTCAGAGCCGAGGAGCATCGGGAACATGGTGGCTGCCTGGGAACAAACCAGACCAGGCACCGTTTTCTAAATATCATCCCTACAATTTATTAGTTTAGGTTATTACTTTTCTGTAGGTGTGCATGTCTGTATGTAGGTATATGCACCTGAGTGTGTGTGCCTGTGGAGGCCACAGGCATCAGATCCCCTGGAGGTGGCATTACAGACAACTGTGAGCCACGAACCATGTGGGTACGGGGAATTGAATTCAGGTCTTCTGGAGGAGCAGTCAGTGCTCTGAACCTCTGAGGTGAGGGAGGCACAGAGCAGGCAATAGACCTGGAGCCCTGCTTGTAATGGTGAACTGTGAGAGCCTGGGTAGGGGAAACCCCTGGAGTCACCAGAAACACATGTTCCATGGAAAATATTTGACACACAAAGGGGAGATAATTATTTGTCAAATAAAATTTTTCTTTTCTTTTTTCTTTTTTTGGTTTTTCGAGACAGGGTTTCTCTGTGTAGCCCTGGCTGTCCTGGAACTCACTCTGTAGACCAGGCCGGCCTCAAACTCAGAAATCCGCCTGCCTCTGCCTTCCAAGTGCTGGGATTAAAGGTGTGCGCCACCACCGCCTGGTCCCAAATAGAATTTCAATGGAATCTTTACCTCTCTGCATAGACAGATAAAATACTCTTAGGTTTCTGAAATGCTCTGAGAAAAATATTAACTGTGAATAGATTACAATATAGGAGTTTTAAAGTAGAGGTTTGGTTTCTGGAGCTCAAGAAAGTTTTAGTTTTTATAACTATTAAAACTGTTTTTGGGGCTGGAGAGATGGCTCAGGAGTTAAGAGCATTGGCTGCTCTTCCAGAGGTCCTGAGTTCAATTCCCAGCAACCACATGGTGACTCACAACCATCTGTAATGGGATCTGGTGCCCTCTTCTGGCCTGCAGGCATACATGCAGGCAGAATGCTGTATACATAATAAATAAAGTGTTTTCTGTGCTAACCAGTGACTTCCAAAGTAGGCAAAGATAGTATAAAAAGACTTTTTTGTTGGAGCTGCTGCAAGAGTGATCTAACCAGAAGTTTAATGACAAACCTTTCATTTTTCGTTTTATTCTCCAATCCCTTTGCTGGATGTCGTATTTGCTATCATAGTAGTATATGAATGGAGATGTTGGAAACGTCTGGTTGAACATTCGTCTCTCTGTACATTCCTGCAATTGTATTTGAAAGAATGACATCACAAGTTTGCACTCATCAACAAACCCTTTCATGTGCTTCTGGTCTACACTGATTAGAAGTGAGTCCCACCCTACTAGCATGGCATGCAGTGGCTGTTGAAGTAGTCCTTGCTACCATGGAAAGGGACCAGCCAATCCAAAAGCCTTACTATGTTCCTATACTATCCTTCAGGCCCTGGATTTCTTCCCTTTTAAACAAAGGAACTAAGGAACTACTCTCTGCCAAGCTCCTTACCCAGTTTGAGTTAACAGCATGGAGGGATGGGTACCAGCTCACCCATCCTGTCCTCTGCTGGAGTTTTAGCATTATTTGTCATTTCTTGTCTGTTTCCTTCAGTAATCTTCACATCAAATGCTCCTTCTGCCTTCCTTCCCCCTAGCCTCAAACTGTGGCTGGGAGCTGTTCTTTACACACATACACCAGCTTATTTTAGCTCCACACTCATTAGTACTGGGCCAGTGATCTTTTTTTAATGTCTTATGGTATATACTGTGTATTGAGCATATTCTTTGCTCCCTCTGCCCGTTCCCTTCACCTCCTGCTCCTCCAGTCAGTCTGTGGCCTCTCATTTGTTCCCTTTGTCTTGGGCTAAGGATTCTTAGGGTGAGGTTAGTGGTAGGCTACATCTACTTGGAAAATGTCCCTGGGTAATTCTAAGAAGGCTCAAAGAAAACCCTCTCTTCTCTCTGCTTCTTCAACCAAACTGAGATCAATCCTTTCACTCATTTCTCCCATGACTGATTTTCCCAGTCTCTGCCCTTTGGCTTTAACTATCCCCCATACACTAGGTGACACCAATGGATGCAGGAAGGGAGGCTAAAACATCTCTTTCAGAGACTTTCTTCTGGGACCTTCATATCTGCCTTCTAACATCTTGCCTGAGACTTCTTTACTAATGTTCAGCATATCTTAACTAAGTAGTTAAGAAAATTATAATTCTTTTAGGAATCATGTTAAATAACCACATAGAATTTAGCTGACTCATCGATAAATTATTAAGTTACAGTTACATCAGAGTCCTAGAAATCTTGCTATACTGAGTTGGTACCCATGACAACACACCCTTTTAATTCTCTCAGCCCCCTCACCCTTCACATCCTTCTGGAACATCCTATTTCTCTCAGTGCCTACGCTATCTCCTTGCCTCTTCAGTAGCATAAGTGGAGTTAGGGAAGGTGATACAAAGTGACTTAATAACAAGCTGAATCTCTGAGACTGACAGAGAGGGGAGCTTGGACATCTTTCACTACTGGGGTAGCTTCCTGTTTGGATACTGTTCTATCTAGACAGATGTAACTACACAGAGCTATATCGTATCACAAATGTTTTCCAAAGCTACATGTAAATTATATTTTGATTATCCACATCACTGGTCTCCTCCATTAACACAGATAATTGATAGCTGGCTATATAATTTATCTTCTGTTCTGGATTAGCCACACCAATGATCTTCTTCATTAGTGTTGGATAATCTAGAGTTCCTTCAACTATGGCTGCCAAATTTGTTTTACTGTAAATTGAAATTTGTCTAAGTTTAGATTTCAGGAATAAATTCTAAATGCTCTTAATATTCCCATGTATATTAACAGCAGTGACTAGTAAGCAGGAAGCATCCAACTGTAACTGTTTTTCTTTAATTGAACACAAATGCTATAAGTATACTCTTTTGCTTTAAAGAGATAAGCAAGCATATAAATTAAACACCTGTGTAATGTGTGTGGCAGTGGATTACTAATATGAGTCTTTCCTAAAAGGTGTGGCAACAAGAGGCAAGCACAGGACAACAGAAGACTTAGGGATGGTGATTTCCTATGAGAGTCTTCTCTAGGGAGGTTTTCAGTGAGAATTCTACAAAGGCATTGCCACGTATCCTGTAGGATCTCGCTACCTATACTGTGAGTTTTAGCATACTAGAGACAGCATCTGAATGTCAGTGCTGTATAACTTCTTAGCTTTGGAGACAAAGACGGAATGCCACAGGGAAAAACAGTACTGAAGTCATCTGGTGCCACGGACAGAGTACAGATTATACTAGGATCTGTGCACTCCTATTCTACCTAGCAGCCCCTGCTTCTTACTGCCTGGACATGGAAGATCAACTCAGCACTTTTTCTTCTCTCAGTGTTTCTGTCTCTTCACATTTGTAGGACTCCCAAGGCCTGTACTAGAAAGGCACCACAGCTGGAATTCAGAGGTAGTCTGCAACACTGCCCACTCTACCACTTGTCCCTCTCCCTCTGCTCTGAAGTGTCCTGAACCTCTGTAGGATTTCTTCCTCTTGCCAGGGGATGTGGTTGATGTTTACCTTGGTTTCTAGGCTGTTAGAGCCTATGTGGGGACAGGAATCCCCTGCACATGGATTTCTACTCCCTGGGCCACTGTTTTTCCTCTTCAACTTTATGGTTCCCACAGTGTATGGATGGGAGGCCTACTCCTACTAGGTCTTAGCTTGGATGAGCTGCTACTGTTTCATGCTTACTGTGGCAACTAGCTAGAGGACACTCACCACCTTACAGTAGGGAGCTTGTGTTCTTATATCCATCACACAGCCTAGTCCTTTCAGTCTGGGCTTGTACAATATTGGCCAGAAGGGACTGTAGGTACTTGAAGAGTAGGTATGAGCCAATGCTGTACAACCTCTGTGTTTCTACTGAATGTCACTGTTTGCATGTGAACAACAAAAATGTAACTGAGTGTGGTACCAGAGAAGGCTGAAGAAACAAGCAGAAAACCCAATAAATAGTTCAGTAACAGGCCATGAAAGGTGCAAAACTCATTCTGTGCTGCTGCTGACTCGGCCTCACTAACTTTTAACTAAATTTGTTTTCATATAGGAATTTGCTTTGACAGTTTTTGTTGGTAGGAACTGGGGAAGTAAATTAGTTGAAAACACAAGTCTTACTACCTAAGATTAGCGTATAAATAAGTATTCTGAGTTACATCCATTTGGGGATCATCTTTTTAGCAACGGCTCCCTGACAAGATGCATTACGTACAAATGCCACTCAAACTTACATGTCCATAATGGCCTTTCTGTGCGCAGTTGTAGCAATACACTAATGCTGATTGTCCAGAAGGGGTCTTTGGCTTTTTAGGTGGTCCAGGTTTGGTCTGTAACATAAATATTTGTGAGAAATTAATTCATGTTAGAGGAAAAGCTAAAAGCCCATTTTTTTTTTTTTTTTTTTTTTTTTTCTGAAAGAGCTCTTAGATAAGAAAATCCTCAGGAATATTGCTTCTTAGAGTGGAGTGGACTGAGAGTGGGCTCATGATGGAGCCTGGGAAACAACATGTAAGGGGCAGACAGAGCTCATGAAAGGGATGGAGAAGGGATGGTTCAGGGCTGAGGAGACACAGGAGGACAAGCCCAGGACTTAAAGGATACTTTCAAGGAAGGTCTGACCTACACTGCCAAGCACAACAGAAGCCTAGCAGCATGAGGCACAGCCATCTCATATGCGACCATCCATGGGGCCTCATTGTGAGAACCTGGGAGGGCAGAGAGCAGGGTGAGGATGCTGGGAAAGTTAGGAAGCTAATTTAGCACAGCTAATTTATTAAATTATACTTATATCTTAAGTATTTTCAGTATGTACACTGTGTTACACAAGAAGAAATGTTAAGACATTGGATATAAATTGATGAAAGGGAGCAGCAAGAAAGGACAGGATAAAAGGGGGCAGCGTTTAGGAGGAAGAATCAGTTGGTGGAGTTTTCAATGGGGAACAATGGGATCATGTAGGCTAGCTGAGATGGAGAGAACAGACAGCAGCACAGAGCAAATCCTCTAGACGGTGGTGGACTTAATTGAGAAGAGGAAAATGTCTTTATTTGTTCTGCATGCACTTTGGTAAATTTCTCTCTCCTGCTTACTGGGCTTCTGTAACAGAGTGCTCATCTGCCCACTAAGATTTTACTTAATGCTGTCATCAAGTGGTTTGGTGTTGCAGGCATAGGTGAGAGGAGTTCTTGATATGGGAAAATAGTGTATAGGTAAGAAAAAAATCTTTAAAAACCTTACTGTAGCTCTCATGTCTTAGAATGGAAAGCTGGATTGCTAGTCACTCTGCTCAGTGCTGTGATTGGGCATTGACAAAGGGCTTAAGGGAATAAAGTGTATTTTGCTCAGTCTCAGAGACTTCAGTCCATCATGGCAGGGAAGGTGTGTGGAACAGCTCATAGCACAGCAGACAGGAAACAGAGCAGTAATGGAGGATGCCAGGGCAGAACAGAAACCACAGGAGCACACATACCCTTTCTAGCTTTACTGACTTTCTCCACCTCCCAACAGTCAATTCAAATTTGACTTTACTAATTGATTAAACAATTCTTTAGGTTAGAACCCCATGATCTGCCCCTGTTAAACACCTACAGGTGTGCCTTAGTAAGTTCCTAGTTGCTATTAATCCAATCAAGTTAACAAGATTCATCACTGTATTTGAGGAAAATAAAACCTGACCAGTCTTTTCTACTGAAAATGATCATGGCACATGTAACAGCATTTACAACCTCAGCTATCACCAATTAGGATACAAGAAAAATACAACTATTCTAAAAACTACTAAATAAACTTTAACAGGGATGCATGTGCACAGCCAGTGTCACTGCAGTGGCTCAGATTTTCCTTTAGGTGGTAGAGTTCCAGAAGCTATTAAATTAATTACAAAGAAATATTTTTCCTTATCTGAAAAAAAAATGGCTGTTGTTTTAATAGGAAATAAAATTGTAGAATATACAGAAAGAAAACAAAATCAAAGAGATATTCTAACTTTTTTAAGGACAAAGCTGTTAAAAGCTATTCATGGTTTGGGCATGGTGGCACACACCTGTGATCCCAGTACTCAGGAGGTAGAGGCAGGAAAATCAGGAGTTCAAGGCCAGCTTCAGTTACACAGCAAGCTCCCAGCTACAGTAGACCCATCTCAAAAAACCAGGAAGAAGAAGAAAAAGGTTAATGATGTGTTATTACCTAAGATGGAGCCTATGAAACACACTGGTTTACAAGTCAGGGGATTGTAGGTAATGGAAAACTGTGGAGTCATTTGCTGTGAGTTTATCCTAAGTACAGTGAAGGAACTTGGCTGTGGATGGAAGGGGAAGGGAGCAAGTAGAACAACACAAGTCCACGGATGGGTCCACAGCGACGTCTGTCAGAGTCCTGAGAATATGGCATGAGTGCATGCACACAATTCAGCAACTCATTACAAACAGTAACTGCAAAATCCATATCAGACATTGTCCCAAAGTCTGACATTTGAGAAGTCAGCAACACAAAAGTCACTGCTTACATTTCCAGTGAGGCAGAGATATAAACAGACCCACTTCCTCTCCTACTCTACTTCTTCCCTCTCACATACATATACATGTTTGTAGAAACAAAATATTGCAATAAGACAGTGAATACGTCACTGTTGGTGCCCGAGTCTGGTTTGCTGATGGGGACCCTAATGCTGAAAAAAATCAGGCATGTAATTGTGCTGACTGACCAACACTACTCTTTGCAAAGTCCCAAGCCAAGTACAGGCCTGCCATCTTAGAGGATTAAAAACATCATCATCATCATTATCATCCTCCTCCTCCTCCTCTTCCTCCTCCTCCTCCCCCCCCATAACAAACAAAAACCCCCTGTACCTTGAGGGAGAGTAGGTAAAAGAGTGGAAGAGGAGGTTTTAGAAGGCTAGGAGGGGTCAGTTGTCCAGGATTCTAAAATTGATGGCGGAGATGCTCTGTCCATATTTTAAGTGACATGGAA